>NC_036842.1:73660130-73744391 GCF_002910315.2 Salvelinus sp. IW2-2015 | reverse complement strand
AAAACAGTTGTTAAGAGAGAACTTAAAAAAACAGTGTTAAAGAGAAACTATAATAAAACAGTGTTAGAGAGAACAATAATAAAAACAGTGTTAAGAGAACTATAATAAAACAGTTTAGAGAACTATAATAAAACAGTGTTAAGAGAACTATAATAAAACAGTGTTAAGAGAGAACTATAATAAAACAGTGTAAGAGAACTATAATAAATCAGTGTTAAGAGAACTATAATAAAACAGTGTGAGAGAACTATAAAAACAGTGGTTTAGAGAACTATAATAAAACAGTTTAGAGGAACTATAATAAAACAGTGGTTAAGAGAGAACTATAATAAAACAGTGTTAAGAGAGAGAACTATAATAAAACAGTTTTAGAGAGAACAAATATAAAACAGTGTTAAGAGAACTATAATAAAACAGTGTAAGAGAACTATAATAAAACAGTGTTAAGAGAACTATAAAAACAGATGTTAAGAGAGAACTATAATAAAACAGTGTTAAGAGAACTATAATAAATCAGTGTTAAAGAACTATATAAAACAGTGTTGAGAGAACTATAATAAACGTGTTTAGAGAACTATAATAAAACAGTGTTTAGAGAACTATAATAAAACAGTGTTAAGAGAGAACTATAATAAACAGTGTTGAGAGAACTATAATAAAACAGTTGAGAGAACTATAATAAACAGTGTTGAGAGAACAATAATAAACAGTGTTTAGAGAACTATAACAAAAACAGTGTTGAAGAGAGAACTATAATAAAACAGTGTAAGAGACTATAATAAAACAGTGTTGAGAGAGAACTATATAAAACAGTGTAAGAGAGAACTATAATAAACAGTGTTAAGAGAACTATAATAAAACAGTGTTAAGAGAACTACAATAAAACAGTGTTAAGAGAACTATAAAAAACAGTGTTAAGAGAAACTATAATAAACACAGTGTTGAGAGAACTATAATAAAACAGTGTTAAGAGAGAACTATAATAAAACAGTGTTAAAGAGAACTATAATAAAACAGTGTTTAGAGAACTATAATAAAAACAGTGTTAAGAGAAAATATAATAAAACAGTGTAAGAGAGAACTATAATAAAACAGTGTTGAGAGAACTATAATAAAACAGTGTTAAGAGAAACTATAATAAAACAGTGTTAAGAGAACTATAATAAAACAGTGTTAAGAGAACTATAATAAAACAGTGTTGAAGAGAACTATAATAAACAGTGTTAGAGAGAACTATAATAAAACAGTGTTAAGAGAACTATATAAAACAGTGTTAAGAGAACTATAATAAAACAGGTGTAAGAGAACTATAATAAAACAGTTGTAAGAGAACTATAATAAAAACAGATGTTAAGAGAACTTAATAAAACAGTGTTAGAGAGAACTATAATAAAACAGTGTTTAAGAGAACATAATAAAACAGTGTTAAGAGAACTATAATAAAACAGTGTTAAGAGAGAACTATATAAAACATGTTAGAGAAACATTAATAAACAGTGTTTAGAGAACTAATAAAACAGGTTAAGAGAACTATAATAAACAGTGTTTAGAGAGAACTATAATAAAACAGTGTTAGAGAGACTATAATAAAACAGTGTTAAGAAACTATAATAAACAGTGTTAAGAGAACTATAATAAACAGTGTAAAGAACTATAATAAACAGTGTTTAGAGAACTAGTAATAAAACATGTGTTAAGAGAAACTATAATAAAACAGTGTGTTGAGAGACTATAATAAAACAGTGTTGAGAGAACTATAATAAAACAGTGTTGAGAGAACTAAATAAAACAGTTTTAAGAAGAACTATAATGAAAACAGTGTTAAGAGAACTATAATAAAACAGTGTTAAGAGAACTATAATAAAACAGTGTTAGAGAGAACTATAATAAACAGTGTTAAGAGAACTATAATAAAACAAGTTTGAGAGAACATAATAAAACAGTGTTAAGAGAAGATAATAAAAACATGTTAGAGAGAAACTATAATAAACAGTGTTAAGAGAACTATAATAAAACATGTTAAGAGAACTAATAATAAACAGTGTTAAGAAGAGAACTATAATTAAACAGTGTTAAGAGAACTATAATAAAACAGGTGTTAAAGAGAACTATAATAAAACAGTGTAGAGAGAACATAATAAAACAGTGTTAAGAAGAACTATAATAAAACAGTGTTAAGAGAACTATAATAAACAGTGTTAAGAGAGAACTATAATAAACAGTGTTAAGAGAGAACTATAATAAAAACAGTGTTAAGAGAACTATAATTAAAACAGTGTTGAGAGAACTATAATAAACAGTGTTAGAGAACTATAATAAAACAGTGGTTAGAGAACTATAATAAAACAGTGTAAGAGAACTATATAAAACAGTGTTAGAGGAGAACTATAATAAAACCAGTGTTAAGAGAACTTAATAAAACAGTGTTAAGAGAACTATAATAAAACAGTTTAAGAGAACTATAATAAACAGTGTTAAGAGAACTATAATAAAACAGTGTTAAGAGAACTATAATAAAACAGTGTTAAGAGAGAACTATAATAAAACAGTGTTAAGAGAACTATAATAAAACAGTGTAAAGAAACTACTAATAAAACAGTGTTAAGAGAACTACATAAAACAGTGTTAAGAGAACTATAAAAAACAGTGTTAAGAGAACTATAATAAAACAGTGTTTAAGAGACTATAATAAAACAGTGTAAGAGAACTATAATAAAACAGTGTAGAGAACATATAACAGGTTGGATATAAAACAGTGTAAGAGAACTAAATAAAACAGTGTTAAGAGAACTATATAAACAGTGTTAAGAACTATAATAAAACAGTGTTAAGAGAACTATAATAAAACAGTGTTAAGAGAACTATAATAAAACAGTGTTTAGAGAGAGAACTTAATAAAACAGTGTTAAAGAGAAACTATAATAAAACAGTGTGTTAAGAGAACTATAATAAAACAGTGTTGAGAGAACTATAATAAAACAGTGTTAAGAGAACTATAATAAAACAGTGTAGAGAACTATAATAAAACAGTGTTGAGAGAACTATAATAAAACAGTGTTAAGAGAGAACTATAATAAAACAGTGTAGAGAACTGATAATAAAACAGTGTTGAGAGAACTATAATAAAAACAGTGTTGGAGAGAACTATAATAAAACAGTGTTTAGGAACTATCATAAATAAAAACCAGGGGTGTTTAGAGAACTATAATAAAACAGTGTTAAGAGAGAACTATAATAAAACAGTGTTGCGAGAACTATAATAAAACAGTGTTGAGAGAACACTAATAAAACAGTGTTGAGAGAACTATAATAAAACAGTGTTGAGAGAGAACTATAATAAAACAGTGTTGAGAGAACAATAATAAAACAGAGCTCAGAAAGACCTATAACAACTTGAAGCAGGATTTCTCACAGTCAGTGTTGGTGCTGTAATGTGTTGGTCACTGTGGTAGTTTGTTGTTTCTCCATTCATAAAAGCTTCCATGGACTTACAATAACAGAACTCTGAACTGATGTCTGCGTAATACTGTTCATAAATTCCTCTATAATATTGGTTTTCAAATATTTCCACCAATATTAGTGCCCCTTCTCTCTATCGTCTCACTCACCTCATCTCGCTCTGGAAGGGAACTCCCTGTACTACCATAAGTAAACTGTGTTTCACACACACACACACACAAAGCGAGACCTCCCTGGGTTATAGAGAAAGGGGTGAAATGTATTTCATTGCACAACCATAAAGGTTATAGTAAAGACACCATACAGCATCAAAGCAAATGTTATTGGTCACCTATACATATTTTGCAGATGTAATCGCATGTATAGCGAAATGCATATGTTCCTAGCTCCAACAGTGCAGTAAAACAACAAACGCGAATCCCAAAATGTAAAGAAAGGAATTAAGAAATATAGAAATATTAGAACGAGCAATGACAGAGTCTGGAACATAAATATGTATATAATGGTATATATAGACATTATGGACAGTATATTAATAGGAAAGGTGTGTACAGCAGTAGTTATATAGGATGAGCCTTTACTAGAATACAGTATATACACATGAAGTTGGGTAAAACAGTATGTATTTTTTTCACAAACAAACAAATAAAAAATACAGCATAAAAACATTGAGCATGACATCTAGACTTATCCTCCACCATAACACACATACTGTAATGAGTGTGCTGAGAGTCGGGAAGCAAGTTCAGGGAGTGAGTGTTTTAACTTCTTTCAGCTAGGGGGCAGAATTTTTATGTTTGGAAAAATAATGTTCCCAAGGTAAACGGACTATTTCTCAGGTTCAGATGCTAGAATATGCATATATGTATATATATATATTGACAGATTAGGATAGAAAACACTCTAAAGTTTCCAAAACTGTCAAAATATTGTCTGTGAGTATAACAGAACTGATTTTGCAGGCGAAAACCTGAGGAAATCCAACCCGGAAGTGCCTTTTATTTGGAAAAATCCCTGTTCCGTTGCCTGCCCCTCCTCCATTTAAAGGGGTATCAACCAGATTCCTTTTCCTCAGGCTGTGACCAGGCTGTGACCTTTTATTTTTTTAAATGAGCGATATTTTTCAAAACGCGTCAGGTGTCCTTTGATTAGTTCCTGCACGCGAGAGATGTAGCTCGACATTTTCTTTTTCTGTAGTATTGAACAGGTTACCGTCCGGTTGAAATATTATCGATTATGTATGTTAAAAACAACCTGAGGATTGATTATAAAAAACGTTTGACATGTTTCTACGAACATTACGGATACTTTTTAGAATTTTCGTCTGCCTTTCAGGACCGGAACGAGCCTGTGTTTTTTTGGAGGCTAGCTGTTCTTACTGTTTTGTCTAGTGATTGATAAACTCACAAACGCTTGGGTTGCTTTCGCTGTAAAGCATATTTTCAAAATCTGACACGATAGGTGGATTAACAACAAGCTAAGCTGTGTTTTGGTATATTTCACTTGTGATTTCATGATTATAAATATTTTTTTTATTTTTTTTTTATTTAGCGCTCTGCAATTCAGCAGTTGTTTACGCTAAAGGGATCCGTGCGGCAAGAAGTTAATAAATAAAAGAAACAATGACCACAAAACACAAACAAAGCACCGACATGAAAACAGAGTCAATAACACCTGAGGAAAGAACCAAGGGGAGTGACAGATATAGGGAAGATAATCAAGGAGGTGATGAAGTCCAGGTGAGTATCATGATGCGCAGGTGTGCGAGACAATGTTGACAGGTGTGCGGGATAATCAGCAGCCTGATAACCTAGAAGTCAGAGAGGGAGTATACGTGACAGTACCCCCTGCCCGACGCGCGGCTCCAGCCGCAGGACGCCGTCAAAGGGGACGAACCCGGGGATCAGGAGCGGACCGGCCACCCCTGCTGATGCGCGAGAACCTTTCACACCAGCTGAGGCACGGGAACCTGTCGTGTCAGCTGGGGCGCGGGAACCTGACAGATCGGTTGAGGCAGGGGAGCCTGGCGAACCGGCTGAGGCATGAGAACCTGACGAGCCGGTGGAAGCAGGGGAGCCTGGCGATCCAGCGGCGGCATGAAAGCCCGATGAGCCGGCTGAGGCAGGGGAGCCTGGCAATCCGGCTAAGGCATGAAAGCTGAGGAAGTTCAGGGAGTGAGTGTATTAATAAATAAAATAATGTCAATAGGGGGTATTGTGTGTAGGCCAGTGACTAAAAAATCTATACTACCGTTCAAAAGTTTGGGGTCACTTAGAAATGTCCTTGTTTTTGAAAGAAAAGCCATTTTTTTGTCCATTAAAACAACATAAAATTGATCAGAAATACAGTGTAGACATTGTTAATGTTGTAAATGACTATTGTAGCTGGAAACGGCTCATTTTTAATGGAATATCTACATAGGTGTACAGAGGCACATTATCAGCAACCATCACTCCTGTGTTCCAATGGCAAGTTGTGTTAGCTTATCCAAGTTAAGCATTTTAAAATGCTAATTGATCATTAGAAAACCCTTTTGCAATTACAGTGGGTTGAACAAGTATTTGATACACTGCCGATTTTGCAGGTTTTCCTACTTACAAAGCATGTAGAGGTCTGTAATTTTTAGGTACACTTCAACTGTGAGACACAGTTGTACCTAATTCATAGGTACACTTCAACTGTGAGACACGGAATCTAAAACAAGCACAGCTGAAAACTGTTGTGCTGATTTATAGAAGCAATAAAACTGTTCTTCTTCAGAGTAGTTGAGTATCTGGAGCATCAGCATTTGTGGCTTCGATTACAGGCTGAAAATGACCAGAAACAAAGACTCTTTCTTCTGAAACTCGTCAGTCTATTCTTGTTCTGAGAAATGAAGGCTATTCCATGTGAGAAATTGCCAAGAAACAGAAGATATCATACACCGCTGTGTACTACTCCCTTCACAGAACAGCGCAAACTGTCTCTAACCAGAATAGAAAGAGGAGTGGGAGGCCCCGGTGCACAACTGAGCAAGAGGACAAGTACATTAAAGTGTCTAGTTTGAGAAACAGATGCCTCACAAGTCCTCAACTGGCAGCTTCATTAAATAGTACCTGCAAAACACCAGTCTCAATGTCAACAGTGAAGAGGCGACTCCGGGATGCTGGCCTTCTAGGCAGAGTTCCTATGTCCAGTGTCTGTGTTCTTTTGCCCATCTTAATCTTTTCTTTTTATTAGCCAGTCTAAGATATGGCTTTTTCTTTGCAACTCTGCCTAGAAGGCCAGCATCCCGGAGTTGCCTCTTCACTGTTGATGTTGAGACTGGTGTTTTGCAGGTACTATAACACTACAGTCTAGTATAATAGGCTTGTGCTGCTGTTGTTAGAGGATCATTCCATGATCGACGTAGCGGTTTAATCTTCCATTATGTCTGAATGGAAAAGCCTTCAGGTCAGTGCAGAAAACAGCTCTCAGGTGTCCTGTACGTGTGTGTGAAATCCTACACACCTGAGAGAGGGTTAGGCCAACTGACAGTAACAGGGCAGGTGACCCTAAATGCTAATTATCCTCAGATATATGCTGATAGGAGTAATAGCCTGTGACTAAAAGGACTGACAGATCTGCATGCTGCTTTAACATCAGCACAGTGGTACGGGGAGACGACAATACTGATCACCCCTCATCACAATTTCTTCTGCTAGAGAACGGTGGGAAACTCCCATACTATAGAGAGCTAGAGGGTGAACAACTATTAGTTGATAGTTGATCATTAGGTCATGGACCTGAGGGAACTGGGTCGGGTTGTTCTGCCATAGTGCTTCCTGTGAAGGGAAGTAAACAAGAGGAAATGGATGGGGACAAAAAGATACATCAAGTAAAATAAGAAGGACAGAGAGTAGGGAATGAGACTCAGCCGGGCTGACTGTGCCACCTGGATATTGTCACACACACACACACCACACACACACACACACACACACACACACACACACACACACACACACACACACACACACACACACACACACACACACACACACAAACACACCATCTCATTTAAAACCTGTCTAGGACATGCGTTCCGCTAGCGGAACCCCTCGACAACATTCCGCTGAAAAGGCAGTGCGGGAAATTCAAAATATTTTGGGGAAATATGTTTCTTTCACACATTAACAAGTCCAATACAGCAAATGAAAGATAAACATCTTGTTAATCTACCCATAGTGTCCGATTTAAAAAAATGCTTTACAGCGAAAGCACAACATATGATTATGTTAGATCACCACCAAGTCAAAAAAACACACAGCCATTTATCCAGCCAAAGATAGGAGTCACAAAAAGCAGAAATAGAGATAAAATTCATCCCTATCCTTTGATGATCTTCATCAGATGACACTCATAGAACTTCATGTTACATAATACATATATGTTTTGTTCGATAAAGTTCATATTTATATCCAAAAACCTCAGCTTACATTGGCGCATAAACTTTGATGAAAGATACATGTTTTAGATAGAATTAAAGATACACTTGTTCTTAATGCAACCACTGTGTCAGATTTTAAAAAAACTTTACGGAAAAAGCAAACCATGCAATAATCTGAGACGGCGCTCAGAAAATAAATAAAAATTTCCACCACGTTGGAGTCAACAGAAATCAGAAATTACATTATAAATATTCCCTTACCTTTGATGATCTTCATCAGAATGCACTCCCAGGAATCCTAGTTCCACAATAAATTGTTGTTTTGTTCGATAATGTCCATTATTTATGTTCAAGTAGCTACTTTTGTTAGCACGTTTAGTACACATATCCAAACGCTCGTGCAGGTCCAGCCGAACGTCGGACGAAAACATCAAAAAGTTATATTACAGGTCGAAGAAACTTGTCAAACTAAGTATAGAATCAATCTTTAGGATGTTGTTATCATAAATATTCAATAACGTTCCAACCGGAGAATTCCTTTGTCTGTAGAGAAGCAATGGAACGCAGGTCGCTATCATGTGAAATGCACGTGACCAGGACCTGGCTCTCTGCCAGACCACTGACTCAAACAGCTCCCATCCGGCTCCACATCACAGTAGAAGCCTCATTGAAGGTTCTACAGACTGTTGACATCTAGTGGAAGCCGTAGGAAGTGCAAACAGATCCATATCCTACTGTGCATTCAATAGGGACTGAGTTGAAAATCGACCAACCTCAGATATTCCACTTCCTCGTTGGATTTTTTTCAGGTATTCGCCTGCCATATGAGTTCTGTTATACCCACAGACATCATTCAAACAGTTTTAGAAACTTCAGAGTGTTTTCTATCCAATAGTAATAATAATATGCATATATTAGCATCGGGGACAGAGTAGGGGGCAGTTCACTCTGGGCACGCTATTCATCCAAAAGTGAAAATGCTCTGTTTGTCTGAAGGGATCTGAAAGGATAACCATACAAGGACATGCTATTACCAGTCAGAAAACGCCCATCTGCTGAGGTGATTCTAGGTCTTCTAACCTCCTGTGGACACGATTCAAATCAAACAAAATACTGTCTGACACAAAACATAAGAGACTACAGTTCCATTGGCTCAGCATCCCAAAATCCTGAAATGCTATTGATAAAACATCAGTAAATATTCTATAGTAATTACACAAACAAGCATGCAAACGCATACACACCTTCCACCCCAAATAAGGGCAGTTCTGAGAGAGAGGGAATGCTTTCAGCCCAGTCCAGGAAAACGTGCAGGCATTAATCACATGATGCTGTCACACAGCCCAGGAATGGAGCTGAGGACCATTGTAAACACAGCAGAATATTGATGCATACTGGAGCCTGTACACTAGGATATAGCATTGATTCTGTTTTATTTCATAACAGCAGGTGTGATACGGCCTCTTAATTGCTATCCATTTTTCCTCTTCCAAAAGATAAATATTTTCAAACATAGATTTCTGTGTCAGAATCAACCTCCAGCTATTTGTTTGCGCCCTGTCCTTGCCACTATGTGTGTGTCTATGCCCGTGCCTGTGCATACACTAATCAGTCCTAAGCATGTCTGACACGGCATGCGCGGTGAGGTAATGATTGGCTGCTTGGTTTAAAGAGTCCAATCACAGGAGTTTTTTCCTCTGTTGTCTTTCTGAGGTGAGACGGCAGAAAATTTGCCAGCATTTATTTACTCACGTCACCCTGACTGACACTACTGGACGACTGCCACACAAATCACCATCCACATCTCTCTCTCTCTCTCTAACAGACTGGCTGGCTCCTGGTAGGGTGTTAGGTAAACCTTTAGCAGAGCTGAGTGCTGAATAGCTGGGAGCAGGCTGGGCTGTGGTGGCTAGAATAACGAGGTAGCAGTTCATGACTGGGTCTTTCTCCTGCCCTTCCCATTACACAGACTGATACAGTTCAACCACAGGGTATCAGAGTGAGTTTTGCTATTACACCCTGAACAGTGTGTGTGTGTGAGTGTGTGCATGTGTGGGTGTGTGCCTGCCACCTTATTAAAGCTGTTAGCAAACACAAACACGCACACACATAACCAAAGAAAAGCGGACATGTTTCACTATGTATTATTATGCTATACAATTGTATTAACACTTCTATTATTTCTTAGGCAATCTTCTGTCATGCTGCCCCCTTGAGCATTTATTTTACAGAGAAGAAATCTGCACTACTTCAGATTGTGACAGAAGGGTATTAAGCCACTGAATCAACAGAGTGAACAGACAGTACCACACACACATACACACACACACAGGCACACACACACAGAACCCAGACTATTAGCATTGAGGTGAGAAGAAGTGCAGAAGAGAGGAGGAGAGTTTACTACTGTCAGAAGACTGTCAGAATGTCCTCATACCAAACTCATCTTAAACATTTTGTCTCTGTCTCTATGAAATACTCCTCACATACCGACGGGAGATAAAGACAAAACTCTAAATCAGAAAGAGAGAAAAATGTGTATACTGTATGAGGCTTATCCATTTATCAACTCCTGGCTCGTGATAATCTGTATAATGTGAACTATCCACCTCTTATATTTGAGCTCCACAGATCAAATCAAAAAGCTTTCTCCTACACTTCTGTAGCTTTGAAGTAGACCACTTGTTAGTAAACCAATGTAAACCTTGTCAATCAACTGTTTGTGTACTATTCTTGTAGACCTACTTTTTTTAAATAAATACTTAGAGGTGCCCTAACTGTCCAAGTAGTCATAATTCAAAACGCAGATCATAAGAGCCTTTGGCAAACTGACAAGGCTATGAAGACATCAAACCATTCCCCTTAGAGAAAAACATTGCGTAAAACACCAATACCCAATTAAATATTTACTCAACCACATGTCTAACGCAACACATTTGGCTATTCATTGTAAACTTTTTTTTACCAGATTAACTATTTGCATGATGTATGGTCATGTTCTACACACATTTAACATATGTGTATTTTACTTATTTGTTCGTAATATATAAAATAAACGAAACCATCCTTACTTCGCAAAGTACCTGTTCTCAACGTTGTCTTGTCGCTGCTGGAACGGGATTCCTCCCGTGCGTAATGATGACCAGAGCTGAACTCACACACAGAACTTAACAACACATTCCCGAAACCTTACAATACACCTGGCAAGGGTTAGCTCGCATATAACACAGCAACGATAAAAGTTGCTCAAACGAAATCGCCCCAATATTTCCCTGCGCTTCCTTTATTCACTTCTGAGCAGTTTGACGCACGCTCAAGTCCCCGCCGACGCGAAGAACTGGCTATGCACTCCACTTGCACGTGCTAAATGGATGGAGAGGGATGAGTTGGAAATGTGGCATCTTGCCTCGAGGGAGGGAAGTAGGGATGGCAAATCCCCACTCATTGCCCCTCTAAAAAGAAGAAAGATATGCAATTTATAAACTGCATAACACTGCTGAAAAACCTCCATCCAAATAGGTTGACAACCACATTGATTTGTATATATTGTAGTGTTGTATATTGTAGTGTTAACACAACAACTAGAAAACCTGTCAAGAGGTTTGGACCTCTTAATGATTAAGGTGTTGGATTGACAACCTCTGGACCGGGGTTCCAGTCCCGGCCACAGCTACTCCCTGAACTTCCTACAGTATTTAAACCTACTTAAAACCTAATAGCCTTAGTATACAGTATATTGTTTGAATCCATTTTCAACAGTCATCTCTCCCTCAACCGGTTTGCAGCAGAGTAAGACCTTGTTGCAGGAATGAATAATACTGTAGTGTTCTTGTGCCACTGTGTTCTATGCAAACCTGCACCTATAGCTAATGGTATATCATTTATTGAATTCTCTGTACATCTTGTATTAAACTACCATTTAGCATTTGTAACAAGCCTACTACAAATAAGAAGAGCTACCCAAGATAACATCTGTATCACATCTCACACGAAGCACTGTTGTGCTCCTCTGTGAGACAGTTTGGTCTATGTGTCTCAGGGCCAAGGGAGATGGCGGGAGGTCAAGTGATTTATTTATAGCAAGGTGTTCAGTGCTCAGCCCTCAGCAGTTGACTTGAATGAATTTAATCAAATGGATCCAACAAATAAGCTATTTACCAATGAGCTGCACTTGGATGTCTCACAACAAGTGTCTCCAAAAATGCTTCGTTCATAATCAAGTGGCAAGGTGGTATTTATCAC
Organism: Salvelinus sp. IW2-2015; assembly: GCF_002910315.2. Taxonomy (NCBI): domain Eukaryota; kingdom Metazoa; phylum Chordata; class Actinopteri; order Salmoniformes; family Salmonidae; genus Salvelinus; species Salvelinus sp. IW2-2015. Next base: position 73,732,282 of record NC_036842.1, on the reverse strand, counting down.
ATATGATTTGGAAAAATCCACCTGAACGCCCCTGCAGCTGGTAATTACAAGTGGGAAACTTGTCTAAGCTCCGACTTCTCTCACATGTCTATCTCTGATGTCACCTACTGAGGAAATGACCTTGAAAACAGCATTTTTGGTAGTTAAATAGAACAGCAAAACATTATTTATAAAAAGCTATCTATTAATATATTTGTTGAACACTATCATGTGTTTACAAGCATGACAGCTGTACTTTTAGTGCATTGTTGACGCAGCTTGTTTGCCATTATCCAATTGTTTCTCAGAGAGTTCAAAGCACCTGAATGCATCCAACTGGCATTTACAACATCATAACTTGTAATTACCGCCTTCCCACTTGATTATGAATGCAGCATACATGTCAGACGGAAAGTTAGGTCAGACCAGACCAAGTCTGAAACTGACTGGCATAAATACCAGTCGGTAACTCTCCTACCTAGATTGAGTTGTACCAATAACCCACTGAGAACAGATGTCAATTCAACGTCTATTCCACGTTGGTTCAACTTCATTTAATTGAAATAACATGGAAACAACATTGATTCAACCAGTGTGTGCCCGGTGGGAACACACTTCTCTAGAGAGGTGACCACATTATCTTTCTACAATACATCACAGTATTACACTCATAATATGTGGAACGACCTTCATACATTAATCAGAATAAAACGTCCACATGATTCAACTCAAAATAAAGAAGAACTCATATATTCTCAAAACAACATAATTGTAACGTTCGTCTTGCGGAGAGAGATTGGACCAAGGCGCAGCGGGTGATGAAGACATGAATGAATTTATTTAACAAGACGTAAACGAACACTAACACGAAAATATACTTGAAAAATTACAAAACAACAAAACGACATAGACAGARCTGAACTRGAGCACTTACATAAACARYAAGAACGCACGAACAGGAACAGACTACACAAACYAAACAGTCCCGTGTGGTAACACATACAGACACGAGATACAATCACCCACAAACAAACAGTGAGAACATCCTACCTTAATATGGTTCTCAATCAGAGGAAATGTCAAACACCTGCCTCTAATTGAGAACCATATCAGGCAACCCATTTAAACAAACATAGAAACACATAACATAGAATGCCCACCCCAACTCACGCCCTGACCAACTAAACACATACAAAAATAAGAGAAAACCGGTCAGGAACGTGACAATAATGAGAAACTAAAAATGGCCTGCACCAAATTTGGCACCTCTACGAGTATGAATGAGCACCATTTTGGCACGTGACCAAGACCTAAAATCAGAACGTGCATGTCGGTAGCGTGGCAAACAATTCATGAATGAAGCACTGAGCTGACAATTAATATTTCTAAAGTGAGTAATTTATTACTTTTAATAACTGCAAAACACATAATAATTAGTGGGCCACGTGAACTAACTACTGACTAAAGTTTCATAAATAGATGCATGTGTGAGAGCGATTATTGACACGACTGTATAACCTAACAAACAGAAGCAAGGTAAATGGAGCTGTGCATTTCTCCAACCACATAGCATCTGATCAAGTTAGAAAATGACAAGACAGGCACTGGACTACAACCCACTAGGGAAGAGAAAGCAGGAAAGGTTGAAAACCAACTGGAGACACCACTCTACAGGAACTGAGTAAAGCATGGTTCTCCTGGCAAGAGGAAAAACCCACGCATGAAAGAGAGTAGGTGGAGAGCCATGGTGGACGCCCTAGTAGTACAATGCAACCAAAGGGGGGCAAGAGGATTAAGTTAAGTAGTCTACACTAAAGCCCTATTCGGATGGGATACATTTTACTGGGGGAGCTCAAGTAATGTAATTATGTGCACAAGCACAAATCACAACATCCGTCATTTTAGTCCCGTCCGAATCTGACATGTCAGTCATTTCTACTTAGCAGGAAGGTTATTATCCCATCCTTAAAAACCTACTGTTTTTCACCTAGCAGGAAGGTTATTATCCCATCCTTAAAAACCTACTGTTTTTCACCTAGCGGAAGGTTATTATCCCATCCTTAAAAACCTACTGTTTTTGACCTAGCAGGAAGGTTATTATCCCATCCTTAAAAACGACTGTTTTTGACCTAGCAGGAAGGTTATTATCCCATCCTTAAAAACTACTGTTTTTGACCTAGCAGGAAGGTTATTATCCATCCTTAAAACCGACTGTTTTGATAGCAGGAAGGTTATTATCCCATCCTTAAAAACTACTAGTTTAGAGTAATTTTTTGATATTTTGTCGTGACTTTGCGCAAATTGGACGCTGTTTTTTTCTGGTACAACGGCGCCATAAATGGACAATTTGGATATATATGGACGGAATTAATCGAACAAAAGGACATTTGTGATGTTTATGGACATATTGGAGTGCCAACAAAAGATTCTCGTCAAAGGTAATGCATGTTTTATATTTTATATCTGCATTTTGAGTAGCGCCGCATGGTTGAAATAGGCTACACTCTCTTTGTTGACATTGTGCTATCATCAGATAATAGCATCTTATGCTTTCGCCGAAAAGCCTTTTGAAATCTGACATGTTGGCTGGATTCAACACGAGTGTAGCTTTAATTTGGTATCTTATATGTGTGATTTAATGAAAGTTTGATTTTATATAATTTTTTTGAATCTGGCGCTCTACATTTTCAATGGCTACTGGCCAGGTGGGACGCAAGCGTCCCGCTATCGCGAGAGGTTAAAAACCTACTGTTTTTGACCTAGCAGGAAGGTTATTATCCCATCCTTAAAAACCTACTGTTTTTGACCTAGCAGGAAGGTTATTTATCCATCCTTAAAAACCTACTGTTTTTGACCTAGCAGGAAGGTTATTATCCCATCCTTAAAAACCTACTGTTTTTGACCTAGCAGGAAGGTTATTATCCATCCTTAAAAACTTACTGTTTTGTCCTAGCAGGAAGGTTATTACCCCATCCTTAAAAACCTACTGTTTTTGACCTAGCAGGAAGGTTATTATCCCATCTTAAAAACCTACTGTTTTTCACCACTCCCAAAAGGTCCTCTGATAATATTTATCCCGTGTGAATCGTCATCCCTGTGTTTTGAGGGATATTATAAACTGGGTGGTTCCAGCCCTGAATGCTGATTTGCTGACAGCCGTGGTATATCAGACCGTATACACAGGTATGACAAAACATTTATTTTTACTGCTCTAATTACGTTGGTAACAGTTTATAATCGCGATAAGGCACTCGGGAGGTTTGTGGTATATGGCAATATACCACAGCTAAGGGCTGTATCCAGGCACTCCGCGTTCCGTCGTGCGTAGAACAGCCTAAGCCGTGGTATATTGGCCATATATCACAAACCCCTCGGGCCTTATTGCTTAATTACAGAATTGAACAGGTGCTGCAACCAGTTTGGGTTAGACAACGGGACCAACTTGATGCTTAAAACAAAGTGCTGTGCACGTAGCCTACAGATGAATTATCTGTTTTGTCACATACAACTTTCCACGTGCTATTTTTTTCTTTTCACCAAACACATCAGTTAGTTACATTTGTGCATAGATGTCACGTTCCTGACCTTATTTCCTTTGTTCAGTCTTTGTTTAGTTGGTCAGGACGTGAGCTGGGTGGGCATTCTATGTTATGTGTTTCTATGTTTGGTTTAGGGTGTTCGTCTAGAAAAGTATTATAATTAAAGTATGTATTCAAACCACGCTGCGCTTTTGGTCCGATCCTTGCTCTCCTCAGACGAGGAGGATTACGACGAGCGTTACAGAATCACCCACCAACCATGGACCAAGCAGGTGGTAAGCGGCAGCAGCAGCAGGAGCAGCGATCGCAGGACTTCGCACGCCCGTCTGTCCTGAGCCTTCAGAGCCGTCCGTCAGTCAGGAGCCGCTAGGCGTCGTCAGTCAGGAGCCGCAGAGCCCGCGAGTCGGAGCCGCCAGGCGCGCAGTCAGGAGACCAGAGCCGCGCAGTCAGGAGCAGCCAGAGCCGCCGCAGTAGGAGCAGCCAGAGCCGCCCGCCAGCCAGGAGCTGCCAGAGCGCAATCAGCAGACGGTCAGCGCGCAGCCAGCCAGGAGCTGCAGAGCCGCAGCCAGCCAGAGCTGCAGAGCCGCCAGCCAGCCAGGAGCTGCCAGAGCCGCCAGCAGCCAGGAGCTGCCAGAGCGCCAGCCAGCCAGGAGCTGCCAGAGCCGCCAGCCAGCAGAGCTGCCAGAGCGCCAGCAGAGAGCTGCCAGCGCCAGCCAGCAGGAGCTGCCAGAGGCCCTCAGTCCGGAGCTGCCCCTCAGTCCGGAGCTGCCCTGGTCCAGAGGCGCCATCAGTCCAGTGGGGTTAATTTGGAGGGTTGCAGTTAAAGGAGGAACGAAAGCGGGTAGTGACTATGGTGGGGTTGGGGCCACGTCCAGCGCCAGAGCCGCCACCGTGGACAGTGCCCACCCAGACCCTCCTATAGGTTCAGGTTTTGCGGCCGGAGTCCGCACCTTGGGGGGGGGGGGGGGGGGTGGTACTGTCACGTTCCTGACCTTATTTCCTTTGTTTCGTATTTGTTTAGTTGGTCAGGACGTGAGCTGGGTGGGCATTCTATGTTATGTGTTTCTATGTTTGGTTTAGGGTTGTCTAACTAGCCTGATATGGTTCTCAATCAGAGGCAGGTGTTTTACGTTGTCTCTGATTGGGAACCATATTTAGGTAGGCTGTTCTCACTGTTTGTTTGTGGGTGATTGTTCCTGTTCGTGCGTTCATTGTTTTTCATTGTTCACTTGTTCAGGACTGTATTATCGTTGGTTTCGTTTTGTTTATTGTTTTGTTCGTCTAGAAATCACAACAAAGTATTATAATTAAAGTATGTATTCAAACCACGCTGGGCTTTGGTCCGATCCTTGCTCCTCCTCAGACSAGGAGGATTACGACGAGCGTTACAATAGGTTACAGTTCATGTTTCTTACTGATATGCCTTATTATTAGGACTTTTTCTGAACTGAAGGCCATTATGCCAATATTAAGCTACGCCTAGACATTTGAAATATCTTCACGCCTAGAAGAGCTTACAAGCTGCCATCATAATGGTCCATTTTGAATGAGAAAAACAAAACAATTACATGGGCAGTTTGGTAAAGCTAATCCCGTCCAAATCCTCCACTGGAAGAACAGACATGCTGGGGTAATTATTTGGTAATTACTGGGGTAATTCTACAGCATAGGCCTAATAGCAAATATGTGGGCATAAATTCGGCAACATGTAGACAATCAAATAAAAGCAATAACGAAAAGGGGTGTAGGTTAGAGATAACAGCTGTGTTAGGGAGGAGATCCTCAGTGGCCTGTCTGTCTTCCTGGTTCACTGGGTTCTCTTGGGGAGCCGTAACTTGACATACACACTGAGGTATATATTTTATCAGGCATCAGCAGGTGTGGTGCAGGCAAACACACACAGAGGCATATTTTGGGTATCACGGATACACACACTAAATGTTTTACATTTGGTCGATAAAGACTCACAAATACACACACACACACAATACTTTGGGAGGTGTGGCGAGGTTAGTTTTAACTTGCCATGTGAAGAAGGTTTGTTTTGAAGTAGTGAGATGTGTGTTGTTTGTTTTAGGGTCAGAGACAGGTGTGGTGAGTCAGAACTGTGTCCTCCCCTCACTGGCACTGAGATTTCTGAAAGGGTGTGTGCTGCTGTGTGCATGTGTGTGTTAGGGGAGGATGTGTGTAAGCCTCTGCCCTTCCTCATGTCAACTCATCATACATCAACACGGTTCCCTAGGTTATGGGCATGCGTGTGAGTGTGTCATTGGTGTTATGCCACTCACATGACAGTGCTGAAACACACACACACACACACACACACACACACACACACACACACACACACACACACACACACACACACACACATTGAGTAATAGAGAAAAGATCTGGCAAAATAGTGGGGATTTCATTTCAACATGAAGGCGTTATAAAACAAACCCTAAAAAACTTGCTGCCTAATTACTGTTAAGTCACATGTAGCCTATACTGTATAACAATACCATATCTGATCTTCATCAGTAGGATTAGAAGCATTTTGTATAGGAAGAACATGTATTCATCAGTAACATGCTATGGGCATGGGCTATCTAGTGTGACCTATATCAGTGGCAGAGTTCCATTTTGTTCCTTATCCCCTATTCTTCCATTCCTAGATCCTATCCTTTCAGTTATCACAGATGTACAAGATGAATGGTTAGATGGTTAGATGGTTAGATGGTTAGATGAAAGCAGTTGAGATGATGACACATTACCCAAAATGGAACCAAGTAGGAATGTTCTGTTAGTGAGAGAGTGTGTTTTCCTGGATTGTATTCCAGTCAGTAAATGCTTATTACTGTCCTATGGGACAGTGGAACACACACACACACACACACACACACACACACACACACAACTAACACAAACACAGAAAGAGAGAGAGCTAAATTAAAAAGTTGTGAAATCTGTGAGTAATTTCTGCTTCTATACTAATCGTGTAGTAGATCTGCCGTGTAAGGAAACATCATCCAAAGGGAGAACTTACCACACACGACACACACACACACACACATGCATACACAAAAACACACAACACACACCACCCAAGAGAAATACATTATCACTAACACACTAACAATGATATAGTTAATCATGATATTAGTAGACCATACAAGTCAACAGGCTCCCAGAGCTCTGCTACAGCTGCAACACAATCATAATCTCTTATCAATGATTAGAATAAAGATTAATAATTAGGTCTCCGCTAGTCAGTGCCAGGGGCTGGTTGAGACTCCCCAGAGCATTCGGGAATGTTGGAGTACTGTAGAACACACACATGGTGTTGTGGTTGTGTTTCAGAATGATGTGGGAGGGTCGAGGAGTCTGGCCAATAAGTGGACGACGTTCCTCAAAGCCAGACTGGTGTGTTCCATCCCTGGACCCGACGGTGTGGACACACACTTTGACGAGCGCCGTAAGTCACACACACATGCACACAGACAAATAGAAACACACGCCACCCACTCTGATGGGCCAATGGAAAATCAAGTCATTATATTAGATGAAGATTTGATAAAAGGGAATGTGGGAGTGTATTTAAGAGGGCCTGATAGGTCTACGGCTGTAAAGTGGCATAACATGAAGACTTGGCTGTGATCTGACAACCAATTAAACATATGAAAGTCACTGGCACCCCAATACTAACTAGACATCTGGAGGCAGAAATGTGACTTTTGTGTGGGTCATGCATTGAATCAATAGAATGGAACATTTACTCACGTTTTAGCGAAAGACAGACGGGTAATCCAGTTATTATTAGGGTTGATGTCTAACCAATGGCTTTCCTGTAATACTGCTTATGGCTGGTCAACACACACACGCACGCACACACGTTTGTTTTACTATCCTTGTGGGGACCAAAACATTTATTCCTTAACCCTAAAAGTAAACCTAAACCTAACCCCTAACCCTAATTCTAACCCTATACATAAACCTAACCCCTAAGCCTAAAATTGCCTTTTTCCTTGTGGGGATCGGCGAAATGTCCCCACTTCTGGTCCCCATAAGGAAAGTAAAAGCAACAAAAACAAAACACACACACACACTCCATGAAGAACATGTAATCAGAGAGAGAGGGAGGGAAGGGGGAGGCAGGGGGAGAAGTTTATTTGTGAATATGTTTAGTTAGAGATTGGCGAGCGTCTGAGCGTACGATTATTTATTTGTTTCCAGCAGGTCAGGCAGTTGTTTCAACTGTGCTTTGATGGCTGTGTAGGGCACTTTACACGGCTTTCTGGTTGGTTGGGCTATGCCGGCAGTAGCCTGGGGCTACCAGAGAGGAGGGGGGTTGATAGATTCAGCCAACATAACATACATGTCCTTTAACAGGTTGTTTGTTTGTTTGTTTGTTTTTTACATATTAGTTTTTGTATCCCGGCCCTCTTTTCAGTCGCTAAGGGCCGGTTTCCTTGACACAGAGTAATTAAAAGCAGACTCAGCGAGATGACGTAGATGCACAACAAAACGGCAGGGTCAATTCCTGCAACAAATAAGAGCGTTGAAACTTTGCTGCTGTTTTGGTCCCGTAGCTACAGTGCCTTCAGAAAATAATCATTCTCCTTATTCCACATTTGGTTGTGTTACAGCCTGAATTCAAAATGGTTTAAATAAATAAAAAATACCGCCCATCTACACATTATACCCCATAATGACAAAGTGAAAATATGTTTCTATAATTTGTAACTAATGTATTGAAAATTAAATACAGAAATATCAAATTTACATAAGTATTCACACCCCTGAGTCAAAACTTTGTAGAGGCACCTTTAGCAGTGATTACTTTCTGGGGAAGTTGCTAAGAGCTTTCCACAAATGGATTGTGCAACATTTGCCCATTATTCTTTAAAAATTCGTCAAGCTTCGTCAAATTGTTTGTTGACCATTACTAGACAACCATTTTCAGGTCTTGCCATAGATTTTCAAGTAGATTTAAGTAATAACTGTAATTTGGCCACTCAGGAACATTCACTGTCTTCTTGGTAAGCAACTCCAGTGTAGATTTGGCCTTGTGTGTTAGGTTATTGTCCTGCTGAAAGGTAAATTAATCTCCCAGTGTCTGTTGGAAAGCAGACTGAACCAGGTTTTCCTCTAGGATTTTGCCTGTGCTTAGCGCCATTCTGTTTCTTTTTTAGCCTGAAAAACACCCCAGTCCTTAACGATTACAAGCATACCCATAACATGATGTAGCCACCACTATATTTGAAAATATGGAGAGTGGTACTCAAATATGGGTTGTATTGGATTTGCCCCCAAAATAAAACTTTGTATTCAGGACAAAAAGTTAATTGCTTTGCCACATTTTTTGCAGTATTACTTTTGTGCCTTGTTGCAAACAGGATGCATGTTTTGGAATGTTTTCATTCTGTACAGGCTTCCTTCTTTTCAGTCTCTCAATTAAGTTAGTATTGTGGAGTAACTACAATGTTGTTGATCCATCCTCAGTTTTCTCCTATCACAGCCACTAAACTATGTAACTGTTTTAAAGTCACCATTGGCCTCATGTTGAAATCCCTGAGTGGTTTCCTTCCTCCCCGACAATTGAGTTAAGAGGGACGCCTGTGTCTATGTAGTGACTGGGTGTATGCACACGCTTTTTCAGTTCTGCCCACACATTTTCTATAGGATTGAAGTCAGGGCTTTGTGATGGCCAATCCAATACCTTGACTTTGTTGTCCTTAAGCCATTTTGCCACAACTTTGGAAGTATGCTTGGGGTCATTGTCCATTTGGAAGACGCATTTGCAACCAAGCTTTAACTTCCTGAGTGATGTCTTGAAATGTTACTTCAATATATCCACATAATTTCCCTCCTCATGATGCCAACTATTTTGTGAAGTGCACCAGTCCCTCCTGCAGCAAAGCACCCCCACAACATGATGCTGCCACCCCCGTGCTTCACAGTTGAGATGGTGTTCTTCGGCTTGCAAGCCTCCCCCTTTTTCCTCCAAACATAACGATGGTCATTATGGCCGAACAGTTCTATTTTTGTTTCATCAGACCAAAGGACATTTCTCCAAAAAGTACGATCTTTGTCCCCATGTGCAGTTGCAAACCGTAGCCTGGCTTTTTGATGGCGGTTTTGGAGCAGTGGCTTCATCCTTGCTGAGCGGCCTTTCAGGTTATGTCGATATAGGGCTCGTTTTATTGTGGATATAGATACTTTTGTACCTGTTTCCTCCAGCATCTTCACAAGGTCCTTTGCTGTTGATCTGGGATTGATTTGCACTTTTCGCACCAAAGAACGTTCATCTCTAGGAGACAGAACACGTCTCCTTCCTGAGCGGTATGACGGCTGCGTGGTCCCATGGTGTTTATACTTGCGTACTATTGTTTGGAAAGATGAGCGTGGTACCTTCAGGCGTTTGGAAATTGCTCCCAAGGATGAACCAGACTTGTGGAGGTCTACAATTGTTTTTCTGAGGTCTTGGCTGATTTCTTTTGATTTTCCCATGATGTCAAGCAAAGAGGCACTGAGTTTGAAGGTAGGCCCTGAAATACATCCACAGGTACACCTCCAATTGACTCAAATGATGTCAATTAGCCCATCAGAAGCTTCTAAAGCCATGACACAATTTTCTGGAATTTTCCAAGCTGTTTAAAGGCACAGTCAACTTAGTGTATGGAAACTTCTGACCCACTGGAATTGTGATACAGTGAATTATAAATGAAATAATCTGTCTGTAAACAATTGTTGGAATAATTACTTGTGTCATGCACAAAGTTGATGTCCTAACCAACTTACCAAAACTACAGTTTGAAATTTGAAATTTGTGGAGTGATTGAAAAACGAGTTTTAATGACTCCAACCTAAGTGTATGTAAACTTCTGACTTCAACTGTATGCATCTGTTGGTCACTGATACCTTAAAAAAGAAGGTAGGGGCATGGATCAGAAAACCAGTCAGTATCTAGTGTGACCTCCATGTGCCTCATGCTAGTGTGACCTCCTCATGCTCATGCTACGGGAGGGAGTGTCTGTCCTGGGAAATGGATGAGTATTATCTACAGTAGCCCTGACCTGTTGAAGATGTTAGGAAATAGTTTCAGTAGAATCTTTCTGTCTGAAGAGTTTTGTCATCCAGCTGGCAGTAGTCTGGTGCCAGTCCTCAGGCTTTCCATCCTCCAGAAAACCTCCTGTCCTGTTTCTTCATTTCATAATCAAATCAAGCATTAATTAAGTCATATGGAAGCTTCACATCTGATATAATTTAATCACATACTGTAAATGCTTTGCATTTCTTTCTTACAGTCTGGATGGCATTGCTTCTGTTTCAAGTCCTGATGAATGTTACATTCCTGCATAATGACACAAACATCTGTTGAAATTATCTGATTATCCAATACCTCTTCTGTCTCTCTCTCTCTCTCATTCTTTTACTAAGAGGAAGATAAAACCATGAAGGAGGGAATCAGTTTAGAGTTACACTCAAGTCTAATTAAGAAGAACATCCTCTCCCACTCCCTGTGTGTGTGTGTGTGTGTGTGTGTGTTAAGACACAGCTGTCACAGTAGGTTATCACAAAGATCTATCCTCCCTTGATTTATATTTAACTTTTATTTAACTAGGCTAGTCAGTTAAGACCAAATTCTTATTTACAATGAAGGTCTACCAAAAGGCAAAAGGCCTCATGGGGGCTGGGATAAGAAAAAATATATAATAAAAAAATATAGGACAAAACACACACCTAAGACGACAACACAGCATTGATAAACTGATTCAAAACTTCTAGCATTAAAGACGGAAAGTATTTTTGCATCTGACTCCAGTTCTCTATCAGCAATAAACTATACTGAACAAAAATATAAACACAACATGTAAATGTTGGCCCCATGTTTCATGAGATCAAATAAAAGATCCCAGAAATGTTCCATATGCACAAAAAGCTTATTTCTCTCAAATATTGTGCTCACATTTTTTTTTACATCACTGTTAGTGAGTATTTCTCCTTTGCGAAGATAATCATATCAATGGCATATCAATAAACCGAGCATGATCAAAAGGCCAATCCAAAATGTTCAGTTTTGTCACACAACACAACGCCACAGATGTCTCAAGTTTTGAGGGAGCATGCAACTGCACCACCCGCAACCGCAGGACTCTCCAGAGGTTGGTGCGGTCTGCCCAACACATCATCGGGGGCAAACTACCTGCCCTCCAGGACTCATACAGCACCCGATGTCACAGAACAACTAAACAGATCATCAAGGACCGGAACCAATACACTTAGTCAGTCAGGAAAGCAAAGACTCTCTTTTTCAAACAGAAATTTGCATACTGTAACTCTAACTACAAAACGTTTTTGGACACTGTAAAGTCCATGGAGAATAAGAGCACCTCCTCCCAGCTGCCCACTGCACTGAGGCTAGGTAACACTGTCACCACCGATAAATACACGATAATCGAGAATTTCAATAAGCATTTCTTCACGGCTGGCCATGCTTTCCTCCTGGCTACCCCAACCCCGGCCAACAGCTCCTCACCCCCCGCAGCTACTTGCCCAAGCCTCCCAGCTTCTCCTTCACCCAAATCCAGACAGCAGATGTTCTGAAAGAGCTGCAAAACCTGGACCCGTACAAATCATCTGGGCTAGACCATCTGGACCCTCTCTTTCTAAAATGATCCGCCGCCATTGTTGCAAACCGTATTACCAGTCTGTTCAACCTCTCTTTCGTGTCATCCGAGATCCCTGAAGATTGGAAAGCTGCCACGGTCATCCCACTCTTCAAAGTGGGTGACACTCTAGACCCACTCTATACTTATAGACCTATATCCATCCTGCCCTGCCTTTCTAAAGTCTTCGAAAGCCAAGTTAATAAACAGATCACTGCCATCTCGATTCCCACCGTACCTTCTCCGCTGTGCAATCCGGTTTCCGAGCTGGTCACGGGTGCACCTCAGCTACGCTCAAGGTACTAAACGATATCATAACCGCCATCAATAAAAGACAGTACTGTGCAGCCGTCTTCATCGACCTGGCCAAGGCTTTCGACTCTGTCAATCACTGTATTCTTATCGGCAGACTCAACAGCCTTGGTTTCTCAAATGACTGCCTCGCCTGGTTCACTAACTACTTCTCAGACAGAGTTCAGTGTGTCAAATCGGAGGGCCTGTTGTCCGGACCTCTGGCAGTCTCTATGGGGGTACCACAGAGTTCAATTCTCGGGCTGCTCTTTTCTCTGTATACAGTATATCAACGATGTCACTCTTGCTGCGAGTGATTCCCTGATCCACCTCTACGCAGACGACACCATTCTGTATACACCTGGCCCTTCTTTGGACACTGTGTTAACTAACCTCAAAACAAGCTTCAATGCCATACAAGACTCCTTCCGTGGCCTCCAACTGCTCTTAAACGCTAGTAAAACCAAATGCATGCTTTTCAACCGTTCGCTGCCTGCACCCGCCCGCCCGACTAGCATCACTACTCTGGACGGTTCTGACTTAGAATATGTGGAAACTACAAATACCTAGGTGTCTGGCTAGACTGTAAACTCTCCTTCCAGATTCAAATTAAACATTTCCAATCCAAAATCAAATCTAGAATCGGCTTTTTATTTCGCAACAAAGCCTCCTTAAGTCACGCCGCCAAACATACCCTCGTAAAACTGACTATCCTACCGATCCTTGACTTCGGCGATGTCATTTACAAAATACCTTCCAATACTCTACTCAGCAAACTGGATGTAAGCTATCACAGTGCCATCCGCTTTGTCACCAAAGCCCCATATACCACCCACCACTGCAACCTGTATGTTCTAGTCGGCTGGCCCTAGTTACATATTCGTTGCCAGACCCACTGGCTCCAGGTCATCTATAAGTCTATGCTAGGTAAAGCACCGCCTTATCTCAGCTCACTGGTCACGATAACGACACCCACCCATAGCACGCGCTCCAGCAGGTATATCTCACTGGTCATCCCCAAAGCCAACACCTCCTTTGGCCGCCTTTCCTTCCAGTTCTCTGCTGCCAATGACTGAAACTAATTGCAAAAATCGCTGAAGCTGGAGACGTATATTTCCCTCAGCAACTTTAAACATCAGCTATCTCAGCAGCTAACCGATCACTGCAGCTTTACATAGCCCATCTGTAAATAGCCCACCCAATCTACATACCTCATCGCCATATTGTTTTATTTACTTTTCTGCTCTTTTGCACACCAGTATTTCTACTTGCACATCATCATCTGCTCAACTATCACTCCAGTGTTAATTTGCAAAATTGTAATTACTCCGCTACTATGGCCTATTTATTGCCTTACCTCCTCACGCCATTTGCACACACTGTATATAGACTTTTTTTTCCTATTGTGTTATTGACTGTACACTTATTTATTCCATGTGTAACTCTGTGTTGTTGTTTGTATCGCACTGCTTTGCTTTATCTTGGCCAGGTCGCAGTTGTAGATGCGAACTTGTTCTCAACTAGCCTACCTGGTTAAAAAAAGGTGAAATAAGTCAAATAAAATAAAATGTACAAAAGAATTCAGATCCTTTGCTGTGAGACTCAAAATTGAGCTCAGGTGCATCCTGTTTCCATTGATCATCTTTGAGATGTTTCCACATCTTTATTGGAGTCCACTTGTGATACATTTAATTGATTGGACACACCTGTCTATATAAGGTCCCACAGTTGACAGTGCATGTCAGAGCAACAACCAAGCCATGAGGTCGAAGGAATTGTCGGTAGAGCTCTGAGACAGGATTATGTCGAGGCACAGATCTGGGGAAGGGTACCAAACACATTTCTGCAGTGTTTAAAGTCCTCAAGAACACAGTGGCCTCCATCATTCTTAAATGGAATAAGTTTGGAACCACCAAGACTCTTCCTAGAGCTGGCCGCCCGGCCAAAATGAACAATCAGGAGAGAAGGTCCTTGGTCAGGGAGGTTACCAAGAACCCGATGGTCACTCTGGCAGAGCTCAAAAGTTCCTCTGTGGAGATGGGAAAACATTCCAGAAGGAAAACCATCTCTGCAGCACTCCACCAATCAGGGCTTTATGGTAGAGTGTCCAGACGGAAGCCACTCCTCATTGAAAGTCACATGACAGCCCACTTGGAGTTTGCCAAAAGGCACCTAAAGGACCCTCAGACCATGAGAAACAAGATTCTCTGGTCGTGAAAACCAAGATTGAACTCTTTGCCTGAATGCCAAGTGTCACATCTGGAGTAAAACCTGGTCACATCCCTACTGAAGCATGTGGTGGCAGCACCATTCTGTGGGGATGTTTTTTCAGAGGCAGGAAGTGGGAGAGTAGTCAGGATCGAGAGAAAGATAAATGGAGCAGAAGTACAGAAAGATCTTTGATGAAAACCTGCTCCAGAGCGCTCAGGACCTCAGACTGGGGCGAAGGTTTCACCTTCCAACAGGACAACGACCCTAAGCAAAGCACAGAGCCAAGATAACGCGAAGTGGCTTTGGGAAGTCTCTGAATGTCCTTGAGTGGCCCAGCCAGAGCCCGGACTGAACCGATCACTGGAGAGTGTCACGATCGTGTGGAGGAGAGACGGACCAAAACGCAGCATGTGGAAATAAAGCCATCTTCTTTTATTATAACGACGAAGATGAACATGAAACGAAACACTTATACAAACTATACAAAAACAACAAACGACCGTGAAGCTACAAACGCAAGTGCACACACAAACTACTTACGTTCAACATAGACAATTCCCCACAAACAGCTAAAGCCTATGGTTGCCTTAAATATGGCTCCCAATCAGAGACAACAATAACCAGCTGTCTCTAATTGAGACCCAATTCAGGCAACCATAGACTTTCCTAGATACCTACACTCAACCATAGACACACAGCTAGACTACTACTAAACATAAACCCAAACTACTCTAATAACCCCCTAAACCTTACAACCACCCTAGACACTACAAACAACACATACATTCCCCATGTCACACCCTGACCTAACTAAAATAATTAAGAAAACAAAGAATACTAAGGCCAGGGCGTGACATAACCCCCCCCTTAAGGTGCGAACTCCGGGCGCACCAGCACATAGTCTAGGGGAGGGTCTGGGTGGGCGTCCGTCCACGGCGGCGGCTCCGGCACTGGTCGTGGTCCCACCCCACCATAGTCACTACCCGCTTTCTTAAACCCACTGGAATAAGGGGCACCGACTAAGAGCAGCACCGGACTAAGGGCAGCACCGGACTAAGGCAGCACCGGCTAAGGGCAGACCGGACTAAGGGCAGACGACAAGGGCAGACCGATAAGGGAGACGGAGCAGCGGACTAAGCGACCGAAGGGCACCGGATAAGGGGCAGCACCAGGATAGGGCAGCACCAGGATAAGGGCAGCTCCGGACTGAGGACGGCAGCTCCGGACTGAAGCAGCACCGGACTGAATGGCGGATCCTGGCTGGCTGGCTCTGGCGGATCCTGGCTGGCTGGGATCCTGGCTGGCCGGCTCTGGCGGATCCTGGCTGGCGGCTCTGGCGGCCTGGCTGGACGGCTCTGGCGATCCTGGCTGACGCTCGGCGGATCTGCTGAGGCTCATGGCTGGCTGACGGATCTGGCTGCTCATGGCTGGCTGACGGATCTGGCTGCTCATGGCTGGCTGCGACGATCTGGACTGCTCATGGCTGGCTGACGGATCTGGCCGCTCATGGCTGGCTGACGGGCTCTGGCCGCTCCATGGCTGGCTACGGCTCTGGCCGCTCATGGCTGGCTGGCGGCTCTGGCAGATCCTGTCTGGTTGGCGGCTCTGGCAGATCCTGCTGGTTGGCGGCTCTGGCAGATCCTGTCTGGTTGGCGGCTCTGGCAGATCCTGTCTGGTTGGCGGCTCTGGCAGATCCTGTCTGGTTGCGGCTCTGGCAGATCCTGTCTGGTTCCGGCTCTGGCAGATCCTGTCTGGTTGGCTCTGGCGATCCTGTCTGTGGCGGCTTAGCGGCTCCTGACTGACTATCGGCTCTGACGGCTCGGGACAGACGGGCGGCTCTAAGGCTCGGGACAGACGGTGCTCAGACGGCGCGGGAGACGGATGCTCAGAGGCGCTGGGGAGACGGATGGCTCAGTGGCGCTGGGGAGACGGATGCTCAGATGGCGCTGGGAGACGGATGGCTCAGAGGCGCTGGGAGGACGATGACTCAGAGGCGTGGGGAGACGATGCTCAGGGCGCTGGGAGACGGATGCTCAGAGGCGCTGGGAGACGGATGCTCAGAGGCGCTGGGAGACGGATGCTCAACGGCGCTGGGAGACGGATGCTCAGACGGCGCTGGGAGACGGATGCTCAGAGGCGCTGGGGAGAGATGCTCAGAGCGCTGGGGAGACGATGGCTCAGATGGCGCTGGAGACGGATGGCTCAGATGGCGCTGGGGAGACGGATTGGCTCAGATGGCGCTGGAGACGGATGGCTCAGATGGCGCTGGGGAGACGGATGGCTCAGATGGCGCTGGGGAGACGGATGGCTCTGGCCGGATGAGGCGCACTTTAGGCCTGGTGCGTGGTGCCGGAACTGCTGGTACCGGGCTGGGGACACGCATCTCAGGGCTAGTGCGGGGAGCAGCAACAGGACGCACAGGACTCTGGTAACACACAGGAAGCTTGGTGCGTGGTACCGGACTGGAGACATGCACCATAGGGCTAGTACGTGGAGGAGGAACAGGGCACACTGGACTCTCGAGGCGCACTATAGGCCTGGTGCGTGGTACCGGTACTGGTGGTACCAGGCTGAGGGCACGCACCTCAGGAAGAGTGCGGGGAGAAGGAACAGTGCGTACAGGGCTCAGGAGACGCACAGGAGGCTTCCCAACCTTACCTGGTTGTATGCTCCCCCATATCAACATCTCTCTCTCTTCGCTCTCCTCCAATAACACCAACAACTCCTCAAATGTCTCATAATCTCCCATCCTTTCACTTTCCTCCAATCTGTCCAATAACTCCTCCACATTCTCCGACTCATACCTTCGTTTAGCCAACTGCTCCTGATGGTAAGCACGGGGAACTGGCTCAATTCTCCCACTTGACCCAGCCACACTCCCCGTGTGCCCTCCCCCAAGATATTTTTGGGGGAGCCTCTCGGGCTTCCAGCCACTCTGCCTTGATTTACGCTGCTTGGTCCCATGTTGGTGGGGAATTCTGTCACGATCGTGTGGAGGAGAGACGGACCAAAACGCAGCATGTGGAAAATAAGCCATCTTCTTTTATTATAACGACGAAGATGAACATGAAACGA
This sequence comes from Salvelinus sp. IW2-2015, assembly GCF_002910315.2. Taxonomy (NCBI): domain Eukaryota; kingdom Metazoa; phylum Chordata; class Actinopteri; order Salmoniformes; family Salmonidae; genus Salvelinus; species Salvelinus sp. IW2-2015. Next base: position 73,714,533 of record NC_036842.1, on the reverse strand, counting down.
AACACTTATACAAACTATACAAAAACAACAAACGACCGTGAAGCTACAAACGCAAGTGCACACACAAACTACTTACGTTCAACATAGACAATTCCCCACAAACAGCTAAAGCCTATGGTTGCCTTAAATATGGCTCCCAATCAGAGACAACAATAACCAGCTGTCTCTAATTGAGACCCAATTCAGGCAACCATAGACTTTCCTAGATACCTACACTCAACCATAGACACAGCTAGACTACTATACTAAACATAAACCCAACTACTCTAATAAACCCCCTAAACCTTACAACCACCCTAGACACTACAAACAACACATACATTCCCCATGTCACACCCTGACCTAACTAAAATAATTAAGAAAACAAAGAATACTAAGGCCAGGGCGTGACAGAGAGACCTGAAAATAGGATCTGCAGAGAAGAATGGGAAAACTCCCCAAATGCAGGTTTACCCAGCTTGTGGTGCCATATCCAAGAATACTCGAGACTGTAATTGCTGCCAATGGTGCTTCAACATAGTACTGAGTAAAGGGTCTGAATACTTATGTAAATGTAACATTTCAGATTTTTTCTAAATATAAATTAGCAAAAATTTCTGAAAACCTGTTTTTGCTTTGTCATTGTGGGGTATTGTGTGTAGATTTATGAGGGGGAAAACAATGTAATACATTTTACAATAAGGCTGTAACATAAAATGAGGAAAATCTGGTCTGAATACTGTCCGAATGCACTGTATAGCGTCATCTGATTCTATACAAGAAGGGTTAAAGTTGCATATGTCGACTTTTCAGATCTTACTCTGAAAGGTTCCGTCACTCTAAACACAGATCAGATTTCACTAATGTTTCATCTTTATATTTCTCTCTCTCTCACGTCCTCTATCTCTCTATTCTCCCCAATATTCTTTCTAAGTGTCGACATTCTGATCTGTATCAGCCCTGCTATGGGGCAGAGTTTGCCCTCTAGATAAATTAGTGTAGCTGGTTGTGGAGCGCTGCCTGTGGTCCGACCTCACCATACTAAACTCACTGTGTATTTCTCATAGCTTATCAACCATCTCAAGTTACTTACAGAGAGGGAAGGAGAGGGATGAGGAGATGGATCTGCAAGAAGTAGAGTGGAGAAGAGAAGAAGAGAGGGAGAGGGGAGAAGGGGAGAGGGAGAGGAGAAAGGAGAGGGTAGAAGTAGAGTGAAGTAGAGAGGGAGAGGGGAGAATGGGAGAGGGAGAAGGAGATTGTGTATTCCGTTTCTACATTCCCCAAATGAATCACTTTTAATCATTGTTTCCTGTGTCGGCACTAATGGTTGTAGATTTTAATTGCAGTCAGTCAAGAAGAGATGGCGATGGAAGGAGAAAGAGAGAGAGAGAAGTTGGACAATCAGAGCAATCAGCACTATTTGAAATAAAAGTTGAATAAACTAAAATAGTATATCAAACTATATCAAACTGTGTATCTTACAGGTCTTGCAGGTCTCTATTGTGTTTTTTGTCTCATACAGTAGACCTATTACAGTATCAAAGTACAAATACTATTTCAACAAGTACCGTCCAGAACTTTACCCTTTACCACCCAGAGTCTGACTGAGCGACATTGAGGATCCGGAAAGTCAATCCCTTAAAAGTCGATCCCTGATTTAGTCGATCCCTTAAGCTTGCAGTCAGTGTGAAATTCTCAGGTGATAGGTTAGAAGTGTTCCACAGCAGCAGGCTCTCTTCAGCTTCAGATCTGAAGATCAAACGGTAGTCTGTAATACTTAGGGTGCCAAAGTAATATTCTTGACCTTCTGTTAGAATGCAGCCATATTATTGGTAAGTTGTGTTTAGAAGAGCCAGTAGAATGCTCAGTTTTATGACTAAAGCCATTGAATTGAAGATCGAAGATCTCTGTCCGCTGGTGGGTTAAACTCGGTCTCTGCTTCTGTGTTAGTTGTAACACATTTAAACTACTGGCTTCATATCTGTTCTCTCTCATTTATTTTACAGCTCAATGTTGCAATGATGATGGCCTTGTGATGTTCAGCTCCATATCTACTCATCTCTGTTTTCTGTGAATCTCTGAGGGTCTGAAGTGTCAGAGTAGAGAGAGTAGAGTGCAATGGTAAAGGTGTGTCAAGACATCACTGATTAAAAATTGGATTATGACAGACCAGGGTCCAATTTTATGTAAAAATTGCACTACATGACCTAAAGTAGTACTCTTCTGGGAAGGATTTTCTGCTAGATGTTGCTGCGGGGACTTGCTTCCATTCAGCCACAAGACCATTAGTGAGGTTGGGCACTGAGATTGGGCGATTAGGCCTGGCTCGCAGTCGGCGTTCCAATTCATCCCAAACGTGTTCGATGGGGTTGACGTTAGGGCTCTGCACAGGCCATCAAGTTCTTCCACACCGATGTCGACAAACCATTTCTGTATGGACCTCGCTTTGTGCATGGGGGCATTGTCATGATGAAACAGGAAAGCGTCTTTGGCAAACTGTTGCCACAAAGTTGGAAGCACGGAATCGTCTAGAATGGCATTGTATACTGTAGCATTAAGAAGCCCAAGCCATGAGAAACAGCCCCAGACCATTATTCCTCCTCCACCAAAATTTACAGTTGGCACTATGCATTCGGCAGGTAGCATTCTCCTGACATCCGCCAAACAAAGATTTGTACGCATGACCGCCAGATGGATGTGATTTCACTGCTCCAGAGTCCAATTGCAGCGAGCTTTACACTACTCCAGCGTACACTTGGCATTGAGCATGATGATCTGCTCTGTGAGCTTGTGTGGGCTACCACTTCGCGGCTGAGCCGTTGTTGCTCCTAGACATTTCCACTTCACAATAACAGCACTTACAGTTGACCGGGGCAGCTCTAGCAGGGCAGACATTTGATGAACTGACTTGTTGGAAAGGTGGCGTCCTATGACGGTGCCACGTTGAAAGTCACTGAGCTCTTCAGTAAGGGCATTCTACTGTCAATGTTTGTCTATGGAGATTGCATGGCTGTGTGCTTGATTTTATACACCTGTCAGCAACGGGTGTGGCTGAAATAGCTGAATCCACTAATATGAAGTATAATATCTTATACTTGAGTTTAAGAACATCTGTTCAGGTTTTCACAAAATGTCCTACCACTGTTGTAATTATATTACTGTTTCTTTGGTGTGTGTATGCGTGTGTGTGTGTGATTTCAGTGTTAATATGCTTCTAAACAAACAGTCTTTGTCTTTAACAACAACTGTAAATATTAACACGTACAGAGTTGCAGTTTTTTCCTCCTTTATTACATCATTGTTATTTGACTTGTCTGATCTAGGATGTTTGTCTGCCTGCTTTCAGTGTGAATATGCTCTTAACTAATATCGTCTTTGTATTGTCATACTAACATCCCACTCAGGCCATTCAGAAAACCATCTGTGTTTGTCAGTGGTGGTCGGTGACACATTTACATTTTTATGAGCATGGCCTTAATTTTATTATAGCATATTGGATGACTGTCATTCATATTCTATTCACCCAACTCAATGTAACATTGATAGGTTTATACTATTACATGAGGTTAGGTTGCTACAACCTAGCCTATGAATGACAATTTACAACATTTATAATGTAGAGACAAATTGGAAAAATCAAGATGACAGATAGTGACACATTCAATACAGCCTTGCAAACGCTTGCCTGCATCTAGCTGATCTAGGGTGTAGTCATTAGTCCAAACAAGAGTTTCCATTAGACAAATTCAAAAAGGTCTATCCCCATTTTGTTCCGTTTACTTCCGTTTAAGAAAAGTTTTTCAGCAGAATTGGCAGAATGAATACCCCCTGATAACCCGCACACACAGTTCACTTTCATAGCAGCCACATACAAACAGCATCATCACTTTCCTTGTTGTATAATTCCTTCTCGCATCTATGCGCTCTCATCCTCTCAGCTTTCCCTTCGCTTGTGTACTTCAGTGCACAACACAACAGCTGTCTGTGACCTGGCAAAATAACCTCTCCAAGCCAATACTTCATACCATAACCGCTAACCGCTATGCAGAGCTTACATCATTGTCTAAATATCAGCTAACGTCATAGTTAACATAGCTAGTAGAACTAATGCGTTAGTAAACATGCTACAATCACGCAGTACAGTGTACAACTAGCAGTTTAGCAGTTACACCGGCGTGCCCCGCTGGCAATACATTTATAAAACCGAAAGCTTACATTGATTTGGAAGAGTTCCAGTATTGGGTAGCCTTAGCCAGCTAGCTAACATAAACAGCATTCCTCTCTGTTTGAGCCAGGTGTTTGACTAGGCTTTTAGCTAGCTGCATTAGCTAGCTTAGTAAGTGAAAGTGAAAATCATAAAAACAAATATAGCTGGACCTCTCTCTCGCTCTCTTTCTTTCTGTTGCTTCTCCTTAATTTTGTAAGAAATTAATTTGTTAAAAAGTGTTCAATTATTCTCTTTCTCTCTCTTTGAGTCAACTACTCACCACATTTCATGCACTGCAATGCTAGCTAGCTGTAGTTTATGCTTTCAGTACAAGATTCATTCTCTGATCCTTTGATTGGGTGGACAACATGTCAGTTCATGCTGCAAGAGGTCTGATAGGTTGGAGGACGTCCTCCGGAAGTTCTCATAATTACTGTGTAAGTCTATGGAAGGGGGTGAGAATGATAAGCCTCCTAGGAGTCTCCACTGGTGTGTGTGTACCCTTTCTCTCTTCCTTCTGCAGGACTTTTATGGATCCAGGTGCAACTGTTTTGGCTGTCACAGCTGCAACCTAACTATTTAACATGACTGAATGAGTAGTTATTGAACAATGACTGTAAATTGAACTATGAACACTGAACTAAACTCAGCAAAAAAAGAAACATCCCTTTTTAAGGACCCTGTCTTTCAATGATAATTTGTAAAAATCCAAATAACTTCACAGATCTTCATTGTAAAGGGCTTAAACACAGTTTCCCATGCTTGTTCAATGAACCATAAACAATTAATGAACATGCACCTGTGGAACAGTCGTTAAGACACTAACAGCTTACAGACGGTAGGCAATTAAGGTCACAGTTATGAAAACTTAGGACACTAAAGAGGCCTTTCTACTGACTCTGAAAAACACCAAAAGAAAGATGCCCAGGGTCCCTGCTCATCTGTGTCAACGTGCCTTAAGCATGCTGCATTGAGGCATGAGGACTGCAGATATGGCCAGGGCAATAAATTGCAATGTCTGTACTGTGAGACGCCTAAGACAGCGCTACAGGGAGACAGGACGGACAGCTGACTGGCAGTGGCAGACCACGTGTAACAACACCTGCACAGGATCGGTACATCCAAACATCACACCTGCGGGACAGGTACAGGATGGCAACAACAACTTCCCGAGTTAGACCAGGAATGTACAATCCCTCCATCAGTGTCACGCCCTGACCATAGTTTGCTGTGTATGTTTCTATGTTTTGTTTGGTCAGGGTGTGATCTGAGTGGGCATTCTATGTTGTATGTCCTTGTGATTTATTTTTGGACTAACTGTTCCTATATATGAATCTGTAATTCAGTGCATTGCTATGGGCTAATAGCAGTAAGGCCAATTCAATGTTTCATCAAATAATTGCTTTATATATTTTTTATACCTACAGGGGTCCTAAAATGTAAAATAAAATAGCTAAAAGATCCTTGATATGACCATCATAAAACAATTCCATATGTTAGCTTAGTATAAACCCAGGCCCTTTAGACCTTATGGGTTTTAATTAAATATGGAATAATTGTTTCTTTATTTCACTGCAAAGAGTGTGTTATTTTAGAGTGTGTTATTACCTATTTTTTATATTCATTACAGATTACTTTTGGTCTGTGCACCAAAAACAACCAAAGATAAGATTCTACAACTAGACCTGATCCACCTTTTTAATCGAGCTCCATATCTACTTCTCTTTTTCCTCTGAATCGCTGAGGGCCTGTGGTAAAGATCACTAATGAGTCATGACATCACTGATAAAAAATACTGATTACAACATTATTGTGCAACTGTTAGTTGTAAATGTGTTCACTTAACTTCAGCAGTCCTGCTGGTATTTGTTTCTTCCTGGCACTTACTTGATCAGTTATCATGTGTCTCATTAAAGACACATGGTTCTCACAGGGGAAGGGAAATGATAGGCTACAATAACTTTGCTCAGGATCATACACGCTGCAAATGACGTGTAATTATAAATTCCTTGAATTTTCTTTAGCGGGTGCCTTTTCATTATCTGGATAGACACTTGTAGTTTGTACCTAACATTTCACCAATCAAAGCAGTGGAGTGGGTAGTGAAGCAAAACTTTAGTCATCAAAACCATTTTGGTATAAAAAATAGTTTGCACCCTCTTTATTTATTTGCTCCGTGGCTCAGGTGGTCAAATGGACACAAGGCTGTTTGGCTCATCTCAGTTACGAAGAGGAATACATTTGCAGCTCTTTCTGATTAATAAACAATGCCATGCTGGTGGGTGGTAACATTCAAATAAAACCCAGCCATGAAACAAAATTGTATATCATAGGAAAAGACACTGCATTCACACGGATTTGAACGAAGTGGGCAGTTCGGATTTGTCACTTCAAGCCCAAATATATCATACTTTGACTAAAACGATGACTTATTAACTGACATTTTAACTGGATAATGTAGCTACAGTCCTATAACAGCATAAAAACAACTACAATATTGTAAAGCATGGCCTAAGGAAAGCAATACTTAACCATGATCTGCCTGATTACACAGAAGAATACAGGGGTACAGAGAGGTACATGTGAGGACAATAGAGATTATTTATAGTGTTATGGAGTAATCCCTGTATGTGGTCAAGTTTGTATGTTTCATATCCACTCCGGTGGTGAATGCAGTTATCTATTATTATCAACGGTTGTGAACACAGGTCTTATTAACGGCTACGGCTCTGGACACCTAGGGAGTCTGGGTCAGTCTGTAGCTTGACTCTCTGACACACATAACCACACAGGTTGACCGTAAATCTGAGAGAGAGAGAGAAAGAGAGAGAGTGAGAGAGAGTGAGAGACAACAGTAAAGTTGGATAAATGAAACCCAGTCTCTGCTCTTTATCTTCCGTGGCTGGTCATTAGTTGTGTCTGTGTGAGGTTCGTAGACTCTCGTAGACTCACACGGTTCAGTCTACGCTTCCCCATCTCATTCATTACATTCATTTGTGCAGCTTGTTGTAAATCTAAAAGTATTTTTCCTTGGGATGGTTAATTAGATCAGAGCTTAGGGTGAAACAGAAACTAATACCAGATGGTAGTTAGAACAGGAGAACCCCAATTATTGAGTGCACACAGAGAGAGAGGGAGAGGGAGAGAGAGTTTCACAATGTCTGCCTCTCCTCCAGCAGCCATCTCCCACTGTGTACCCCAATCTCTGTGCCCCAGTCTTTTCCCCCAATCTCTGTGCCCTAGTCCTCTGTTCCCAGCCCTCTCCATCTCTACCCCAATCTCGCTCCCCCAGACATCCCCCTCTCTCCCCAATCTCTGTCCCCCAGTCCCCTCTACCTCTCCCCCAGCCCTCTCCATTTCTACCCCAATCTCTCTCCCCCAGACATTCCTCTCTCTCCCCAATCTCTGTCCCCAGTATCCTCTAACCCAATCTCTGTCCCCCAGCTCTCTCTCTGCCTTTCCCCCGGGCCCTGACCACCTGTGGCCTCAGGAAACTTCACTCTGGTCTGTTAGAAGTACAGTCAGTTAACTGATGACTTCGGCCCAGTGATAATCACACCACTCTTCACAGGATGCATGACATTAAAAAGAGGGTAAGTCGAGAGAGAGAGAGAGAGAGAGAGAGAGAGAGAGAGAGAGAGAGAGCATGCGGAGGAGAGGTGATCAATCACTGGATGTGAGAGTGAGTGACACAAAACACAAGCACACAGTCTTTTAGTCTTCAGTGATGGCTCCACCATACATAGCTGTTATTCTTGAATGTTTATGCACTCTCTCTCTATAGACTATATCCTCTCTCTATAGACACCCCTCTTCATAGACTATATCCTCCCAGATTGTATGTATATTACATCTCTATTGCGGGTGTATATTTAAACATGTACCTCACGTCCCCAGCTTTCATTAATGCAAATGTAAATATCAGTCACTCTGAAACAGAGATCAAAGCAGCAGTATGAGGTTGAGTGCGTGTCCATGTGTGTTCTGCCGTGCGGCCTATAAAGACATCACAAGTGGTGACCTCATCACCTCATCAACCACTCAGAGCACATCCAGCTGGCCTGTAAGGATAATATTAGAATAACTTCCATCCTTGGGAAAGAGACATAATTCCAAATCCTACAACACTCCACATTTCCATACCTACCACAGCCGACCGGTGACAAAAACCCACATCACAATGACACTGCAAAGCACTATCACCCTGACCGGAGGAAGCCGGGGATCTGGTCTGCTGTTTCAAGATGAAAACTCTATATTCTGCTCCATATGAGCCATACATGCTTCCTGTACTCCACTGAAAAAGGGAAACCCATACGACGGATGCAGCACTGTGACTCCCTGGTAGTCCACACATTGAGGTGTTACTGCAGCCACACCTTGTTCTGAGCAGTATCCCACAGGTGGAGGAGAGTGGCCATAGTGTCCATGCTGCATAGTAGGCAGGCGTGGGGCTCGCATAGGCTCCAGAGAGGGGGTATAATCAACATGGTAGTAGTCCACTGGATACCCCGGAGCCATGTTCCACTGGACCGCAGGTGGACAGTGTGGAAAGTACCTGTATGGTCTCTGTGGGCCGCCATACTGTCAGCAAAGTCAGAAATCCGGCTCGAAGGACCACTCATTTTGGGCACGCACACCGTCCCACAAGTCCAAAGATATGAGGGAGTCCAGTTGTTGGGCAGAGACAGAGATGTTGCTCTCTGCCACTGATTGAGGGAGACTGACAGTATTGTGTGACCTGTATAGTCAAGAGTATCAGATCTTTTGCCAATTATTTGCATATCTGAAACCAATCAGATTGTTTCCCTAATGTGTAAACAGCAAAAAAACATATGGAATCTGATCTTTTGACTTCCGATTTATACCACCTCCATATGTGGATATGAATCCGACGCTCCATATTTGACCTCTGTCTAAACACTCAGATCAGATTTTGCCCAAAGTGAGTGGTCCAAAATTATATCACAAAAGAAACACCTGGTGAGAAAATCTCCCGCACCAGAACACCGAAATGGGAGCAGTGAACGGAACGCGGGAAGTCCCACCAAGGACACGTGCCGGATCAACTGCAAGCGGTGGCCGACTAGAGGGGGAGACACAGACATTTCCACAAGATTAAAGCAGAGGAACAAGAGCTCTAACAGATGGAATTATTTGGTTGGCGCTCCAATCTGGGAAGCACTGTTAGTTCACGTAAACGGTATAGTCTAAATGGCTACAGTACAAAAATCGTAGAGTGAACAGTGATTGGTACAAGCTCTTTCTAAGTTCTGTCAGTTACAGTCCCTCCTATCCGGCTTCTGAACTGCAGAGCTCCACTCACAACCACAGCACAGTTTGTTACTTCTCTCGAACCCAAGGCACAAATGTTTCTCAAACACTTCACAATGCCCACTCACTCATTCACACACCTGTAGGCAATTAGGACCAATTGGTCTCGAGAATGTCAGCTATGGGTGCGCTACTGTGTGGGGACTCTGGCATATGTAGGTGTAAAAGACAGGTCAGAACTGCATCAGGCCTGCAAACCACATATCTGTAAAAAAAAAAAGAGGTTCTTTTTTTATTAATTAATCAGAGCAATAACTCTATGACAAAACCACAGCCTTGACAGTGTTCTGATGTTGTTTTGAAATTCAGTTGTCTCTCGGCTGCCGGTTTCTGCTATTCAAGTCAGGTCTGTTTTAGGAGATGATACAAAGCTGTGAGGGTGAAGTGTGTTTTTAAGAGGGTGAAGTGTGCGTTTAAGAGGGTGAAGTGTGTTTTTAAGAGGGTGAAGTGTGCGTTTAAGAGGGTGAAGTGTGCGTTTAAGAGGGTGAAGTGTGCCTTTAAGAGGGTGAAGTGTGTGTTTAAGAGGGTGAAGTGTGTGTTTAAGAGGCCGTGAATGTGCTGCCTTTAAGAGGTGAAGTGTGCGTTTAAGAGGTGAAGTGTGCGTTTAAGAGGGTGAAGTGTGCGTTTAAGAGGGTGAAGTGTGCGTTTAAGAGGGTGAAGTGTGCGTTTAAGGAGGGTGATGAATGTGCGTTTAAGAGGGTGAAAGTGTGCGCTTTAGGAGGGTGAAGTGTGCGTTTAAGAGGTGAAGTGTGCGTTTAAGAGGTGGAAGGCGAAATGTGCCAGTTTAAGGAGGGCGAAATGTGCCGTTTAGAGGGTCGACGCTGTGCGTTTAAGAGGGTGAAGTGTGCGTTTAAGAGGGTGAAGTGTGCGTTTAAGAGGGTGAAGAGTGCATTAAAGAGGGTGAAGTGTGTTTTTAAGAGGGTGAAGTGTGCGTTTAAGAGGGTGAAGTGTGCGTTTAAGAGGGTGAGTGTGTGTTTAAGAGGGTGAAGTGTGCGTTTAAGAGGGTGAAGTGTGCGTTTAAGAGGGTGAAGTGTGTGTTTAAGAGGGTGAAGTGTGTGTTTAAGAGGGTGAAGTGTGTGTTTAAGAGGGTGAAGTGTGTGTTTAAGAGGGTGAAGTACAGTATGTGTGCTGTTCTTAACAATCTGACGCTGAAGGCATTACTGGGTTTTATTAAAGTCTCATTGACAGTAAAGCAGCAGTGTCCCACACACACACACACACACACACCCTCATGCTGCGACCCAATTATGCTCCAGCACATGGAAGCTATTGAGTGTGAAATTGAAAGCAAGGACTGAGACGCTGTTAGAAGGTCAGTACATTTATAATGGCCATCCACAGGTTCCTCATCCACACCGAGTCTACTAGGAGGCATACAGGAACTCAACAATCACGTGTAACACAGTCCATTCCTCTCACGGCGTACTCAGGATTTGAATTTGTGTACATACTCCACAAAGTACGATTAATACCATTGATCCACCAAGAACAAGGCATTTGGTCTCAGGAAGGCAATTTCATTGTGTGATGCTAATTAGCCATCTCACTACATACTGTATGCATCAGTAGAGGCTCCTCAGAGGAGGAAGGGGAGAACCATCCTCCTCAGTGGATTTCATAAAAATAGTGAAATATTTCAAAAATGATCCTTTCATATATATTCACATCACCAAATAATTGATTAAAACACTCTGTTTTACAATGAAGGTCTACAGTAGCCTCAATAAAACTCTGTAGGGTAGCACCATGGTGTAGCCAGAGGACAGCTAGTTTCCATCCTCCTCAGAGTACATTGCCTTCAATACAAAACCTAGGAGGCTCATCATTCTCACCCCCTTCCATAGACTTACACAAAAATTATGAGAACTTCCGGAGGATGTCCTCCAACCTATCAGAGCTCTTGCATCATGAACTGACATGTTGTCCACCCAATCAAAGGATCAAAGAATGAATCTAGTACTGAAAGCATAAGCTACAGCTAGATAGCACTGCAGTGCATAACATGTGGTGAGTAGTTGACTCAAAGAGAGAGAAAAACAATAGTTGAACAGTTTTGGTCAAAAATGAAGGAGAAGCAAGAGAGAGAGAGAGATAGATAGCTATATTTCATATATGTTTTGTATTAGCTAACACGTGTAGCTAGCTAGGTTTAGCCTACTCAAGCACCTGGCTCAAACAGCTATGTTAGCTAGCTGGCTATGACTATCCAACACAACACTGGAACTCTTACAAGTCAAGGTAAGCTATTGGCTTTACTAATTTATTGCCACCGGGGCCCACCGGTGTAACTGCTAAACTGCTTACTGACTGTACACTGTACTGCATGATTGTAGCGGGTTTACTAACGTGTTATTTCTATTAACTATGTTGACTATGACGTTATTTTGGCTAATATGGTGACACCGATGTAGGCTCTGTGTAGCTGTTATGATATGGTTTGGCTTGGAAAGGTTTTTTCAGCTGGTCATTTATAGCTGATGTGCATTGAAGTCCACAAGCGAAAGGAAAAGGTGAGAGGAGGAGAGCAGGTAGATGCGAGAAGGAATATAACGTGGCTGCTCACAGCTGTGAGCTGTGTTTACGTGTGATCAGGTGTGTATTCATTCTGCCAATTCTGTTTAAAAATGTTTCTTAAACGGAAGCAAATGGAACAAAATGGGGATAAACATACCTGAATTTATCCAATTGAGACTCTTATTTGCAACTGTTGGACTAATGATCTACACCCTAGATCAGCTAGATGCAGGCAAGAAGGGTGCAATGCGGTATTGAATGTGTCACTGCCTGTCACCTCAAATCTTTCTCTTGACCTGTGTGCACCTACGTTGTAAACTTTCATTCATAGGTTAGGTTGTAGCAACCTCATGATAGGTATAGGGAAAATGCAAGTATCATGTCGTAGCCTAAACCTATCGATGTTACATTCATCCAATATGCTGTAATAAAAATAAGGCCTTCCCCATCTTTAACAGTACTGACCGTCACTGATATCAATTGACATTTGATAACATGATAATGTTGTTTTTCTTTCTATTCTGTGGACTATATAAACCCTGTCATCAATCATACTCTGATAGTTCAAATGCGTGCAGATTTCTTTGCAACTTTTCTCTAATATATTTCCTGATTACATTTTTGGCACTTATGCAAAACAAAATGTGATGGAGAATGTAATGTAATGTATAATGTGTAATGTATAACTCACCAGAAACAAGTGTAGCTTGGCCTAGGCTGACCTAGTAATTAACATAAATATTACAGCTCTGATACACACACAGCCTGAAATTAATTTGGCAAAACATTTGAGTGGAGAGGAAAATCAGAGTGAGAATGAAAAGAAAGGAAGCTGAAGAGCTAATGAAGCTAGGGATACAATAAGGGAGCTGGGGTTCATAGTGCTGTGAGGAGTGACTAGAAGAGAGGGCTTTCAATATGTTTTCATACTGTAAATACATTGCAGACACACCTGTGAAGTGAAGATGTACTTAAATAGTTACCTGAAAGTTGGTCACAAAGAGATAGGCAAGACACGAAGAGGCAAGGCGAGATGAGAAGAGAAAGACAGGAGCACAAAGACAGAGAGAGGACAAGAGGTGCATGTCATCAGTTCCTGTGTATATTTACGTGGCGTAGGTCACCTCTACCCCCTACTCTCCCCAGGTTAGTGATAGTGATAGGTAAGCTGGGGCTGTAAGTCTCCTCTCCCTTCCTCCTTTACCCAGGTTGGTGATAGGCAAGCTGTGGCTGTAGCTCCAGGGGTCAGTCCCTCTCTGGGTCTCTTCTACATATAGGACACCCTGGAGAGTCTGGACTTGAACCCTCACAGCTCTCTTCTTTTAACTCTACTGTTATTTTCTTCCTCTCGTTAGTCACTGACCACCTCTGATGACAGCAGACCGGCTGTACGGCACAGGGACTAAGTTCATACTGTCATCACACAGTTAGTACTACTACTGTACCGGGTATCTGTTCATTCTCAATTACCACTGTCTGGTCTGTTTCACGGGCTTCTCTCTACTGTCACCACACACTTAGTGAGTAAAGAGAGGATCTGTAAAATACTTCTTATTGAAGTGCTCTGCCAGGGTTTTGAAGGCTGCTGAGATCCATCTGTCTTCCTTTTCTATCTATCTATTCATAGACCGCTGTTGATGCCCTCTCCTGTATAAAGTTGTTACTGCAGGTACAGGGAGTGATGCTGAGACTGTTCTGCCAAGACACCACTAGAGGACTGTGTTGTATCTGTTATTTGTCTCAGACCCCTGTCTGCCTTTCACAGCAAATTTTGTCGATAAATATTACTGATTGGTTGTAGAGTTCAAACACCTGGTTTTCCTTGTAGAAATCACTTAGTTTTAAAAAGGCAAAGATGAAAATCAGCAAGACTGAAGCTGTGCAGTGCTGCTAAACACTGATGTTTTTGGCTCAGAGCTAGGTGAAGTGGAGGACATGATGGATACAAGTTATCGCTGAGCTAAGATCTAGGATAATATAACCAGGCATCATAACCGTAGATATAGAACACAGAGTATAGACACACTGATATATTGTATGCGATCATGACATAAACATAAGGATGTAAAACATAACGGACACAGAATTCATCCTCCAGACCAGTTCCAACCTTGATTATCTCATGTTGTGTAATGACATAGAAACAACGGAGTAATATAATATTTGACAACAATTTACAACACACACACACACACAACATTAATGTCAGAAGGCCTCAGAGGGAAAACACATGCAAATGACCAGCACGGTAATTAAAGTTCTAGCTAAATTGTTTAAAAGCTCACTGAACTGGAATAAAGAGATGAGGCTGAAATTGTTGGAGTTTTTCATAGCTGTGGTAAATTAGGCAAAGATGGAATGGATAAAAGCTGTATATGAGGTGTGGAAGGACCACCAGGGGGCAGGCTGGTCCCACGAATAATAGCCCAGCCCGGCATGTGAGTCAAGGTGATCAGAGGCAATTAGGCACAGCTGACAGTACTAATGACCTATTCTCTTCCCCCTACAAGAGAGAGGAGGGAACCAGCAGTGAGGGAGACTGGAGAAAAAAAAGAGTGATTGCTTCTCCAAAGGAGAGAACTTACCGGAAGGGAGAAGAGGACAAACTACTTCTTGGGAATGGCAACCACGGATCCGCACCACCACCTGAAGGGAGCTCTCCACGAACGGATAGTTGAGGTGGTGACACACCTGTAATTTATGTTATAGTTAAAAGTTACTCACCTTGTGTTCCTTGTTCCTGTGTTTTCTTTGAGATCATCCTTGATTGTGTGGGATTGTTTGAGAATAAATAAATACCTCAATAGAGAACATTGTTCATTGTAAGAGAACCTGTTCCCGACTCGTTTATTTCACCTTTCCGTTTTAGAACAGTCACAATGTACTTGGTCCGCTCATAGAGGATATTTGTGCGCATTTGTGTTTTGACTATGTGAGTATCTACTGTGTACTAGATACAAATCAAATAATGGGCGACAGAATCAAATCAAGTTGTGGTGCAGACATATTAGGCCTGGTTGGCTGTTGGTATAGGCATTTTGTAGAGATAACTGTCTGAACGGAAGCCTGTAGCCTTCAGTACTCATCTAATGTCACGTGTCCACTTTTACTAATATGTACCTGGACAAGCTGTTGTACTGAGCTCTCTGCCCTTGTGAAAAGGCCACAACAATCCACTGACTCAATTGAATAAATTATTCACATTCAATTAAAATGTATACCATTGTCTGTCTACTACCACACCTGTATCCTCTCACCCATGCACCTCTTGACCAACACACATCGGATCATTGTTCAGGAAGACAAAAACACCCACCACATTACAGTATGAGTGGTTTCCTATTGGTCTGGAACAACAGTAGAATTATGGCTGAGGGTCTCTCTGGCTCATTGAGGATGACAGAGTGTGTGGGCTACGGAACAGCTGCTGATTGGACCTGGTTTAGCATATCAGAGAAGCACTACTGTCAGTCCTGGCCTTCGTTAGTGGAGGTAATGAATTAATGTGGGGTCAACACACACAGGCACACACACACACACAGACTGGTTCCCACGTGAGTCTGGTTGGACAGGGTTAGCAGTAATGGGGTGCTCTATGAGAGAGAGATGAAGAGATGGATGTATATAAAACCTCTCTCTTTCTCTGTGAAGACTGTATTCATATTCAGGCTGTCTGACTGATGTGGTGCCACGTCGTTAGACAATGAACAGCAGTTTAGCATGAAAATGAGACCCAGAGGTCTTCAAGAGAGCGAAGAGGTGATCAAGAACAAAACCAACTGGGCCTATAATAGTGAGGGATGGAGAGAGAGAGAGAGGGAGCGAGAGGGAGCGAGAGCAAGGGAGAGGGAGTGAGAGAGAGGGAGCGAGAGCGAGGGAGAGGGAGCGAGGGAGAGAGAGGGAGCGAGAGAGAGAGAGGGAGAGAGAGAGAGAGGTGAGCGAGAGAGGAGGGAGAGAGAGAGAGAGGTAGGGAGAGAGAGAGGGAGTGAGAGAGAGAGAGGGAGGGAGAGAGAGAGGAGCGTGGAGAGAGAGAGAGGGAGGGGAGAGAGAGAGAGAGAGGAGCGAGAGAGAGGAGGAGGGAGAGAGAGAGAGAGGAGAGCGAGCGAGAGAGAGAGGGAGAAGAGCGAGAGAGTGAGGGAGAGAAGAGAAGGGGGGAGCGGAGAGAGGAAGGAGGGAGGGAGAGAGAGGAGGGAGGGAGAGAGAGAGAGGAGCGAGAGAGAGAAGGAGGGGAGAGGTGGCAAACACATTGCATAGAAATGCAAGAGCAAGAGCAAGGAGAGGGAGCGAGAGGAGAGGGAGCGAGAGCGAGGGAGAGGGAGCGAGGGAGAGAGAGGGAGCGAGGAGAGAGAGAGGGAGAAGAGAGAGAGAGGGAGCGAGAGCGGAGCGAGAGAGAGAGGGGAGCGAGTGAGAGGGAAAGAGAGAGGGAGCGAAGAGAGGAAGGGAGAGAGAGAGAGAGAGGTAGGGAGAGAGAGAGGGAGTGAGAGAGAGAGAGGGGGGAGAGAGAGAGGGAGCGTGAGAGAGAGAGAGGGAGGGAGAGAGAGAGAGAGAGGGAGCGAGAGAGAGAGGAGGGAGAGAGAGAGAGGGAGCGAGAGAGAGAAGGAGGGAGGGAGAGAGAGGAGGGAGGGAGAGAGAGAGAGGGAGCGAGAGAGAGAAGGAGGGAGAGGTGGCAAACACATTGCAATAGAAATGCATTTATTTCATATTTATTACATGTATTCAGTACCCAGTCTCGTTATATGACATCTGTCTTTACAAAAGCATTCATCAGACTGGCCCATCTCCATTTATTCAGATATATATTCAGATATGCTGCTATTATATTGAGGCCTATCATAATCAGGTGGCTGAGCTACATTAGTATCAGTGAGTAATGTGGGTCGGTATTGTTGCAGGATGTTCAGGGTCCAACAGATCAAGATGAGAACCCAACAACAGATTTAACAAGTGTGAGCAACATCCCAGGGACCAGAATTTGAGAATCACTTGAGTTCAAGTTCAAGATGAAGTTATCTTAAACAGAGTGGACAACAGAATATAATAGATACCTTTAGACCAAGTAATAGGTCAGAGCTTAACACTTGGATGGGGATACATGAACACAGTTAAAGCCATCTGATGTGAATGTGTTGGGCCAGTTTGTATTAGACCTATTTGAAGATTACAATCAAGTTCCCCCTCGATTCTCTACTACTGACACACCAAAGGCCTTTTGAACAGTCTTGTGAAACACCAAATAAACAAAGCAATGTGTCTCGCTCGCACATACACATACAGCTAGATAATCATAAATACCCATAAAACCAAATTAGCATTTCAGGAGCGTTTAACATTGCAAATGGAAAACAGTAATTTGTGTGTGTGTGCCTTATTAAGCCAGTAGCAGAGGGAAGCAGAATGGCCAATTATACAGCATTCTCCTCTCTTCCCTCTATCCCTCCTTCCTCTCCTCCCCTTTCACTCCATCCTCTCCCCTTCTCCCCAAACAAACACAGCTATTTGCATATTGTTTAATGGATTGTGAACCAGCCAACCCCAAAAGCAGGCCTGATTGAAGTAATGCATCAAATTGTCTGTTTATAGAAAAAGGCCACTCTTTACACACGTCATCTGGCAACCTTTTTTCTTCCCTCACACATGTTACCCATTACACCTTCATATTCATTAAGGCTGCTTTGAGCCAAGGATGCTTTGAAATAAAGTCCGATATATTTGAAGGATTGTAACGGGGGTTTATAAAAACGTAGTGTCCCTGTAAGCAGCTAAATGGGTCTGAACCTTTATGGCAAGCACAGGTTTCTCTCTTGCTGATCTTATCCACTGCAACAAGTCTCTTGTTGATGTCCTATCTTATCCACTCCAAAAAGTCTCTTGCTGATGTCCTATCTTATCCACTCCAACAAGTCTCTTGCTGATGTCCTATCTTATCCACTGCAACAAGTCTCTTGCTGATGTCCTAATCTTATCCACTTCCAACAAGTCTCTTTGGTGATGTGCTATTTATCCACTCCAACAGTCTCTTTGCTGATGTCTCTGATCTTATCCACTTGCAACAAGTCTCTTGCTGATGTCCTATCTTATCCACTCCAACAAGTCTCTTGCTGATGTCCTATCTTATCCACTCCAACAAGTCTCTTGCTACTCGGTGTTTGCTAGGTGCAGCATTTATCTCCCAAACGGAAAGAGAGAGAGAGAAGGAAAACAGAGAGAGAGAAAGGAAGGACAGAAAGAAATAGACTGGGCATTGTGTGTAGTGATATTGGGGTCTATGTCTGTGTTTTCAGGGGAGAAGTGGCTTCCTTTGGTTTGAACAAAGAGTCAATGGCTTCTCCTCAGCTGGAGTAGAACAAGGTCAGCAGGCTAACTGATCCACCAATGGAGGTCCAGAGAGGACCCAGGTTCCCATGCTCCTGGAGGCTGAGGCACGGTCCATGGGAAGCTTCTTAAACCCTCAAACACCACTCTTTCTTTAGAACAAAGAACACATACACAAACAAACACACACTGAAATGCATATACATGCTCAAATACTGTATGCATACACACGCACACACATAATCACACACAAGTAGCCAACTGCACACAAACAACCACTTTCACAGAATAGACTGATCTCTCTCTTTGGCAGCAGGCTCCATCCTATGCCCCGCTCCATCCCTCTTGAGGATTTCATTTTCCCCACAGTGCTAACACAGACAATAGAAATGGAAATGGAGATTGATGATAAAACCTTTTATAAAAAAAGTGTCAGAGCCATTTGGATAATGCCATGAAGGAGCACACACATTGTTTAATTTTCAAAAAGCCCTTACAATGGTTGTAACCTTTAAAAAGTTGAGAGAGAGAGAGAGAAAGAGGAATCTAGAAATATCAACTGTGCTGAATACTGATACTTTGACACAGAAAATAAGTAAATTGTCTGATGTACAGTACTGTATGTCTGGATTCATCAGAGTTGGTGTCACATCTGAACTAATTTAAATATTTAAAGCACTAAGAGGAATTAGACATAGTCACATCTAAAATATGGATCTGGTAATCAGAGCTAATAAATATTAGACTTATAGCGTAATGTTCCAGATGAATGGTTATTCTGTGTTGAATAGTTAATGTGTGGATGGCTATGTAGACTGCCAAGTCATTAGAACCCCAGTCATCTCTGTCACTTTTACATCACGTCTACATCAATGGCTGATTAGATCATTACATACCACTCTGTAACTTATGTCAGGCACAAGACTCAGACAGCCTGTCCATGACTTTCCTCACTGTCTTACTGAGTCCACTAGGAATGTAGTTTCAGACTGTTCAGAAAGTCTTGAATGGTATCTCTCTCTCTCTCTCTCTCTCTCTCCCTCCCTCTCTCCCCTTTCATCAATAACCTAGCTATGTTGATGGAGGAAAGGAAGCTCTCTCTGATAATTGGGACGTTACCTCCACTCTTGGAGCTGGAGATGATGAATACTTGTTCTCTGACTGCCCCTGGGGAGATGTTAAGTCCGTCTTGCCTGTCTTTGGTGCTAAGCCCTCTCATCCCTATCTCCCTTTCCTTCTCGCTTTCATCATCTCTCTCTCTTCTTTCTCTCTGATGGATGGTATGACTGTGTTTAATCTTTATGTGACCATATTTCACCTCACCTGCTCTCTCCACCTCACCACGGTCTGAATCCCAACACCAGCCATGCAGCCCTGCTCTATATCTGCTCTCTCAACCTGATGCTTCTCTGCTGAAACACACTCACAACACAGATCAGTAGATACCATTATTTGACATTTAGTTTAAACAATATAGTTTATGTTTTTCTGGCAGGGTGCAGTGTTTCAGTGACAAGGACATGAAACAAAATCATGAGGAGAGGAGAGGAGGAGACGAGAGGGAAGGAGAGGAGGAGAGGAGCGGAGAGGAGGAGAGGAGAGGAGAGGGAAGGAGAGTTAACACAGTGACAGTCTCTAACAATAGGAGCCCAGAGTCTGAGCCAGAGGACTATTTGAATTCTGCCTCTGAAAGCCTAAACAGCCACATGCTGAGAGTGATAAACCTGGGGATTTATTCTCATTCCTCTCTCTACTGCCGCATACGCAGAGAAGTAGGAAATTAAAGGAAGGGGGAGTGGGGGTGGGGGGGAGATAAAATGACTATTACTTTATAAAAGTGTTCCTTTTTTTAGGGGGTGGGCTGTTTGCCTCGAAACAGAAACAACTTCAAACTTCCATCTGAAAAACATACGATAAGTAATTTTTTCCCTTCACAGGAGTCAATTGATAATTGGACGATGGTAAGGTCAAATTTCGCTGAAAATGAAACTAGATGAAGCTGTAAATTATATTTCAGTATGTCATTGTAGGTGTGTATGTGTCTGTGTGTATGTTCCATTGTCACTGTTTTGTATCTAACATTTCTGTGTGTGAATGCCATCTTGTGTATGTGTGTATGTCAGCATGTGTGTGTCTCATGGCTCATAACACTCAAATCGGACAACCGCTGTTTCAGCATGCTCGATTAGACGTGCACCCGAGTGTCTGTGTGTTTGTGTGTTTTCATGTTTGTGTGTGTCACGCATGTAGTTTGTGTCTGCTCTTCCCCAAGAAAACAAGAAAAATCACATAAAAAACAAGCGAAAAAAAGACGTGTTTTTCGGACCCTTGTATGAACAAATAATATATTGATTATTCACAAGTCAGACACGGGTTTTGTACATGACTCAGACACAGTTCCCAACATTTCACATGTGATGTTCTGAGGTTCACGTGTATGCTTTTGTAACCGGTGAGATAAGAACCTGGGTCTGCCACGTGAGAAGTCAACGTCTTGACCATTAGACCCAGAGTGGCACCACTGGGTTTCTCTTGCAATGCAATAGGTCAGACAAAAAAAATGTACTCAAGTTAATATTTGCTGGGATTAATCATAATCGCCACATTCAGAATTTGAGATTTGTAATTTAAGATTTTTGTTATATAAAAACCATTACAACAATATTGATTTCTTGATTTTGTCCAAAGTCACTTTTAGCAAAATCAGATAAATTGATAAAGGAAACGTTTCTTCTTTTTAACTTGTGTTGACATTGCATTGTTTTTATCTGTATATTATGTTTCTTGGGATGTTTTCAGTGTATTTTCAACGCTTTCAGACAATGTGATTGTAGTAACTTTACAGGGATTATCCACACCTGTTTCAATGTTTATTGCTTTTTCTTGCAAACTATACAATAAAGGGGTACAGCCATGTACAAAGGGTAGAAAACAGGAGAGCGACATACCCAACTCAACATGAGCTAGTGTCCCGTTAATGACATCACAGGAGGGTAAAGGTCACGGTCAACACCAATGTGCATAATAACCATGCTCCCATGAATAGTAATAATACTATACTGCAGTTAAGTACACTACCTATTCAGTAGGAATGATTTATTTAGTGCTCACACTATAACACTTCTCCACCATTACTTTCAATCTCCCTGCGTTGAAAATACATTAAGAATACAAGTCAACAAGTTAACAACACGAGTGTCCTCTTCTTTCCTTCACTTTAGAACTTGTGTTAGTGTTAATGCATTTGTAAACAAACAATGATAACATACCTTTTTTTCCAACTAAGTCTGCTGTTCAAAAACTAACACCATGAGTCTCCTAGTCTCAATTGAGTCAGTCTGTCTGGAGTCTTGTGACTACGCTGTGATCTGCCAGTACTCCTGGTGTCCGCATAGACACAGTTGAGACATGTCCCAGTGGAGCTGGGTCTGAGGGCACAGGGGTAGGTTGGGTGTTTGTCAGAGACAGTCCATTACCCTCTCCTGGAGCCACTGAGTGCCCCTGTTCCTCAGCCACTTGTCATCCTGTTTCAACTTGTGCACTACCACCCACAGCTGTTTTGTCTGAAAACATTGTATTTTCTTTGTCATAGCGGAGGCGGATGTGGTCCTGGTGTCTGCGCATGACTTGACTATCAGTCAGTTTGACCACAAAGGAGACTGGACCACTCTGACTCAGAAGGATACCTGGCAACCAGTGTTGGCTGCTTGTGAAGTTACGGATGTAGACAGTGTCATTTGGTTTTAACTGTCTCTCCCTCGTGTGGTGGTCATATCTCTCTTTTTGTTTCTCCTGCTTTCATTCCACTCATGCCTTGATGTCCAGATGCGGTAGGTCCAGGTGAGCTTTTGGCTTTCTGTCCATCAGCATCTCAGCTGGAGTCTGTCCTGTTGTTGTTTGTGGCATGATGCAGTACTGGAACAAGAACCTAGAGAGCTTGGTTGCGATGGTTCCCCCATCCTTTTCAGCACCTCTTTCAGTGTCTCCACAGCCTGCTCCGCTAAGCCATTCGAAGCCGGGTGAAACATGAATTCTTGTAACAAGTCACAGGAGAAGGTTAGGCAGACCATGGGTTGCAAACACCTAGCGTAGCTTCTCGATGGTTGTTGTCGCTGTGATGTTGCTCATAATGTGAGCCTCCAGCCACTTGGAGTGCGTGTCCACCATGCCAAGAAACATGTGACCCATAAAAGGGCCTGCCAAGTCAATGTACAGCCTGGACGATGGGCGGTCAGGCCACTCCCACGGATGTAGTGGTGTGGGCGGAGCCATCTTCTGGTTGATCTGGCACTTTGTTTTCTTGATCTATGTTAGGCCACCAGATATAAGCTCGGGCTAAACTTTTAATCCGAGAGGCACCCGGGTGAGCCTCATGAACCTCGTCCATGACTTGTGAATTGCCAGTGGGCGGGAAGACCACTCTGGACCCCAGAGTTTGCAGCCATCTTGCACACTCAGCTTAGTTTTGCGCTTTGCATATGGTCTCAGTCCATCATCCTCTATCACTGAAGGCCCACCCTGCATAAGGAATCTTTTCACTTGGGACAGGATAGGATCCCGGTCTGTCCACTGTTTAATCTGTTTGGCATTCACAGGTGAGTTTTCCATTAGGGAAATTGTCTGGTAGCGGGAGACGGCTGAGCGCATCTGTGTTTGCATTGTCCTTCCCTGCTCTGTACACGATGGTAAGCTGAAAGTGTGATATCCCAGCGCTGTGTCCTTGCTGAACCATTGGGAAGAATACATATTGATTCACTGAAAAGGCTCATCAGGGGCTTGTGAATGGTGAAATGATGACCGTAGAGATACTGATGAAAATGTTTTACAGCAAAGACTATGGCTAGACCATCCTTGTCTAACTGTGAATATCCCTTCTCAGCACTTGTCAGTGTGCGTGGGGCAAATCCTGTCCTGGGCTTGAAAAAATGAGGATCCACAAACAATAGCCTGCAGCGTGCCCAGTTCATCTCTGAAAACCTCTGGGTACTTTTCAATGACATCAACAGTCCCTTGTGTGTGTTTTATCTCATCACAGTTCAGTTTTTTTTTGTTGAGCCAGTCATGCCCTAGTAGACTAGGCCCATTCCCTTTCACCACCAGGAGCCGTGCTCTCGTTTCCTGGATGTTGTATGCAATGTCCACCTCTAGAGCCCCTAGCAATGGTAGGGTCTCTCCAGTGTATGTACGCAGTCTGATCCCTGCTGGTGTGATGACAGGAGCCTGATTACCTCCCGTGGCTCCTGCTCTCCGTTGCTCAAAAAAAAAGCTAACTGGCTAACTCTCTGATTCTTAGCTAGCTAGTGCAGCGTCACATACAAGCTGACCTCTAAGTTTTATCCTCATCACCAAAAAGATGTAGTAACTTTACAAGGATTAATCCCCACGCGTTTCAGTATTAGTTGCCTTTACTTGCAAACTATACAATAAAGGGGTACAGCCATGTACAAATGGTAGAAAACAAGGGAGCGATATACCCAACTCAACATGAGGTAGTGTCCCGTTAATACAGTGCCCACTCTTGGTGATGCCATCACAGGAGGGTAAATGGCACGGTTAACACCAATGTCCATAATAAACAAGCTCCCATGAATAGTAATATGTATTTTGGATGTTTTCAGTGTATGTTGAAAACTTTCAGATAATGTGATTAATCACGATAAAACAAACTAGTGCACTAAAATTACAAAAAGTAAACCGACACTCTTAATTCAAAATCATCTCTTTGCAGAAAAGTATCTGTTTACAATCATTCCAACAAACACATTCACACATTTTCAAATACACAAAAATCCCTTTTAGGCCGGTGTATTAAAGGTAACAAAAACCAATGGACAGCTGGTACTAAAAATAGCTAGCTAGCGGTTATCAATTAGCATGCAACCATTAGTTACAAATGTCATAATAAATAACCATATAATTAGTAATACGAAATTTCATAATACATACAATTAGTGTGGTTTATATGTAGACATGTAAATACACTCAATATGAGCCATTGTTTGTAAAAAAATAAAACTATTTAAAACCAAAATAATAAATCTTCCGAAATGCCATCTTGTTGTCAAATTGAGCTAGCTAGCTACAGTACTTAGCTTGGATACACTCATGTAAATGGGAAAATATCACTAGTTTTTCACTCCTGGAATTTAAAACAAATTATACATCAAAATGACCAGAAACTGGACAGAGTTGAGTTAATAAACATGTTATCTCTAGATTATGAAAACGTAACCATGCGTACAACCTGGAAAATAGGATAAGAAATAAGGAGACACAGAGTTGTCTTTCTCTGTTCTTTTCACTCGGCTTCTTCCAACGGTCACGGACCAACGTATGAAGAAGAGATGCACCCCCCTGCATAAGCACTTTGAATGCCTCCCCCTAGTGGTAGTGCTAAGTATTCATGTATATCAATGCAACACCATGCATTCAACACCATGTTACATTAATAATCAAGTGGATGGCTCAAAAATAATAAATCATTATTTTGAACGCAGTTGAATATTTGTAATCAGGTAGGCGAAGTAACCTAATTACAGAGTGGCATTGTAGAATTTTCAATTCCACATGTGGAAACATTGCTACTGCAACATGTTAATACCACCTTTTCACGTCAGGCGAAAAACCTTATTTCACCCCCACATGTGAACTTGCAATTCCATATTTGAAATCTAACTTGAATTGCTAATTCGATTTTCACATGTGAAAGTTTTACACATATGTGCAAATGCAATTCCACATGTGAGAGTAAGATTTTCACATGGAGTTTTCTTACAAGTGAAACTGGAAATGTGATTTTGCAGTTACTTTTAGACAAACAATATTTTGTATCTTTTGACATTGGTATGTACCATTTGATAATTGTATTCTTATTGCATGATTATTATTTGATATTTGATGTGATGGTCTAATGGTACATGTTATTCACACTACACATAGCATATAATGTATGCTTGGACTCTATCTGTGCAGCTCTGAGCCAAGGTTAACTCAATCATTTAATGCTAGGACATTGATCACAAAATATTAGCTCTTTGTCTCTTAGCCTGTTAATAATTATCTTGGACACATGTAACTTCTTGGCAAGACCCATCAGAGATACTTATAGGATTTATAGGGTTAAAACATTATGTTTAGGCACTCATTCTGAATGGTTAAGGTAACGGTTCAGGTTTGGGATAGGGTTAAAAACGTATCCCAAGCAATGGGATCGAACACGAACCTTCTGATCCAGAGTCATGGGATTATACATTCAATGGTTAAGGTACGGGTTAAAAACCCCTATGGCCGCGGAAATCAAATTAGCATAATAAACAAATCCCCATAAAAATCAGTCAGTTTAAGATAGAGATATCTGTTTTTTGGCATTGGGTGTGTCTCAATCCACCACATCCGCCTCTGTTGCACTTCAGCATCTGTGAAAGAAAGGTGACAGAGCTAGAGCGATGTTTGTCAGACCATGAGACATCCCGGAAATTGGTCTTCTCACCAGTTCGTCTGTAGTGTCCGAACGCTTATTACAAACTATTATGCCTAAACACTGTGGAAAGCTGAGACTCTCACGAACACAATGTTGTTCTCTGTTTTGCTCTATAGCCCCCACAAATGTCTTGGTACATGTCTGAAGTTGGTACAGCCTATCTGCCAACTTCTGTCTGTAGTGTCCCCTCTGTGGAAAGGTGAGACTCTCACCAACACATTCAGTACATGTAAGTTGTTTTGCTCTAGGGTGCCCACAGGCCTCACAAGACTTGTCTGAAGGTCCCCCGGTACCAGTTTAAAAAACGAATGTAAGTACTGTGTATATAGAGACTGTTTAGTGCCATAATGTAAAACAATTAAAAAGGTTAAATACATGTAAAAAAAAAAACTTCCTTTAGATTTTTTGGGACTTTCTGTTGTGCAATGTATTTTTGGCCTTACTGCTATTAGCCCATTGAATAACAGATTCACTACAGTCATTTTTCATCAAATAATTGTTTTATATATTATTTTTATGCTTCAAGGGATCTTAAAATTCAAAATCAAACAGCTAAATGTTCCTTGGTATGACCTTCTTAAAACAATTCCATATTCAAGGGGTCTTAAAATTCTAAATCATATATCAAAATGTTCCTTGGTATGACCTTAAAACAATTCCATGTAGGTTAATAGACCAACCCCCCTTCCAAACCCCCTCCCCCTCGCCCCCCTCCCAACCCCCCCTTCACCCCCTCCCGTCCCCCCTTCCCTCCCTTACATTGCATGTGAGTTGTCAACCATATTAAACTGACATACCCCACAAGCTGCTCCTCTGGTGGATATTGCCATTGGATATTGAGGCAAAACTACACTTGTCCTTACATTTTGAATTACTGTGTAAACATTCTGATTTAACTGCAGAGTAGTCAACTTTGGACCTTATTAATGCTTAATTGCTTCTACTCCTGTCCACAATCCAGTCCTGTCCTTCTGATGAGATTTGTACCTGATGTCGTGACTCCCTGTGGTCACTGAAGATCCGATGGCACAGCAGCGCCCATCTGGCTAATTTCCAAACTTGGCCCTCATACTACCTTGGCCATCTAATCACTGCAGCTTCCAATTGGCACATTCATCCCCTCTTCTCTCCTCTCCTTTGCCACTCTTCCCCAGGTCCTTGCTGTGAGTAAACAGTCTCTTTAGCATGGATTCAAATGACTGCACTTCTCTCTGGAAACCCATCAGTAGAACCCAACAGAAAAGTTAGTCAGTTTCTGAGGTTTCATTTCTGTCTTTACAAAACGCAGCAGCTCCAATCCTTGGGAGACTGTAGCAGGTTATTTCAGTTCACTCCGTCTTTCTATCCAACTCTCTGCTCTTAGCTCTTTTTCTCTGACTGTTTCATCAGGCAACAAAGGCTTCCTACAGTATGCCTGAACAACGCTCCTCTCTGCAACGCTCTTCTACACTTCAAAACACTCTGCACAGACACACAACACACACACACACACACACACACACACACACACACACACACCAACACACACACACACCACACACACACACACACACACACACACACACACACACACACACACACACACACACACACACACACACACACACACACACACACACACACACACAACAACACGTCTCACTTCCCCAACCACTACTCCCACCACACCCACTACCTGCCCTCTTCCCTCCACACACACATACATACACAGACAAAAAGGAACATACACACGCATTCACACATATCTGGTTCCCAAAGACAATACAAATAATGACTCCATATAACCAGGGACACACAAACAAAACAGACATAAACACACAGAACCTATAGCTGCCAACTATCCAAAATAGCTATTAGGGCTGTTAAGCAGCAGAGTTGGCTGCACAGACAGCTGTTACAAAGCATTTAGACTGCCTGGCATATTCTGTTCTCTGGATCCACACTTACCTCCGATCTGGAGTTGATGCAGCTCTCACCTGTACTTTGAAGTCCAACGTGAATATTCCCTCCTCTCTCTCACTCACATGGCACATCACCCACACACTCATATTGCGGGCAAGCACACACAGTGATACATCACCCCACACACTCATACTGCGGGCAAGCACACACAGTGATACATACCCACACACTCATACTGGGGGCAAGCACACACAGTGATAGACACAACACACTCATCTGCAGGCAAGCACACACAGTGATACATCACCCAACACTCATACTGCTAGCAAGCACACACAGTGATACATCACCCACACACTCATACTGCGGCAAGCACACCACAGTGATACATCACCCACACACTCATACTGGGGGCAAGCACACACAGTGATACATCACCACAACTCATACTGCTAGCAAGCACACACAGTGAATACATCACCCACCACATCATACTGCGGGCAAGCACACACAGTGATACATACCCACACACTCATACTGCAGGCAAAACACATATACATCACCCACACACCCATACTGCAGGCAAGCACACACAGTGATACATCACACACACACTCATACTGGGGCAAGCACACATGCAATACATCAACACACACCATACATGCGGAAGCAACACAGTGATACATCACACACCACACTCATACTGGGGGCAAGCACCACAGTGATACATCACACACACACTCATAACTGCGGGCAAGCACACACAGTGATACATCACCCCCACACACTCATACTGGGGCAAGCACACACAGTGATACATCACCCACAACATCCATACTGCAGGCAAGACACACTGTGATACATCACCCACACACTCATACTGCAGGCAAGCACACACATGATACATAACCCACACCACTCATACTGCAGGCAAGCACACACAGTGATACATCACCCACACACTCATACTGCAGGCAAGCACACACAGTGATACACTACCCACACACTCATACTGCGGCAAGGCAAGACACACACAGTGATGCATCACACACACACTCATACTGCAGGCAAGCACACACAGTGATACATCACACCACACACCATACTGCAGGAAGCACACACAGTGAACATCACCCACACACTCATACTGCAGGCAAGCACAAGTAACATCCCACACACTCATACTGCGGGCAAGCACACACAGTGATACATCACCCCCAAACCCCATACTGGGGGCAAGCACACACAGTGATACATCACCCACACCCTCATACTGCAGGCAAGCACACAGTGAGACATCACCACACACTCATATGCGGCAAGCACACACAGTGATACATCACCCACCACACCATCTGCGGGCAGGCACACCCAGTGAAAATCACCCACACACCCATACTGGGCAAGGACACACAGTGATACATCACCCACACACTCATACTGCGGGCAAGCACACACAGTGATCACATCTCCACACACTCATACTGGGCAACAACACACAGTGATACACACACACACACTCATACTGCAGGCAAGCACACACAGTGATACATCACCACACACTCATACTGGGGCAACACACAACAGTGATACATCACCCACACACCATACTGGGGCAACACACACGGATACATCACACACACCACTCATACTGGCAAGCACACACAGTGATACATCACCACAACCTCATACTGCAGGCAAGCAACACAGTGATGCATCACCCACACACCCATACTTGGGGCAAGCACACACAGTGATACATCACCCACACACCATACTCGGGCAAGCACACACAGTGATGCATCACCCACACACCCATACGGGGGCAGCACCACACAGTGATACATCACCCACACACCCATACTGCAGGCAAGCACACACTGTGATACATCACCCACACACTCATACTGCAGGCAAGCACACACAGTGATACATCACCCACACACTCATACTGCAGGCAAGCACACACAGTGATACATCACCCACACACCCATACTGCAGCAAGCACACACGTGATACATCACCCCAACCCATACTGGGGCAAGCACACACAGTGATACATCACCCAACACCCCTACTGCAGCAACAACACAGTGAGACATCACCCACACACTCATATTGCGGCAAGCACACACAGTGATACATCACCCACCACACCCATACTGCGGGCAGGCACACACAGTGATACATCACCCACACACCATACTGCGGGCAGGCACACACAGTGATACATCACCCACACACTCATACTGCGGGCAAGCACCACACAGTGATACATCACCACACACTCATACTGGGGCAAGCACACACAGATACATCACACACACACTCATACTGCAGCAAGCACACACAGTGATACATCACCCACACACTCATACGTGCGGGCAAGCACACACAGTGATACATCACCCACACACTCATACGGGGCAAGCACCACACAGTGATACATCAACACAACTCATACTGCAGGCAAGCACACAACAGTGATACATCACCCACAAACTGAATACTGCAGGCAAGCACACACATGAGTGAGCATCACCACAACAACTTGGGGCAAGCACACACAGTGATACATCACCCCACACCCATACTGCGGCAAGCACACACAGTGATGCATCACCACACACCATCCTGGCAAGCCCACACAGAGACATCACCCACACACCCACTCACGGCAAGACACACAGTGATACATCACCCACACCTCATACTGCAGGCAAGCACACACAGTGATACATCACCACACATCCCATACTCAGGCAAGCACACACAGTGATACATCACCCACACACTCATACTGCAGCAAGCACACACAGTGATACATCACCCACACACTCATACGGCAGGCAAGCACACACAGTGATTACATCACCCACACACTCATACTGCAGCAAGCACACACAGTGATACATCACCCACACACTCATACTGCGGCAAGCACACACAGTGATGCATCACACACAACACTCATACTGCAGGCAAGCACACACAGTGATACATCACACACACACTCATACTGCAGCAAGCACACCACAGTGATACATCACCACACACCATACTGCGGCAAGCACACACAGTGATACATCAAACCACACATCATACTCGGCAAGCACACACAGTGATACATCACCCACACACTCATACTGCAGCAAGCACACACAGTGATACATCACCCACACACCCATACTGGGGCAAGCACACAAGTGATACATCACCCACACACTCATACTGCGGGAAGCACACACAGTGATACATCACCCCCAAACCCAATACTGGGGGCAAGCACACACAGTGATACATCACCCACACCCCATACTGCAGGCAAGCACACACATGCATCACCCACACACCCATACTGGGGCAAGCACACACAGTGATACATCACCCACACACCCATACTGCGGCAAGCACACACATGATACATCAACACACACACACACACTCATGCTGCGGCAAGCACACACAGTGATACATCACACACACACACTCATACTGCGGTCAAGCACACACAGTGATACATCACACACACACTGTCGCACACACACACACACACACACACACACACCACACACACAACACAACACACACACACACACACACACACACACACACACACACACACACACACACACACACAACACACACACACACACACACACACACACACACACCACACACACCACACACAGCACAACACACAAACACACACGTACAGACACACGCTCCCCAGATCTAACTTTCTGAAGATCAAACCGCACACGTCTCAGGGAGAAGAGATCTCTGCCTCTAATCTGCCATGCACTCAGAGAAAGAGAGAGCGAGAAAAAGAGAGAGAGAGAGAGAGAGAGAGAAAAAAGAGAGAGAGAAAGAGAGAAAGAGAGAGAGAGGGAGAGAGAGGATGACAGATATGAAAAGAGATAGGCAGGGAGAAAGGCTGGCAGGAGAGAAACAAGTCCAAGGCCAAACACAGTATGTATTTTTCAGACCAGCAATATGTACTGTGTGAATAGGTAACAGTGTGATATGTACTGTGTGAATAGGTAACAGAGTGATATGTACTGTGTGAATAGGTAACACAGTGATATGTACTGTAGTTACAATATTTCCATGGGAGCAGAACTGGACCAATCAGTGGGTACAGTTATCAGGCTGAAGAACAGCTCATCAGCCTAGTCTCTGGTTGACTTTACACCAGGAGGTCCACACACATACAGTCACACACTCACATGGGGGGTGTAAGTGTGTGTGGAGTGGTCCATAGACAGGTCAGCACTGTGGCGATTTTAGTTTAGAAATGTGCATGTGCTCGTGTGTGTGTATGTGTTTTGGGGGTTGGGGGTGTTAAGAGTAGGTGTCAGACCTGAGAAGAATAGAGAGCTGTTTACATAATAATGGTTACAATGGATGAGAGGGATATTTGAAGGCCATTTAATGTATCATATACTGTAACACCCCTCCAGACAAAAGGCTTAACTGAAATCCCAAAATCTATTTTTGTACTTGTAGACCAGGGGGGAGTGATGTTCTATATGCACAGATATGCACACAGTATATCAGCCATACACACAACCACCACAATGCAGCCAGCCTTCACTCAGACAGAACTCACATACCCACGATGCCTTGCAGACATGACATTCACCCTCCTTTCTTTCCGCCCCAAAGGACTGGGAGAAAACGCAAACCACCAGGGTACACTTCAGAAACCCTACCTCTTCTAGCATGACTCACACACACACACACACACACACACACACACACACACACACACACACACACACACACACACACACACACACACACACACACACACACACAAATATGAATACACACACCCTCCATACACAAAGCAAGGAAGTGGTTTTCCTTTAGAAAAACCAATATTTAGCATTCATCTGCAACACAGTACACCCGGAGGAAATAAGGAGCGAGGGAGAAAGAGAGACAGAAAACAGCAAGATCTAAAGATAAATAGAACTAGAATCTTGTTATATAGCCAGGAATGACATTCTGTATGTTGTCTGTTACTCTATGTAGTGTGTTGATTGCGTTGACTTCATGTTGATGTTGTGTGTGTGTGTGTAAATATTGATGGGTCATATGTACTCTAGCCAGCAAGCATTTTGACGCCTCAGGCCATGAAGCTGTAGAGGGCCTGCTATCAGCACAACCCAAACAACACACACACACACACACACACACACACACACACACACACACAACTACACACTCCCACTTTAAGCCGTGACAGAGTTCCTTAAGGCTGTAACACAATGCAACAGTTTTTACATGCTTCTATCACTGTGCTCTGAAAGCAGAGTAACACATCAACAGTAACACATCGGTCTGTCAGTCTGTCTATTAGAGATTAGCTAGAGGGGAGACTTAACACACACAGTTTATGGCTTACTGTCTGTTGTCTAACGTCTGTCTGTTGTTTGGTGTGTTCATCATGTACAGATGAACTAATCTATGTCTCATATGGCTAACAGAAGAAGAACATTGATCAGTCAGAGAGAAGTAGTGGAGTAGTACTTTTGCAGAGATACTATATGTGCTCTTTTGTGTGATGAAAATGTCGCCAATAGCTAATGAATACAATTACTGTGCTTGCATGCGCATAGGTCCGTGCGTATGTGTGTGTGTGTGTGAGTTTGAGTGTTGGAATGCGTGTATGTGTTTGTGTGTAAGTCCGTGTGTGCATGCGTTGGTATGTGATTATGATAATGATGTGTGGTGATCAGTGTGACTGTCACTAGCCTGCCAGATACATCATGATTAATGGATGCTGTTCCACATAGCATCATCAACTGGCTGAAACCCTTCTGATATGAATCACACTGCCAGAGGCTGATGAGGAACAAAACATGATTTGGAGTTTTTGATTCGTAAAATCAGGGAGAAGAGGACTTCAGACAGCCTGCATGGCATAGATCACAACCAAATGGTCAAGTTCAGAGTGCATGTGAGATTGATTACTGTACACATCTTACCAGAACAGAAAGAGACATTTTATTTATTTATTTATTTTATTTCACCTTTATTTAACCAGGTAGGCCAGTTGAGAACAAGTTCTCATTTACACCTGCGACCTGGCCAAGATAAAGCAAAGTAGTGCAACAAAAACAAAAACACAGAGTTACACATAAACAAATGTACAGTCAATAACACAATATAAAAATCGATGCATGGTGTGTGAAAATGTAGAAGAGTAGGGACGTAAGGCAATAAATAGGCAATTTAGCATTACCACTGGAGTGATAGATGTGCAGATGATGATGTGCAAGTAGAGATACTGGGGTGCAAAAGAGCAAAAAGATAAATAACAATATGGGGATGAGGTAGTTGGGTGAGCTATTTACAGATGGGCTGTGTACAGGTACAGTGATTGGTAAGCTGCTCAGACAGCGGATGCTTAAAGTTAGAGGGGGATATATAAGTCTCCAGCTTCAGTGATTTTTGCAATTCGTTCCAGTCATTGGCAGCAGAGAACTGGAAGGAAGGGCGGCCAAAGCAGGTGTTAGCTTTGGGGATGACCAGTGAAATATACCTGCTGGAGCGTATGCTACGGGTGGGTGGATGCTATGGTGACCAGTGAGCTGAGATAAGGCGGAGCTTTACCTAGCAAAGACTTATAGATGACCTGGAGCCAGTGGGTTAGGCGACGACTATGTAGCGAGGGCCAGCCAACGAGAGCATACAGGTCGTAGTGGTGGGTAGTATATGGTGCTTTGGTGACAAAACGAATGGCACTGTGATAGACTACATTCAGTTTGCTGAGAAGACTGTTGGAGGCTATTTTGTAAATGACAACGCCAAAGTCAAGGATCGGTAGGATAGTCAGTTTTACGAGGGTATGTTTGGCAGCATGAATGAAGGATGCTTTGTTGCGAAATAGGAAGCCGATTCTAGATTTGATTTTGGATTGGAGATGCTTAATGTGAGTCTGGAAGGAGAGTTTACAATCTAACCAGACACCTAGGTATTTGTAGTTGTCCACATATACAAGTCAGAACTGTCCAGAGTAGTGATGCTAGACGGGCAGGCGGGTGCGGGCAGCAATCCGTTGAAGAGCATTTAGTTTTACTAGCATTTAAAAGCAGTTGGAGGCCACGGAAGGAGTGTTGTATGGCATTGAAGCTCAATTGGAGGTTTGTTAATTAACACGGTGTCCAAAGAAGGGCCAGATGTATACAGAATGGTGTTGTCTGCGTAGAGGTGGATAAGAGAATCACCAGCAGCAAGGACGACATCATTGATATATACAGAGAAAGGAGTCGGCCCGAGAACTGAACCCTGTGTCACCCCCATAGAGACTGCCAGAGGTCCGGACAACAGGCCCTCCGATTTGACACACTGAACTCTATCTGAGAAGTAGTTAGTGAACAAGGTGAGGCAGTCATTTGAGAAACCAAGGCTGTTGAGTCTGCCGATAAGAATGTTGTGATTGACAGAGTCAAAAGCCTTGGCCAGGTCGATGAAGACGGCTGCATAGTACTTTCTTTTATTGATGGCGGTTATGATATCGTTTAGGACCTTGAGCGTGGCTGAGGTGCACACATGACCAGCTCGGAAAGCAGATTGCATAGTGGAGAAGTTACGGTGGGATTCGAAATGCTCGGTGATCTCTTTGTTAACTTCGCTTTCAAAGATTTTAGAAAGGCAGGGCAGGATAGATAGAGGTCTATAACAGTTTGGGTCTAGAGTGTCTCCCGCTTTGTAGAGGGGGAAGACCGCGGCAGCTTTCCAATCTTTGGGGATCTCAGACGATACGAAAGAAAGGTTGAAAAGGATAGTAATAGGGGTTGCAACCATTTCGGAGGATACTTTTAGAAAGAGAGGGTCCAGATTGTCAAGCCGAGCTGATGTGTAGGGATCCAGATTTTGCAGTTCTTTCAGAACATCAGCTGTCTGGGTTTGGTGAAGGTGAAGCGGGGGAGGGGGCTTGGGCAAGTTGCTGCAGGGGGTGCAGAGCTTTTGGCTGGGGTAGGGGTAGCCAAGTGGAAAGCATAGCCCGCCGTTGAAAAATGCTTATCGTAGATTTATCGATGGTGACAGTGTTTCCTAGCCTGGGCAGCTGGGAGGAGGTGCTCTTATTCTCCATGGACTTTACAGTGTCCCAAAACTTTTTGGAATTAGTGCTAAAGGATGCAAATTTATGTTTGAAAAAGCTAGCCTTAGCTTTCCTAACTGACTGTGTATATTGGTTCCTGACTTCCCTGAAAAGTTGCATATCATGGGGGCTATTCGATGCTAATGCAGAACGCCACAGGATGTTTTTGTGCTGGTCAAGGGCAGTCAAGTCTGGGGTGAACCAAGGGCTGTATCTGTTCTTAGTTCGACATTTTTTGAATGGGGCATGCTTATTTAAAGTGGTGAGGAAAGCACGTTTAAAGAGCAACCAGGCATCCTCTACTGACGGGATGAGGTCAATATCCTTCCAACGATACCCGGGCCAGGTCGATTAGAAAGGCCTGCTCGCTGAAGTGTTTTAGGAAGCGTTTGACAGTGGACCCATTACGGACGCAGGCAATGAGGCAGTGATTGCTGAGATCCTGGTTGAAGACAGCAGAGGTGTATTTAAAGGGCAAGTTGGTCAGGATGATATCTATGAGGGTGCCCATGTTTACGGATTTAGGGTTGTACCTGGTAGGTTCCTTGATACTTTGTGTGAGATTGAGATCATCTAGTTTATATTGTAGGATGGCCGGGGTGTTAAGCATATCAAATCAAATCAAATGTATTTATATAGCCCTTCTTACATCAGCTGATATCTCAACGTGCTGTACAGAAACCCAGCCTAAAACCCCAAACAGCAAGCAATGTAGGTGTAGAAGCACGGTGGCTAGGAAAAACTCCCTAGAAAGGCCAAAACCTAGGAAGAAACCTAGAGAGGAACCAGGCTATGCGGCTCAGGACAGACGGGCGGCTCTGACGGCTCAGGACAGACGGGCGGCTCAGATGGCGCTGGACAGACGGGCAGCTCAGACGGCGCTGGGCAGACGGGCAGCTCAGACGGCGCTGGGCAGACGGGCAGCTCAGACGGCGCTGGGAAGTGGGCAAGCTCAGACGGCGGCTGGGCAGACGGGCAGCTCAGGCGGCGCTGGGCAGACGGGCAGCTCAGGCGGCGCTGGGCAGACGGGCAGCTCAGGCGGAGCTGGACAGATGGGCAGCTCAGGCGGCGCTGGACAGACGGAAGACTCTGGCCTGCTGAGGCGCACAGTAGGCCACTGGGCGAGTGCGGGGAGGAGGAACAGGGCGTACTGGACTCTGGAGACGCACAGGAAGCCTGGTGCGTGGTGTTGGCACTGGTGGTACTGGGCTGGTGAAAGGGGCTGCCACAGGCGGACTGGTGCGTGGAGAAGGCACCGGATAGACCGGACCATGGAGACGCACTACAGGTCTCGAGCACCGAGCCTGCCCAACCCTACCTGGCTGAACGCTCCCCGTAGCCAGGCCAGTGCGGCGAGGGGGAATAGCCCGCACTGGGCTGTGCTGGCGAACCGGGGACACCATGCGTAGTGCTGGTGCCATGTACCCCGGCCCAAGGAGATGCACTGGTGACCAGATGCGTAGAGACGGTTTCATGGCACCTGGCTCGATGCCCACTCTAGCGCACCGGGAACACTGTGCGCTCCACCGCATAACACGGTGCCTGCCCGGTACGACGCTCTCCACGGTAAGCACGGGGAGTTGGCTCAGGTCTCCTACCTGGCTTAACACCACTCCCTGTGTGCCCCCTCCCAATAATTTTTTGGGGCTGCCTCTCTGGCTTCCAGCCGCGCTTACGTGCAGCCTCCTCATACCACCGCCTCTCCGCTTTCGCTGCCTCCAGCTCAGCTTTGAGGCGGCGATATTCACCAGCCTGTTTCCATGGTCCCTTGCCGTCCAGTATTTCCTCCCAAGTCCAGGAGTCTTGTGTTTTCGGCCGCTGCTGTTGCTGCTGCCTGTTACCACGCTGCTTGGTCCAGTTTTGGTGGGTGGTTCTGTAACGGTTTTCTTCGGTGGAAGAAGGAGAGGACCAAAGCGCAGCGTGGTAAGTGTCCATAATGATTAATTAAAGACAATAAACTGAACACTTCCAAATACAAAACAACAAACGTGAAAACCGAAAACAGTCCTATCTGGTGCAGAGACACAAAGACAGAAAACAACCACCCACAAAACCCAACACAAAACAGGCTACCTAAATATGGTTCCCAATCAGAGACAATGACTAACACCTGCCTCTGATTGAGAACCATATCAGGCCAAACACAGAAATAGAAAAACATAGAAACACAAACATAGACTGCCCACCCCAACTCACGCCCTGACCATACTACATAAAAACAAAAACAAAGGAAATAAAGGTCAGAACGTGACATGAGGGCTCTTCGATACTGCACGGTACTGTCTTTCCAAGCTAGTCGGAAGACTTCCAGTTTGGTGTGGCGCCATTTCCGTTCTAATTTCCTGGAGCTTGCTTCAGAGCTCGGGTATTTTCTGTATACCAGGGAGCTAGTTTCTTATGACAAATGTTTTTAGTTTTTAGGGGTGCAACTGCATCTAGGGTATTGCGCAAGGTTAAATTGAGTTCCTCAGTTAGGCGGTTAACTGATTTTTGTTCTCTGACGTCCTTTGGTAGGCAAGGGCATCAAGGAATCTTTGGGTTGTCTGAGAATTTATAGCACGACTTTTGATGCTCCTTGGTTGGGGTCTGAGCAGATTATTTGTTGCGATTACAAACGTAATAAAATGGTGGTCCGATAGTCCAGGATTATGAGGAAAAACATTAAGATCCACAACATTTATTCCATGGGACAAAACTAGGTCCAGAGTATGACTGTGACAGTGAGTAGGTCCAGAGACATGTTGGACAAAACCCACTGAGTCGATGATGGCTCCGAAAGCCATCATCAAAAATTTGAATATTATCTGCTATGACTACAAGGTCCGATAGGAATTCAGGGACTCAGTGAACTCAGTGAGCAACGCTGTATATGGCCATCCTTGTGGGATGCAAGGTCACCAGTTTAGGTCACCTAACAGTACAAACTCTGAAGATAGATGGGGGGTAATCAATTCACATAAGGATTCCAGGACACAGCTGGGGGCTGAGGGGGGTCTATAACAAGCGACAACGGTGATAGACTAGTTTCTGGAAAGGTGGATTTTTAAAAGTAGAAGCTTGAATTATTTGGGCACAGACCTGGATAGTATGACAGAACTCTGCAGGCTATCTCTGCAATAGATTGCAACTCCGCCCCCTTTGACAGTTCTATCTTGTCGGGAAAAGTTGTAGTTGGGGATGGAAATTTCAGAATTTTTGGTGGCCTTCCTAAGCCAGGATTCAGACACTGCTAGGACATGCTGTATGTGTAGTCTTGATTTTGTGTTTACATGAAGTCATGTCTGTGGTGACTATGTCACAAATGCAACGATCCGATGGCCACTAAACAACCAACAGAAAGCTGTAATATTGTCATTCAGTGATTCAACACCATTGAAATGAACATCTTCAGCACCTGGACAGAGTGGACAGCGGCCATACATCACTCCGTTCTCAGTGTTAGCGTTTGCGTGTTAGCGTGTTAGCGTCTCAGTGTTACTAACCGCCTGTCCTCTCCTCTGGTGTTCAGAGTTTACCCACCTGTGTTTACCACTACAACCCTGCTTATACTTCATCTCTTTAAAAATAAACTGTCACCAAGTTTTCCTCCAGCTGCCAGAGTCAGAGGCCAGATTATGGAGTGAAATCATTATAATACGCTATATGTTTGGTTACGCTTTTCTGTCTGCTAGAGGAGAGAAGCTGTGCCTTTGGCATCAAGCACACACACACACACACACACACACACACACACACACACACACACACACACACACACACACACACACACACACACACACACACACACACACACACACACACACACACACACACACACACACACACACACACACACACACACACACACACACACACACACACACACACAGCCTAGAGCGCTCAATGACCTGTGTGTGAGAGAAACTGTGTAAGTGGCTGGTGGTGTTTTCATAGTGTGTTTAGAATAGAAGCAGCAGGGTGTGAGAGATCGGCCAAAGGGCTGTCTCGCTGAGAAGAAAATAGAAGACTAATTAGGGGAAAATGGATTAATGGCCTTTATGTCACATGTTGAAGTGTGAGTGTCACATAGACACTCACTGGTTCAATCTGCTCTTACTTTTTCCCCTATATCACTATAAACAAAATAAATCCTCCTCATTGTTTGGAGGAAAGAAAAGACCCCACTAAAAGAAACAATGAGTTATATTTTCTATGAGCTCCTTATTAACCCTTTTAAAAAGTATACCTGTGAAAGTGTTAAGATGAATCATGATAATATTTTGATATTGATTGAATCAACTGTCCTACTGGTATTAAGCGGTAGTTAACCTGATGGGAGAAATAGACAGAGATGAATGATATCATATCATACCCCCAGGACACACACATACATAGAGGAAATGAAAAAAGTATGTCACAAAGAGAACACTAAAACATACACACATCAGTGGTTTTTAAACTGAATCAAGATGAGATCAGTAACACATCATCTCTCACAGTCAGTCACACCAAGGCTAAATATGGATCATAACCACAACTGTGGTTTGGGAGGATCATGGTTTGTGTCTGCACGTGCAGCTGTACCTTGACTTGGAAGGGAAAATAGAAAACAAAGCAGTCACAAGAGTATGGCTCTGATTGGTAGTTGGTTTTGGATTGTTGTGGTAGACTTTGCAAAGTGGCAAGTTGACTTTAAAGTGTCCAAGGTCGGAGGTAATAGAGTTATTCGACTGGAGAGAAAGGAGTGATCATACCTGCACTCTCCAGTAAGTCACAGAAATGTCCTTCTCCTGCAGAAAGATGTGCCTTGGTGGCAGTTTCACAAAGAGGACAGAGAGATACTATGTCCTAAGGGATAGCTGTGTGTGTCATTCCTCCCTCAGTAATTCTCTTCTATGCCTCCCACCATACACCTGATTTATCTACACACATAGATGACCTTTCATCGAAGATGTATTTTCAGATAATGTTCTTCTCTGTATAACACAGACCAATATAACCATCAGTAATAAATAAAAAGGCATTTTTTTATATAAAAAGTTGTTTTAATAATAGGTTTTCCCGTAGTAGTCTTCAACAGTGTGCTGGTAGTTGGTATGATCCAATGGTGGATCTTCTAAAGACAGGCCTCTCTGCTGCCTCCTCTGCAAGGGCAGAGCCACAGCAGAGACCGAGTGAGACACAGATATATAGTAGAGATAGACATAGAGACACAGACACAGAACAGAGACAGAGTGAGACACAGATATAGAGTAGAGATAGACATAGAGACACAGACACAGTACCAGAGCAGAGTGAGACACAGATATAGAGTAGAGATAGACATAGAGACACAGCACAGAACAGAGACAGAGTGAGACACAGATATAGAGTAGAGATAACATAAAGCACACCGACACAGAACAGAGACAGAGTGAGACACAGATATAGAGTAGAGATAGACATAAAGACACAGGCACAGAACAGAGACAGAGTGAGACACAGATATAGAGTAAGAGATAGACATAGAGACACAGACACAGAACAGAGACAGAGTGAGACACAGATATAGAGTAGAGATAGACATAGAGACACAGGCACAGAACAGAGACAGAGTGAGACACAGATATAGAGTAGAGATAGACATAAAGACACAGAACGGAACAGAGACAGAGTGAGACACAGATATGAGTAGAGATAGACATAGAGACACAGACACAGAACAGAGACAGAGTGAGACACAGATATAGAGTAGAGATAGACATAGAGACACAGACACAGAACAGAGACAGAGAGAGACACAGATATAGAGTAGAGATAGACATAGAGACACAGACACAGAACAGAGACAGAGAGAGACACAGGGAATCAGAAAATAGAGGGAGAAAGGTTCTACCAATGAGGTAATGGCATTCCACCGAGGATATGTTTTGTGAGAGAAAGGAGGAAGCATTCTTAGGGGTGGAGTTAAAGGGATGGAGCATTCTGAGTGTTCCATTCAGATCCTGTCAAGCAATACTCTCACCCTTTACAATCAATTAATCAATCAACTGTATTTATAAAGCCCTTCTTACATCAGCTGATGTCACAAAGTGCTGTACACAAACCCAGCCTAAAATCCCAACAGCAAGCAATGCAGGTGTAGAAGCACGGTGTCTAGGAAAAACGCCCAAGAAAGGCGGGAACCTAGGAAGAAACCTAGAGAGGAACCAGGCTATGAGGGGTGGCCAGTCCTCTTCTGGCTGTGCCGGGTGGAGATTATAACAGAACATGGCCAAGATGTTCAATGTTCATAGATGACCAGCAGGGTCAAGTAATAATAATCACAGTAGTTGTCGAGGGTGCAACAGGTACACCTCAGGAGTAATGTCAGTTGGCTTTTCATAGCCGATCATTAAGAGTATCTCTACCGCTCCTGCTGTCTCTAGAGAGTTGAAAACAGTAGGTCTGGGCCAGGTAGCACGTCCGGTGAACAGGTCAGGGTTCCATAGCCGCACGCAGAACAGTTGAAACTGGAGCAGCAGCAGCACGACCAGTTCACCAGACTGGAGTCATCAGGCCAGGAAGTCCTGAGATATGGTCCTAGGGCTCAGGTCCTCCGAGAGAGAGAAAGAAATACAGAAAGAAAGAAAGAGAGAGAGAGAGAGAGAGAGAGAGAGAGAGAGAGAGAGAGAGAGAGAGAGAGAGAGAGAGAGAGAGAGAGACAGAGAGAGAGAGAGAGAGAGAGAGAGAGAGAGAGAGAGA
Source organism: Salvelinus sp. IW2-2015 (assembly GCF_002910315.2). NCBI lineage: Eukaryota > Metazoa > Chordata > Actinopteri > Salmoniformes > Salmonidae > Salvelinus > Salvelinus sp. IW2-2015. The sequence continues at coordinate 73,671,987 of NC_036842.1, read as the reverse complement.
GAGAGAGAGAGAGAGAGAGAGAGAGAGAGACAGAAGAGACAGAGAGAGAGAGAGAGAGAAGAGAGAGAGAGAGAGAGAGAGAGAGAGAGAGAGAGAGAGAAGAGAGAGAAATTAGAGAGAGCATACTTAAATTCACACGCACCCCTCCTAGGGATGGAAGAGCACTAGTAAGCCAGTGACTCAGACCCTGTAATAGGGTTTGAGGCAGAGAATCCCAGTGGAGAGAGGGGAACCGGACAGGCTGAGACAGCAAGGGCGGTTCGTTGCTCCAGTGCCTTTCCGTTCACCTTCACACTCCTGGGTAAGACTACACTCAATCATAGGACCTACTGAAGAGATGAGTCTTCAATAAAGACTTAAAGGTCGAGAACGAGTTCTGCGTCTCTCACATTGATAGGTAGACCATTCCATAAAAATGGAGCTCTATAGGAGAAAGACCTGCCTCCAGCTGTTTGCTTAGAAATTCTAGGGACAGTAAGGAAGGCCTGCGTCTTGTGACCGTAGCGTACGTGTAGGTATGTACGGCAGGACCAAATCGGAAAGATTGGTAGGAGCAAGCCCATGTAATGCTTTGTAGGTTAGCAGTAAAACCTTGAAATCAGCCCTTGCCTTAACAGGAAGCCAGTGTAGAGAGGCTAGCACTGGAGTAATATGATCACATTTTTTGGTTCTAGTCAAGATTCTAGCAGCCGTGTTTAGCACTAACAGAAGTTTATTTAGTGCTTTATCCGGGTAGCCGGAAAGTAGAGCATTGCATTGCAACCTAGAAGTGACAAAAGCATGGATACATTTTTCTGCATCATTTTTGGACAGAAAGTTTCAGATTTTTGCAATGTTACGTAGATGGAACAGTCTTAATATGTTCATCAAAAGAGAGACCAGGGTCCAGAGTAACGCCAAGGTCCTTCACAGTTTTATTTGAGATGTCTGTACAACCATCAAGATTAATTGTCAGATTCAACAGAAGATCTCTTTGTTTCTTGGGACCTAGCACTAGCATCTCTGTTTTGTCCGGGTTTAAAAGTAGAACATTTGACACCATCCACTTCCTTATGTACAGTGTTCCTCTCCTCCAGTCCCATCCTCACAATGGCCTCATACACTGTATGTAGTCTATGTCTGATTTCTGCTGATTAAGGAGTGGGGGGTAGGAGGGGGAGAAAACATTTGTCCCCTTAAAAGGAAGGATTTCAGAAAGAGACATTTATCGAAATGGTGAGAAATAGGTGGTTTCCCAGGCCCAGTCCAAAGCCAAGTTAGCTCTAATAGTAGAAATAGCTGTGCCTTTGCCAACCATCACCTGGAAAGTTATTCTAATCAACTGCCACCCACAATGCCCCAACACACACAGACACGAGCAGAGCCCCTCTCAGAGCTATGTGTATAATGAGACTATAAAGTGACTGGAAATACTGCCAGCAGTCTAATTTAGTTACAGAGTTAGAGAATGGGACTGTTCTCATGTCAGGTCAAACTCAAGGTTTTCTGAATTCTCCATTTTATCCTCCAAGCTGTTTCTCTGGGAGAGAGGAGCATGACTAGCGTGGCCAAGAGGTTAGTAATTAGCCACCGAGATAATTAGCAAAGTGGAAGAAAGACGTACTGATGAAATGATAGCTGTGGGACACGACCGCTGTGTAGGCATCTGAGATGTGTGTGTGTTGTAGCATATGGTGTGTGATTTGTCTCTGTGTGCTGCTCTGAGGGTCTGTTGATGAGGGGTGTCTGTTCCACACAAAGACTCATAAAAGCACACACACACAGGGAAAAGCAGATGGAGAGTTGCAATGGGTCGAACAAACTTCAAACTCAACTGACAACCAACCAACAAGCCCATTTTTGGGTTGTCCTCTGTAATTTGTCTTTTCAATTCCATTTGTCTGGGCAAATAAATAGTAATTAAATAAATAAATAAAGCAGGTTATTAACAATAAACCAGACAGAGAGAAAAGTTGCATAGTGACTGTGCTGAGTTGAAAAAGATAAAGGTCTAGGATGGATCACCTCATGAATGAAACATCATTTTTATCAAATCGTTAAATGAATTATTAAGGCCTGAGATAATGACCTGCTAAAATTCTCCCTGGGTGTCATCAGCTTCTGACACACACACACACACACACACATGTACACACATAGTACATGCACGAATTACATTCCATTGACATTTTTGTCATTTAGCATACATTCTTAGCCATAGCGAGTAAGGACATTTTTCTCAATAAAAGAGCTATCAGAAAAGTCAGAGCTAGCAAGTGGGAAAAGTGCAAGTTCACAAAAGGTGGGTTGAGGAGGGAGTTATGTAACCTTTATTTAACTAGGCAAGTCAGTTAAGAACAAATTCTTATTTACAATGGCAGAGGGGTTGAGTGTTGGTTTCTTGAGGAGGGGAGCGACTCGGGCCATTTTGAAGTCCTAGGGGACGTAGCCAGTGGTCAGGGATGAGGGAAGTAAGGAATGGGAGAAGGTCTCCAGAGATGGTCTGGAGAAGGGACGAGGGGATGGGGTCAAACGGACAGGTTGTCGTTTGACCCCCAAACGGACAGGTTGTAGTTCTGTGTGAGTGGGACCAGTGGACTTAATAGGCTGAGTGAATGAGGAGTGAATGTCGTCAACCTTCTTTTCAAGTAGTTTACAATGTCATCTACAGAGAGGGAGGAGGGAAGGGGAGGAAGAGAAAGTAGAGAGGATGGAGTGAAAGGATGATAGGTCCTCCGCACACACACACACACACACACACATGAACACAGTCAACATAATTTAGCTGCTGTTGTGACATTTCTTTCATTAATCTGATGACTGTTATTTATCTTATCAACTAACTATGTTTAATTGTTACCCAATTAAAATCATTATGTAACAATTAACTCATTAGGATTTGGGGCATCATGAGAGCCGTTGTTTAAAGAGTTACCATCTCCCGAATTAACCTCTAAAGGTCTTTCACATCACATCCATAAAACAGTCAACATATTAATCGTAACCTCTTATAATTTCATCATTCTGAACAGTCGTAACCTCATGCATCTGCAAAAACCACAGCCTTACTTATGATTCAGTGCTACACAAATTTGTTTCATTATTTATTTACTAGCTAACTAAATGATAACACAGAATAAACATACACACTTAATACATTAGGAAAAGGTCCCTAGCGGACTAACACAATATGGTGGCTTTAACACAACAACATGCTTCAAACTGTATGTGTAGACGGCTTGATGTGTAGACGGCTTGACAATGGTAGCGGAAGGTGAATGTTTGGACACATATCCAGATGCCATCACCATGCTTCACTGTGGGAATGGTGTTCTCGGGGTGATGAGAGGTGTTGGGTTTGCGCCTGACATTGCGTTTTTCTTGATGATCAAAAAGCTACATTTTTGTCTCATCTGACCAGAGTACCTTCTTCCATATGTTTGGGGGAGTCTCCCACACGTCTTTTGGCGAACACCAAACGTGTTTGCTTATTTTTTTCTTTAAGTAATGGCTTTTTCTGGGCACTCTTCCATAAAGCCCAGCTCTGTGGAGTGTACGGCTTAATGTTGTCCTATGGACAGGTACTACAATCTCCGCTGTGGAGCTTTGCAGCTCCTTCAGGGTTATCTTTGGTCTCTTTGTTGCCTCTCTGATTAATGCCCTCCTTGCCTGGTCCATGAGTTTTGGTGGGTGGCCCTCTCTTGGCAGGTTTGTTGTGGTGCCATATTCTTTAAAAAAAAATTATAATTGATTATGGTGCAGTTTGCTTGGTGGTGCCCTGTGCATAGTGGTGTTGCAGACTCTGGGGCCTTTCAGAACAGGTGTATATATACTGAGATCATGTGACAGATCATGACAGACACTTAGATTGCACACAGGTGGACTTTATTTAACTAATTATGTGACTCCTGAAGGTAATTGGTTGCACCAGATCGTATTTAGGGGCTTCATAGCAAAGGTGGTGAATACATATGCATGCACCACTTTTCTTGGGGGTTTTGTATATTTTCTTTAAACAAGTAATTTATTTTATTTCCCTTCACCAATTTGGACTATTTTGTGTATGTCCATTACATGAAATACAAATAAAAATATAATAAAATGACAGGTTGTAATGCAACAAAATAGGAAAAACGCGAAGGGGGATGAATACTTTTGCAAGGCACCGTAGAGGAGTTAGGGTGTCTGAAAAGGTGGTTTTATCTGGTGCAGGAGGAGCGCTGAGAGAACCCAGGTAGAAAAGAATACCACAGCAGCCTCTGATAATGCAGTCTCTGTCTTCTCTCTCACAGACACACCCGTCTGATAATGTCACTTTCACAGACAGATGGTGGAGATGTGAGGAGAAGATACATTTCCATCGCCTACACAGGAAAGAAAGAGAGAATGAAAAAATGTCAAATAGACTAAAAGGAAGACATTCCCATTCCTCTTGGTTACCTGTCTCTTTTGTATACTTTTCCTGCGGCATGGCCTAAAAAAGACAAACACACTCCTCTATCTCCATCCACAGAGATCAGTTACCCCTCCTCTACCTCCCTCTGTTTCTGTCTCTCTCTCACACACACACCCACTGATTCATGCACACACACACAGTCAGATAATGAGGATAATGAGAGTAATTCCAGGGTGAAGATGAGTGTGTGTGATGTGTCCGTATTGGTCCAGGCCTAAGATAGGGAAAGAGAGAAGCAAAATAGAAGGAGAGAAATAGAGGCAGAGAGTTAGAGGGGAAAGGAGAGAGAAAGATAGAGAAATAATGGAAGAGAGAGAGACATAGAGGGAGAGAGAGAAATAAAGAAAAAGAAGTAGAGGAAAAGATAGAGAGAGAGCTCATCGGTGGGAGTATAGGAAAAGATGAGGGGTTATAGAGAGAGATGTTCACTGTCAGAACTGATGAAACTCAGAGGTTTAGTCGTGGAAAAGCGTGTGTGTGTGAGTGAGTGTGGGTTGGTTGGTTGTTCTATCCTTGTGGGGACCTAAAAAAAAGAAAAAGTCCCCACGAGGACAGTAAATAAAGGAAAATGCTCCCTCATGGGGACATTTCCCAGGTCCCCATGAGGACAAAAGGCTATTTTAGGCTTTGGTGTTCGGTTAAGTGTTAGGGTTACAATTCGGTTTAGAGTTAAAATTAGGGTTAGGGGTTAGGTTAATGATTAGGAATTAGGGTTAGGGGTTAAGGTTAGAGTTAGTGTAAGGGTTAGGGTCAGGGGAAATAGGACTTTGAATGGAAATACATTTTATGTCCATGTGTTTGTGTGTGCATGTGTGCAGCCAGATCGCTCAAGATTGACTTCGAAATTTGACGTCTGCCCATGTCCTTAGGACGTCAGGGAATGTCTTCAAAACCGGCCTCAACAGCGAGCTCTATTACCTTCAAGTAAACTTGGGTTTTGCTAGTGCGTTGTGGACAGGGGTGTAATCCCATGACTCCTATACATTTTTTATTTTCATCCCATGACTCCGGATCCAAAGGTCACATGTTCAATCCCAGTGGTAGACACTTGTTTTTAATTGTTTTACTTAAATCCTATCCCAAACTTTAACCCTTAATTTAACCATTCAGAAATTAATGCATAAACTTAATGTTTTAACCCTATCCAAAACATGAACCTTTAACTTCGAAATTTGACTTTGAGAAATTGAATGATGTAGGAGTAGGAGGAGCAACCCAGGGTGTCAAAAACACTTCAAAAATTGACATCTGGAGCAACTTTAAATTTGACGTTTGGAGAAATGTCAGAATCTGAAGTCAAATTGGTAAAACTGTGTGTCATGGCCCTGGTTCAGCATTCCGTTGATTTTAGCCTCTCTCTCCTCTCATTCCACTATTGCTGTCTTATTGTCAGAATGTCCGCTCAGCCGATTGCTTCATATCATTAACCAATAATATACCAGCAGCATGTTAATGTTTCATGACCAAGTCTTCTGCGGTCAATTACTAATGAATTGTGGACTTGTTGAGAAGGCTTGGAGGTATCAGGAATCAAGGTAAGACCCAAGTGCAGACTGTGTGAAGCAACCATGTTTATTGTAACCACAGGGGCAGGCAAACGACAGGTCAAGGCAGGCAGGGGTTGATAATCCAGAGTAGGAGCAAAGGTACAGGACGTCAGGCAAGCTCAGGGTCAGGGACGGGCAGAGTGGTCAGGCGGCCGGGTACAGGGTCAGGACAGGTAGAGTGGTCAGGCGGCCGGGTACAGGGTCAGGACAGGCAGAGTGGTCAGGCGGCCGGGTACAGGGTCAGGACAGGTAGAGTGGTCAGGCGGCCGGGTACAGGGTCAGGGCAGGCAGAGTGGTCAGGCGGGCAGGTACAGGGTCAGGACAGGCAAGGGTCAAAAACCAGGAGGATGAGAAAAAGATAGGCTGGGAAAAGACAGGAGCTGACAGGACGAACGCTGGTAAGCTTGACAAACAAGATGAACTGGCAACAGACAAACAGAAAACACAGGTATAGGTACACAGGGGATAATGAGGAAGATGGACGACACCTGAAGGGGGGTGGAGACAAGCACAAAGACAGATGAAACAGATCAGGGCGTGACAGGAGGAGAGGCACAGACTGTTACAGTTCTGTTCTGTGTGTGTGTCTGTTATGTTCTCTCTCTCTCTCTGAGTGTGAGTGTGTGTGTGTGTATGTGTGTGGTGGGCAGTAATATTTGACATGCTTATATACAGTATATATGATATTTTAAATACCTCACGTGACTCGTAATAAGAATGTTTATCTGACCCCATAAAGATCATTTAAAATATACATGAAAGCATTAGGCAAGGAGTTGACGTAGACTTGCAAGAATTGGTCTGAGAATGCTATATATCAAAAGAAGATATATAATTGTAACGATTGTCTATTTCGTCCTCCTCATCGGACGAGGAGAGGCGAGAAGGATCGGACCAATATGCAGAGTGGTTCGTGCTCATGATGATTTATTAAACCCGAAACTGAACACTGAAATACAAAACAATAAACGAAGTGGTGAAAACACTAACACGGTAGACAAACACCCACAAAACACACGTGAAACCCAGGCTGCCTAAGTATGATTCTCAATCAGGGACAACGATTGACAGCTGCCTCTGATTGAGAATCATACCAGGCCGAACACAAAATCCCAACATAGAAAATAACACATAGACAACCCACCCAACTCACGCCCTGACCATACTAAATAAATACAAAACAAGGGAAAACAGGTCAGGAACGTGACAATAATGAAATTGTACAATGAATGGATTCACATACAAGGCATAATGTAAGGACAGATGCTTAGAGACGAGAAGCAAGTACAGGGAGTGAACATTTAATTAATGAGCAGACATGAAACAGGACAGGGACAGTGTCTGGACAGGGGAAACAAAATTACATCAATCCTGGCAGGGGGAACAAACTGAGGAACAGACAGATATAGAAGCGGCAATCAACAAAGTAATGGAGTCCAGGTGAGTCCGAAGATGCGCTGCTGCGAGTAACGATGGTGACAGGTGTTCGTAATGATGGGCAGCCTGGTGCCCTCGAGCGCCAGGGAGGGGGAGCGGGACCAGGCGTGACACATAAAGCTTATGTTACAAGAATTAACAACCATTACAAAGCATACTTCTAGGCATATAGATCCTAAGGTTAACTTAGAAGACAAAGCATGAACAAAGAGATGCCTTCTAGGCAATTAGAATGAATCATGCAACCTTCCTCCATGGACTGGATACAGGATAAGAGGGAGAACAAAGGAACTTAATTCCATTTATAACATCTGAGGGTGTAACCTTTCAACCCAAAACCAACAATCACTAACAAATCAAACTATACCAAGTTGACAGTGTAACCTGACGACCAAATCCCAATCTCCATGGGGTATCACAGCATTTACATTCTTGTGTGGGGGATGAGACCAGTGTAAATAAGACAGAATTCCTGAGAAGACCATAACACTCTATACAGATACAAGTAACCACAGAGATCATACATCATTATACTGTAGAGAGCATCAGAGTTATCCTCAGTGAACAAGTCTAAGAGATACCAGACATGGATACTATAGTATTACTCTATCATATTCAGTCCTCTGAATACTGTACCAGAGAGAAACATTTTGAACACTCAGAAAGGCGAAGGGCTGACTAGTCCTTTGGCATTGTCCTCTGTCTTCCAACTTCAGGTGTCAGAGAGCACATAAATTAGGGCAGAGCTGACGGTGTGTGTGTGTGTGTGTGTGTGTGTGTGTGATGTGTGTGTGTGTTGTGTGTTGTGTGTGTGTTGGGTTGTGTGTGTGTTGTGTTGTGTGTGTGGTGTGTGTGTGTGTGTGGGTGTGTGTGTGTGTGTGTGTGTGTGTGTGTGTGTGTGTGTAAGAGAGAGAGAGAGTGTAGTGTGTGTCCAGCAATCTGTTGGCCATGCCTCTGTAACCATGATAATTAGAGACCTACCCCCTGTTAGGAGCTATAAACATACACACACACACCCACACACGTTACTGACCATATGACAGAGCACTTTCATAGACCGCAATGCAGAATTATGTGTGTGACAACAACTTCTTGTTCTAACTAACTCTATTGTTTATCTAACTATAATGGCCAGTAGCTTGACCACAGCTAATGTTACCTCACAGTTCTTATGAGTCTACCTGTTTACTTCACTGTACTGCCAGTAGCCATATTGACCAAATTGAATGGTTGTAAGTAGCTACCTTGTCTACAGGATGCTAGGCAAACTTCGAAGTACACTCCTTAGTGCACTAGCTCCTCTGTGTGAGGGTCCATCCATCACCGGGCTGAGACAGGGCTGAGGACTATGTGTAATGGAGCATGGCTAATGCTATTAGCACTGGGACACAAATGCTCTGTGGGGAATCAAAGACAAGGCGCTCGTTTTGGGGGGGAACACTATCCCAGAGGACCAACTTTCTGCTGCATGAGCAGACCGGCTCTACCTAGGAGGGGGAAGTGTTAGGCTGCAGAATGCCAGCTCTCCTAACACACATACACAAACATGCACACACAAAGTATATTTCTAAATGAGGGAAGGGGTCTGCAGGGGTCTCTAGTCCCTTAACAGATCTATATTGAGGAGCTCAAATGCACCCCTGTTGACCAACTCGTCCTCACAACCCCTCAACCCCAGCAGAGAAATAGACTGATAGACTATGTTCTCTCTCTCCCTCTTCATCTATCTCTCTCGCTCATCCTACCTCTCCCTCCCTAACACTCTCTCCCTCTCTTTCTCTGTCCCTATCCCTCCATCCCTTTTTCTAAGTCTTTCCACTGTGCTGGGGTCTATGGGGAGAAGCAGGGGACAACGCTGTTGTGCTGTGGGACCCTTATGGGACACAGCAGCTTTCTGGGCTCTCTGCATACATGCATGCCTAGGGGACAATGAGGCCTTTATTAGGGCGGCCAGCATCTGACACACACACAAACACACACACACACACACACACACACACACACACACACACACACACACACACACACACACACACACACACACACACACACACACACAACACACACACACACACACACACACACACACACACACACACACACACACACACACACACACACACACACACACCACACACAGCAAGAGCTCTGGGCCAGTCACAGCTCTCCCAGACTACAGCCTCATTGCTCAGGATTCCCTAGCTCCCAGTAAGCCTGTGTTGTCGTGTGTGTGTGTGTGTGTGTGTGTGTGTGTGTGTGTGTGTGTGTTGTGTGTGTGTGTGTGGTGTGTGTGTGTGTGTGTGTGTGTGTGTGTGTGTGTGTGTTGTGTGTGTGTGTGTGTGTGTGTGTGTGTGTGTGTGTGTGTGTGTGTGCCAGGTGTGTGTGTGTGTGTGCGTGCGTGTGTGTGTGCCAGTGTCTTGTGTCTGTGTCTGTGTCTGTTCTGTGTCTTGTGTTTGCGTCTGTGTAGTGGGGTAATATTACATATACCTCACATGCGACCCGTAATAAGACTATGCAATTAATATCAACAGCGTCTATTAAAATGATTATCTGACTCCATAAAGATAACACAGCAATGTGCAACCAGGACTATAGCTGAGTTAGAAAAATGTACTATCAAGAAAGGTCTGGGAATTGTCTATCTATCTCAAAGGCAGATATTTAATAACTTTGTACAATGTATGATTAAATTATACAAGTTACAAAGGCAATGCTGACATTAACAATACATTAATAATCAGGCATGATCAGAGAGGGAGAGAGAGATAGCCTCAAGGCCATGCCCTAAAGCTCTTGGGAGAGGAGCGGGAACGGGAGAGTGTATCTCACCACAGCAGGTCAGGAACAAAAAAGAGAAAAACTCAATGAAGCTAAGAGCCTTTTTATAACATCTGAGTTGTTTCGATTCAAAATCTGAGTTGTTTGACCAATTACTTTAAGTTAACTTCCAATCAGATATCAGACCTACAGGATGTCATCACAAAAGCACCTACAGGTTCACAGAGGTGTGACAGAATGGTGATGTGGAGAGCAACACAGGCTGGGCCCGCCACTACATCAGTGCGAGCATGGTGAAGTGTGTGTGTGTGTATGTGTACAGTATGTGCTGTATGTTGTAGGGGGTTTTGTCACCATATGTTGATGCAGAAGTATAGGGAACAGAACACCAGGCTAACACTGCACACCTCCCAGTCATTCTCATGCATACAAAACAGACAGGCTGCACAGTATAACAATAAAGCTGGATTACATTCCCAATCAAAAATGACTTTGTCTTAAATCCTCTATACGCTTGGCTAACTTCCCAATACACAGACACAGATCTGTTTACTGAAAGCTCTTGGTTCAAATGATCTTGAGGTTCTCGTTTGTACAGCTACGTTGTAAACTTTTCATTCATAGGCTAGGTTGTAGCAACCTCGTGATTGGTACAGGGAAAACTAGAGTATCATGTAGTAGCATAAACTATCAATGTCACATTGAACTGGGTGAATATAAATATGAATGACAGTCATCCAATATGCTGTAACAGAAATAAGGCCAGTGTCGTAAAAAAATATTATCAATCCTCCCTCATCTTAAACGACACCGACGCTGGTGTCTGTTGTGTGTGTGTGTGTCTCTCTCTCTCTCTCTCTGTGGTGTGTGTTGTGGTGTGTGTGTGTGTGTGTGTGTGTGTTGTGTGTGTGTGTGGGTGTGTGTGTGTGTGTGTGTGTGTGTGTGTGTGTGTGGGTGTGTGTGTGTGTGTGTGTGTGTGTGTGTGTGCATTGAGTCATTAGAATGCCAGTAATGAAGTGTGCAGCTCCTCTTGAACATAACGCAAAGGCACTCCATGCATGGCTGGGCCTGAGAGAGGGCAGTGGCTACACACACACACACACACACACAACACACACACACACACACACACACACACACACACACACCACACACACAACACCACACACACACACACACACACACACACAACACACACACACACACACACATTGACAGAAACATAGATATGTTGGTATTCAGAAGAAGGGTGTGACAGAATGGTGGAGGAGGGAGGGAAAGAGAGTATGAGGGATGGAGAGAGCCCACTATCCAAACAGTCTCCAGCCGATAGCCTGTGTAAGGCTGGGTCTGAGCGCTGTGGAGCTCAGGTAATAGGGCAGGCGCCAACAAGTTGTCCTTGCGTTCCCATTGGAGAGGAAGTGGCTTCCAACCTGATCTGGTTCTATTAAATTTATGAGGTTCAGGAAAGTACACCCTATGGTATCATTTCAATTTCCCAGAGATCTTAATTCCTCAACCTACGTAAGGCAATATTTCTTTCTCGGCGCCCTGCTTAATACCACAAACATGAATTTAATCTGATCGTATTAGTCATTACTCATACATCCAAAATGTTCACTTATCTGCTTAAACATTGTGTTTTTACTACAGGTTGATG
>NC_036842.1:73631863-73660105 GCF_002910315.2 Salvelinus sp. IW2-2015 | reverse complement strand
ACACACACACACACACACACACACACACAACACACACACCACACACACACACACACACCACACACACACACACACACACACACACACACAACACACAACACACACACACACACACACACACACACACACACACACACACAACACACACACACACACACAACACACACACACACACACACACAGGCTCTGGTGCCAGTCACAGCTCTCCCAGACTAGCCTCATTGCTCCAGTATTCCCTAGCTCCCAGTAAGCCTGTTGTGTGTGATGCGTGCGTGTGTTGTGTGTGTGCTGTGTTGTTTGTGTGTGTGTGTGTGTGTGTGTGTGTGTTGTGTGTGTGTGTGTGGGTGTTTTGTGTGTGTGGTGTGTGTGTGTATGTGTGTGTGTGTGTGTGTGTGTGTGCCAGTGTCTGTGTCTGTGTCTGTGTCTGTGTCTGTGTCTGTGTTTGCGTCTGTGTAGTGGGGTAATATTACATATACCTCACATGCGACCCGTAATAAGACTATGCAATTAATATCAACAGCGTCTATTAAAATGATTATCTGACTCCATAAAGATAACACAGCAATGTGCAACCAGGACTATAGCTGAGTTAGAAAAATGTACTATCAAGAAAGGTCTGGGAATTGTCTATCTCAAAGGCAGATATTTAATAACTTTGTACAATGTATGATTAAATTATACAAGTTACAAGGCAATGCTGACATTAACAATACATTAATAATCTAGGCATGATCAGAGAGGGAGAGAGAGATAGCCTCAAGGGCCATGCCCTAAAGCTCTTGGGAGAGGAGCGGGAACGGGAGAGTGTATCTCACCACAGCAGGTCAGGAACAAAAAGAGAAAAACTCAATGAAGCTAAGACCTTTTTATAACATCTGAGTTGTTTCGATTCAAAATCTGAGTTGTTGACCAATTACTTTAAGTTAACTTCCAATCAGATATCAGACCTACAGGATGTCATCACAAAAGCACCTACAGGTTCACAGAGGTGTGACAGAATGGTGGATGTGGAGAGCAACACAGGCTGGGCCCGCCACTACATCAGTGCGAGCATGTGTAAGTGTGTGTGTGTGTATGTGTACAGTATGTGCTGTATGTTGTTAGGGGGTTTGTCACCATATGTTGATGCAGAAGTATAGGGAACAGAACACCAGCCTAACACTGCACACCTCCCAGTCATCTCGTCATGCATACAAAACAGACAGGCTGCACAGTATACAATAAAGCTGGGATTACATTCCCAATCAAAAATGACTTTGTCTTAAATGCCTCTATACGCTTGGCTAACTTCCCAATACACAGACACAGATCTGTTTACTGAAAGCTCTGGTTCAAATGATCTTGAGGTTCTCGTTTGTACAGCTACGTTGTAAACTTTCATTCATAGGCTAGGTTGTAGCAACCTCGTGATTGGTACAGGGAAAACTAGAGTATCATGTAGTAGCATAAACTTATCAATGTCACATTGAACTGGGTGAATATAATATGAATGACAGTCATCCAATATGCTGTAACAGAAATAAGGCCATGTTCGTAAAAAATATTATCATCCTCCCTCATCTTAAACGACACCGACGCTGGTGTCTGTTGTGTGTGTGTGTGTCTCTCTCTCTCTCCTCCTCTGTGTGTGTGTGGTGTGTGTGTGTGTGTGTGTGGTGTGTGTGTGTGTGTGTGTGTGTGTGTGTGGTGTGTGTGTGTGTGTGTGTGTGTGTGTGTGGTGTGTGTGTGTGTGTGGTGTGTGTGTGTGTGGTGTGCATTGAGTCATTAGAATGCCAGTAATGAAGTGTGCAGCTCCTCTTGAACATAACGCAAAGGCACTCCATGCATGGCTGGGCCTGAGAGAGGGCAGTGGCTACACACACACACACACACACACACACACACACACACACACACACACACACACACACACACCACACAGCACAACACACACACACACACACACACACACACACAACACCACACACACACACACACATATTGACAGAAACATAGATATGTTGGTATTCAGAGAAGGGTGTGACAGAATGGTGGAGGAGGGAGGGAAAGAGAGTATGAGGGATGGGAGAGAGCCCACTATCCAAACAGTCTCCAGCCGATAGCCTGTGTAAGGCTGTGGTCTGAGCGCTGTGGAGCTCAGGTAATAGGGCAGGCCAACAGTGTTCCTTGGTTCCCATTGGGAGAGGAAGTGGCTTCCAACCTTATCTGGTTCTATTAATTTAGAGGTTCAGAAAGTACACCCCCTATGTGTATCATTTCATTTCCCAGGATCTTATTCTCAACCTTAGGTAGCAATATTTCTTTCTCGGGCCATGCTTAATACAACAAACATGAATTTAATCTGATCGTATTAGTCATACTCATACATCCAAAATGTGTCACTATCTGCTTACATGTTGTTTTTACTACAGGGTTGATGATCTCTCTCTCTCGCTCTCTCTTTCTGTTTGCTCGCTGTGTTGGAGATAAACAGGAGATGTTATTTTAGTAAGCGTGTTAAAGGGGTGAATGACCAAGTTTTCATTTTATCCAATAAAAATGTATCCTTGCCAGATCGATTGTTGTTGCTAGGAGACTGAAGCATCCTCTGGCAAGGGCTGCACGCGCTCTGGTACAGATGTATTTGTTCCCCCTCTCTCTCTCTCGCAGTATGACTCCACTGAGGGAACAGGAGTAAGAGAAACTCGTCTCAAGTGCTCAAATAGCTGCAAGATTTGCGCACTTCGCATTATAAATAAGGTAAGTCATTAGAATATTTTATCTCTGGACATTGTACTCACAATGTGGCTTTTTTCAAGAACGCATATATAGGCTACGTAGGTAGGAGCTTTTTTGACACGTAGTTTACATGCGCACGCTAGGGCAAGTTCAATTATGTTGTCAACTGTTGACCTAATGACGTAGTAAAATGGAAATATATCTTGCGGTTTGCATTGCATTTACAGACACGTAATCATATCTGCATCCTTCATCATAGTGTGATATGATGTGTGAGTGATAGTATTTGATTAATTACAGCTCAATTCCTTTCAAGACTAGAGAAAAGTAATTGTCAGAGAAACGAAGGTTGAGTTGGAGTTTCATAATCTCTGTAAAATGGACATATCGGATAAAATGAAAGAAAAGTCAGATTTCCATGCGTCGCAGTAGCAGCGTTTTCTGCAGTGTTCATAAGTTATTTTGGCTGTTACATAATTCGTTACAGACACAATGGACCGAGGATTCCACGAAATCGAAGTGGCCTAACAAACGACGTGTGAGGGGGTGATAAGTGCTTTCTAACCTCGGTGACACAATATATGGATACAGTAACTGATGAGTTCATACAGGTATGTTTGTGGTTGAAGATTGTATTGCTACACACTGCGCGCGAACGCATCGATTTACACACCCATCAATCCGCGGTGTGCTCAGCGACTGTGCCCTCCTCGTCCGCAGGTGAGCGCGTGTACTTGTCTTTTCTCCCACGCGGCTATGGGATTTGATAGCAGGTTGTTTAGGCATGGCGTAGATAAACCCAAATCATGTATGTGACGTTGTACTTATAGTTAAAGGTAGGACAGTTTTCGGTTGCCTCTATGTGTCTCTTCTGTCTCTCAGGACTCTCCTGACTGACAGACTAGGCATGTACGTGTGTGCGTGAGGGAGTGAGTGTTTGTGTGTTTCTGTCTCTCTCCTGACTTGTCTATGTGTGTCACTGGGTGTCTCTCCTAAAAGCCTGAAAGGGCTCTTTCACATCACAGAGCTTTACCTGGCTCTCCTGAGTGCTTTGCTGTGTGTGTGTGTGTGTGTGTGTGTGTGTGTGTGTGTGTGTGTGTGTGTGTGTGTGTGTGTGTGTGTGTGTGTGTGGTGTGTGTGTGGGGTGTGTGTGTGTGTGTGTGTGTACATGCATGCAATACATGCTTGTCTGAGAGTGTGTGTGTGTGTGTTTGGATATGTGCGTCTGTATGGTACAGTCTGTGTGTATGCGATGATACCTCATTTATTCCCCCACTGTCTGTTTAGAATTAAATATGTGTGTTTGTTGTCTGTTGTTTACAGCTTTGCCTTCATCAAACAGTTACTATTATACATCTATCACGATGAAAAGTAGTAGGCTAGTTTAAATATAGCACTATTATAAATCAAGCAGCTCACGGTGCGTAGGCCTAAATTATTATTGTCAATAGCCTAGCTAATGAGTGATAAGTAATTAAAATCTGGAAAACAAACTACACAGTGGGTTGCTTAGAGAAAGAGAGTGAGTGAGAATGACTGTGTGTGTGTGTGTGCAGGTAAAGACAAAATATTGCTGTGCATGTGTGTGAATGGATATGGCCTTGTGGTTTGTATAGGCTATGTGTTGATGTAGATATGTGTAGATGATGCGTGTGCGTTCTTGCATGGCCTTCTAGACTCTATTTTTCATGCAGAGCTGTACTCTGTGGGATGAATGCAGTACAGAGCCTCTGTCACATCATTAGCAGTTCAACAGCACTCTCTTTACTCAGCACAGGGAAATAAGCCCTCTCAACTGGCTGTTTCTCTCTGTGTGTATACGTGTGTGCGTGCGTGTCTGTGTCTGTCTGTGTCTGCGTGTGCATGCGTTTGTCTGTGCGTCCATCTGTTCGTCTGTCAGTCCTCACAGACCATCAGTCAGTCTCTTCATGCAGTAGCCAAACATGATAAGAAAGAGGATTTGGGAATTGACATAAACAGCATGCGCAAGTTAACAAATCACTGGACTGTTGCTGTCTGTCACCTGTAGCACAGATGATGGTGCTTTTGTTGCTTTTTCTATGATTGTGAAAATGTATTCATTCATATGGGGCCCATGCAGTCCAGATGTAGCGGTGTTTCAATGAACTGATCTATGAGGATGTTATGTTTGTTGAATGAGTCTGGAAGGCCATTTACAGTAAGCTTTTATTGACTCACAGCTCGGTCTACAATCATGGTAATAATAACTCTGACTGTTCATAATCTAATGATGTCAGTGATTCATGTACAGGAAGATAACTCATATGATACAGCTTGTAGGTGCAGTATAGAGTTATGCTTCTCTAGTGTAATGTGTGTGTTTGTATTTGGACAGTGGTGGGGGGGTCCTGCATTTCTGCTACAGTTGATGTGTCCCTGTACCAACTCACACCGTTCTGCTCTGTTGAAGAAACAGGAGAGACTACAGACTGCTGCTGCTGCATGTAGCTCATAAGCACACACACTCTATCTCTGTGGTGTGAGGTAGTGAAAGGGCAGTGGGATGTACAGCTGTACTGGTGAGTCTGAGAGATATCAGGTCGGTTAATAAATTATGAGGCTGAGAAGAGAGAGAGAGAAGGAAAGAAGAAGAGAGAGAGTGAAGAGAGAGAGAAGGAAAGAAGAAGAGAGAGAGTGAAGAGAGAGAGAGGAGGGTGAGAAAGATGCTCTGTGCTCACTGGCTGTACAGGGTCTACTAACTAGAGGGTACCCAACAGGGGAACGAACACACACACACCAGGGTTCATTTTGGCACTCTTTTTTATATATAGTCTAGTCTTAGTCATTTTGACTAAAATAGTCTTAGTCACATTTTTGTCATTTGAATAATGATTTAGTCTAGTTATTGTTAAAATTCCAAAAACAGTGTGCCATTTTAGTCAACTAAATGAAGTGGGACCAACTCACCATTATTCGAGTCACGAGCAAGTCTCAAGTCACAATATCCAAGTGTCAAGTGAAGTCCCAAGTAGAATGGGTTGAGTCTTGAATCAATTCCAAGTTGTGCATTCCAAGATCAAGTCAAGCCCAGTCGAGTCACAAGTTTTTGTCAAGTCAAGTAAAAAAACATCTATGACTTGATAAACTACAAATCTTTGTCTATTTATTGAGGCTACCAGGCAAGCCTTTTCATTATTTTGTCTACAACCCATTTTGATTATGTAATAATTCATTTTAACAACAAATTCCAAATGCTAGCTTCATAAGTCAATTATACATTTCAAGCAATTTTGATTTACCAAAAGGCAAGTAGGCCTATGCTAGTAATTGCTTCTTGATGCCCCATTGCTGGTGAGCTTGCAAAGTAAACGGTTCATATTCTTGATCGCCAAACCATTTTTGGAGCGACAGTTGCATATTCATTTATGTCAATCCTCTCTCCCTACAATTTGACGTTTGCGCTGCACCCCATCCTATAGATGTACAGCAAATCAGCAATATGTTCACTAGCTGTGGATTTCAAACCTTTTTACCTGCTACACCAAAAAACGAGTGGTTCAAAGCTTGCACATGCACGCGTTCACAATCGATGCGCAAATGTAGCCTGTCATTACAGCCATAAACGGTGATGCATTTTCAAAACGCAAGATACAGAAATAAACTGTGTTTTACACCTGCATTTTGAGCTGAAAGTCATTCATGTCAGCAGTCCATTTCAACTAGTGATATCATATCACATTGTCACTTCTCTGGAGTCCAGCGCAAGCAGGATCATACGGTTTACATCGGAGATGACAGAATTAGATGGGAAGCATGATCTGTCTAGAGCGTTTTTCTTCCTCACGAATATTGTAATTAATTCACTACAATATGTTACATCTTCAAGTATTGAAGGTAGTGCGATGTTACATATATCATTAGACATATAGCCAGTACCACGTATATAATTATAACCCACCCAAACTAGGCCTATCTGAAATATGAAAATGATCAATGATGTCACCTATTGTTGTGGCAAAGATGCGTACGTAGTAGATTGCTAAACTGTACTTTATATGGATAATATGAACGTAAGTAGGCTACTCTGTTTTTGATAGGCAAAACCGGAGAAAATGTAACAACTTTCTGGTCGCTAATCTGGATATGTGAGTTTGCCTTTGCGCACCAATGCTGATGACTGACAACTCTTTGGCTCTGAAGCGCAGATGAATGTTTTTTAAACAATACTTTGGTGCAATGACATAGGCCTATGTTAGTGACCTTATTGAATAAGCAAAGGTATGAATAGAAAATATAAATGGAAGGCTATATTTTTATTAATTCAGTTTCACACTCTCAAAACGTTTTCACTGCACTAGTTTACCAGACCTGTGTTGATTGACAGTTTTCTGGTCCAATCAGAGGGCCGTGTGTGCGTTTCACTAGACTGTCTCTGGCTGCATGGATAGTAATCCACGGAAACTCTGTGTCACAAAATGAGTGACAAACGTTACAAAACCTGGACAGATAATTTCATGTCATCAGTCTCAAGTCAAATTCAAGTTACCGAGTCTTGAGGTTCCAAGTCCTAGTCAGTGTATCAAGTTATTTTATTTTCTATCTAGTCGAGCCTCATGTCATCAAATTTGTGACTTGAGTCAGACTCAAGTCCAAGTCATGTGCCTCGATTCCACACCTCTGTTAAATGCCCTTTCATTTTAGTCACATCACATTTGTATTGCCTTATTAACCTATAGTAAACATAAATCACTGACTTCCATGTGACCAAACATGCATAGCCTTGTCCTACCAACATATTTTCTGTGTAACATCCTATTCTCTTCCCAACAACAGAAATGTGACAAACATAGTTAAGAATATATAAGAACTATCTGGCCATGTAAATTCCTAACTCATCCTACACAGATATTGCTCATTACATACAAAACAAACAGACATATACAAGCGCAGAGAGAGAGAGGCACAATCACCAGATGGTGCTGCAAAGTATTGGCAAGGTAGTATGGGTTGCACCCCCGTCTGTCGGTCGTGTCATTGCCATTGTTATTGACGTTCCACAGACCCTGCAGACACATTGATGTAGTCGAGTCACTAAAACTTGAGTCCAAATCGAGTCCCAAGTCCCCTATGTCCGAGTCCGAGTCACCAATGGTCCCTATGGCTGAAGTCCGAGTCCCAGTGCTTGAGTCCTGGTCCAAGTGTTCAAGTTTGAGTCACTGGATCCACATTAGCTCAAAATAAAGTTATTTACCAAGTCAGATATAGTTTAGTGGCAAGAGGAATTTAGTCAATAAATTTCATGAATAAAGCCGACATTATTCCTTATTCAGAGAGGAATGTTTATTCAACATTTACATAACATTTATGTAATTTAGCAGACGCTCTTTTCCAGAGCGACGTACAGTTAGTGCATTCTTCTTCAGATGACTACAGTAGGAGACAACCACACATCACAGTCGTGGGAAGTACATTTTTCCTCAATAAGGAAAACATTGCGTCCTGCTGAACACGCCCCAGGTTGTTAGCTATAGCTAGCTAATGAGGTAACATGACTGAACAAGGTGTAGCCTTAACAAATGGCCAAAGGTCTTGTCTGCAAGTAGCCTAGTTTTAGAACAGCCCTCGATATGCTTTATGAATGTAAAATGCAGTGGGGGAAGTGGGAGAGTTCAGCGAGACTAGAAATTCAAAGTCAGACTACTTTTCTATAGTCAAGGGAGAGAAAAACTTTGATAGACTGTTGTTTAACTAATAAAATAAAATCAAAGTTTATAGGTCGCATATACAGATTTGCAGATATTACCGCACGTGCAGCGAAATGCTTGTGTTTCTAGCTCCAACAGTGTAGTCATACCTAGCAATACAAAACAATACACACAAAATCGGCAACATTTAAATAAAGAAAGTAAGAAATATCAGAATGTCAGATATAATGGTATATGGTGTGTATAGACAGTATGAACCGTATTCAAATAGATAATGTTTGTACAGCAGTAGTTATATAGGATGAGCCTTGACTAGAGTACAGTATACACAGTACATATGAAGTGGGTAAAACAGTATGTAAACATTATTAAAGTGACCAGTGTTCAATGACTATGTACATAGGGCAGCAGTCTCTAAGGTGCACGGTAGAGTAGTGGGTGGTAGCCGGCTAGTAATAGTGACTAAGTTTCAGGGCAGGGTACTGGGCGGAGGCCGGCTAGTGGTGACTGTTTAAAAGTCTGATGGCCTGGAGAAATATTTGTTTTATCAGTCTCTCTGTCCAAACTTTGATGTACCTGTACTGTCTCCGCCTTCTAGATGGTAGCGGGGTGAACATGCCGTGGCTCGGGCGGCTGAGGTCCTTGATGATCTTCTTGGCCTTCCTCTGACAGCGGGTGCTGTAGAGGGCAGGCAGTGTGCCCCCGCTAATGCTTTGGGCTGACCGCACCACCCTCTGAAAAGCCCTGCGGTTGCCAACTGTGAAATTGCGGTACCAGGTGGTGTTACATCCCCACAGCATGCTCTCAATAGTGCATCTGTAGAAGTTTGTGAGGGTCTTAAGGGCCAAGCCAAATTTCTTCAGCCTTCTGAGTCGGCATTTGATGGGGAAGTATTCCAAATCGGGAGAACAAAAGATCTTGAGTTCCTGTACATTACCACAATTACACCAATAGTTGTTAATTATGAAACAAACCCTGGAGAGTTCTTTCTTCCTGTTCGCGTGATGGATGGAGAACCCCACTGGCTGAATGGACGAGGACAATATATCCAGAGAGAGCCATGATTTGATAAAACAGAGTATGTTACAGTCCCTAATGTCTCTCTGGAAGGAGGACCTCGCCCTGAGCTCGTTTACTTTATTGTCCAGGGACTGAACGTTAGCGAGTAATATACTCGGAAGCGGTGGATGGTATGCACACTGCCTGAGTCTGACTAGGGCCCCACTTCTTCCTCTTTTCCGGTGTTGGTGCACCCCCGGGATGAATAGTGCTGCCTCGGGAAGTTCAAACAAAAGATCCTGGGAAGTAGAATTTCTGCTCGAATTTCTGACGATCCAATATCCCAAAGTTTTTTTCGGCTGTAGGTAGTAATATAAGAAATGTTCTGAACAATAATGTTTCTCTCATAATTCATTTTACAGTCTCAAAAATATCCCACCATGTCGAACAAACAAATTATCTGTCGGGCATTTATAAAACTTCCTGTTCCATCACAGCTGTCGTGATGACAAATTTTAGTCACAGAGATACAGTAATTTCATCCCGTTTCGTTTGAAATGGGAACTGAAATGAAGAAAAAAAATCTGGGTCTATTTAGTCAGTTATAGTCTCGTCAATTGGCACTGAAAAATAGGTTTGACGAATATTTTAGTTTTGTTGACAAAATGAACACTGACACACACACACACACAAACATCCGCAAACACACACACACATACACACACACAGCCAGGGGCACTAGCAGGCAACTTGTCTTGGAGATTAGCATACAGTAATAGCCAACATCATCTCTCCTCTCCTTCCGCCAACCCCCTTTCTTTTCACTCCAGGACTGAACCCGTCACCCAGTCAGTGTCCTGACTACGCATCAGGCAAAGTCCTACTACAGAGACAGGGCTTAGTGGTCTGCAGATGACCCAGGTTTAAATCTACAGCCTTTGAATTCATCTGATGACATTTTTTCATACACTAGTATAAAGGGATAACCATGTACACGATGGCACTCCCAACTATATAATTACTACTCATCCATACAACCAAATAGGACTATATTGCACTACTGGGTGACGGTGATAGGGTATAGATGTTAGAGCTGATTCCATTCTTTAACTTCAAATTGTCTGGCTGTGACCTGTGACCCGCAGGGAGCTGACTGTGCGGCCTGATCGTTACTCTAATAAGCCCTGCTCTGTGTGGGGGTGAGCAGGGCATTAAGGACCACAGCACAAATTATGGATTACTGATTATGATTGGTAAATAGTGATAAATGATATGCATTATAACTATGAATCCTTATTAGACAGATCTGATGACATACTGCACTGGTATTGCATCAGTAGTAGTAGTAGTGGTGGCAGAGGTGTATCTACCATCAAGTCACTAAATCTATAGTCTATAGTTTGACCCGTAGGTGAAGCCCCAGACAGCTTTCGGTTGATTTGGTCTTTACATCTGCAGTGTTTTGGTTCACTTGCAATCACAACTCTATTTATGACCTGCGATTCAAATTGTAAAATCTTATCTTGCCTCATGGCAAAAGGTGTGGAATTGTAGCAAACTTACTATAAAACTGCAACATTTTCTCTATGCCCCATGTCAAAATGTGTAGAATTGCATGAAATGAACTCTAAAACTTTCTCCCCGCTGTCAAGAGGGGGGCTGCAAACATGTTTAGCTCGCAATGTGTTGAGGGGATGTGGGTACGCTGACAGGTGTATAAAATCGAGGACACAGCCATGCAATCTCCATAGAAAAACCTTGGCAGTACAATGCGCCTTACTGAAGAGCTCAGTGACTTTCAACGTGGCACCGTCATAGGATTCCACCAACAAGTCAGTTCATCATAATTTCTGCCCTGCTAGAGCTGCCCCGATCAACTTTAAGTGCTGTTACTGTGAAGTGGAAACGTCTAGGAGCAACAACTTCTTAGGTAGGCCGTACATGTTTACAGAACAGGACCGCTGAAGCACCTGTAGAGTGTAAAAATCATCTGTCCTCGGGTTGCAACACTCACTACCAAGTTCCAAACTGCCTCTGGAAGCAACATCAACGCAAAAACTGTTCATCAGGATTTTCATGAAATGGGTTTCCATGACCGAACAGCTCCACACAAGCCTAAGATCGCCATGCGCAATGCCAAGCATCAGCTGTAGTGGTGTAAAGCTCACCGCCATTGGACTCTGGATCAATGGAAATGTGTTCTCTGGAGTAATGAATCACTCTTCACCATATGGCAGTCCGATGGACGAATCTGGGTTTGGCAGATGCTAGGAGAACGCTACCTGCCTGAATGCATAGTGCTAACTGTAAAGTTTGGTGGAAGAGGAATAATGGTCTGGGGCTGTTTTTAATGGTTTGGGCTAGGCCCCTTAGTTCCAGTGAAGGGAAATCTTAATGCTATAGCATACAATGACATTCTATATGATTCTGTCAAATCAAATCGAATTGTATTAGTCACATGTGCCGAATACAACAGGTGTAGACTTTACCAACAATGCAGTTACAAAAAAATACAGATAAGAATAAGAAATAAAAGTAACAAGTAATTAAAGAGCTTCCAACTTTTTGACAACAGTTTGGGGAAGGCCCTTTCCTGTTTCAGCATGTCAATGCCCCTGTGCACAAAGCGAGGTACATACAGAAATGGTTTGTCGAGATCGCTATGGAAGAATTTGACTAGCCTGAACAGAGCCCTGACCTCAACCCCATCGAACACCTTTGGGATGAATTGGAACGGCGACTGCGAGCCAGGCCTAATATCCCAACATCAGTGCCCAACCTCACTAATACTCTTGTGGCTGAATGGAAGCAAGTCCCCGCAGTAACATCTAGTGGAAAGCCTTCCCAGAAGAGTGGAGGCTGTTATAGCAGCAAAGGGGGACCAACTCCATATTACTGCCCATGATATTGGAATGCGATGTCCATATACTTTTGACCATGTTGTGTATCTTGATTCTGAATTGGGCTATTAAGGACAGCACAAGGCTGGTCTTGACATATAGCTACCTTTTTTTCATTTAGCAGACACTCTTATCCAAAGCAATTAGGGTGCCAATTAGGGCACATTGACAGATTTTTCAATTTAGTTGTCTCAGGGATTTGAACCAGCGACTTTTCATTTACTGGCCCAATGCTCTTAACCACCAGTCTAAACTGACTTACTGTGCTTACTGAGCTACTCCTAGAGTCTTCAGACCAAGTGGGACGGTTTGGTGTTGAATCATTTTAGGGGTGTGTGTAGTGTGCTGGTGTGTGTACCTCTCTGCTGTACCTCTCTGTCCTATTTATGGATTGACAGTCTTTCCTCCCTAAAACAGACTCTGTAAATAATGAATGAACTGTCCATCTCACCCAATACACAGGCAGGAGTATGTCTGGAATACCAAACCTTAACACACACACACACACACACACACAAACTTACCTGCACAAATTATTTTTGAGGTTTTCTATTAAATATACCACATGGTGTGAACTGTTTATGTAGCTGCTACCTAGAGAGATGGAGAGACATAGAGAGAGAGAGAGAGAGAGAGAGTACAGTTTAGAGGGATGCACACAGAAAGAAAGGGAAACAAAGAAATGGTCTGTTAGCTCTCTCACACTGAAAGATCCGCTCCAATGGTGGAGCTTTTTCACACAGAGGTACAGATAAACAAACACACAACACACACATACACCCACACACAGTGCAGAGTGGGGTGAGTACTGTGGTCCATCGACCCTGCATGTCCTCTCTCTGCAGGGTACGTGTCATCAACAACACCCCTGCCTGTTAGAGAGGGAGGGGAGAGATAAGGGGATGGGGAGATGGGGAGAGAAAAGCTGGGTTCACATTTTTGGGGGTTCTGTGCAAGCGCTGTATGAAGCTGACTAAATATAACAACATATGACTAAATATATAACTAAATATATTCTGTTATTGTACTAGTGTGTTTTACTCATTGCAAGTAGGTGTAAGCAGAGCACACATGTGACTAGAATGGAATATCTACTGTCTTGTTTTTGTAAAAGAGTCACAGCTTGAGGAAAGTAAGGAGGGAAAGCAAGAGCATAGAGATAGAGGGAAGGGAGGAGATCAAAATATGATCTAGAAGGTGATTGACCTGTGTACTGTAACTTCAGGCAATGATTAGTCTCTCTATCAGGATAGAGGTCTGCTACTCTCCATCTTTGCCCTTTACTCTTTTTCTCCTGGCCCAATGTCTGAACCATGTAACGAAGACTTACTTGATGAAGGGCAATACAAATACATCAGTGTGTGTGCCTGTGCATGCGTGTGTGTGTCCGTGTGTGCGTGGCCCTAAACATTGTTTGGCAACCAATTCTCTGTCTAACCCCCCCAACTCTCTTTTCGTCCTCTATCTCCCTCTCTCTGTAGGTTACTCTGGGGATGTAGCTATGTATCATGACCCAGCAGCTCTTTGGCTTGTTTGTTTCTTGTCAGGTAAGATACTGCACTATTTAGGAGGGAATGTTAAGGTGAGGTATTCAAACACCATAACCTACATTCTCAATGGAGCACAGCACAAGATTAGTAAATAAATACCTGTCATCATAAGCTAGCCAAGTGTTTTAGAGGCTTACTGTATTTTTAAAATGTGCATATGGATGTGTGTTACATGTGATGCATAAATAGCCACAATAACTACACCAAGTTTGCTATAGGCTTAATTAGTTGTAGAGCTGATATGTAGGAGCTAAGTTATCATTAACATGCAGCTGATTCTCTCTAAGAGGTTACCACGCGGTGAATATTCCTTTTCTGAGGACGCTGAAATGGTAGAGCTGGCTAGCGTAAGATTTCAGTGTGTTTCTGTGCGTGTGTGTGCATGTGCGCGTGTGTGTAGTATAAGAATGTTTGAAGATATTATTATTTGGCTCATCAGTTGAAAATTGATTTTATGAGTTGGCAATTAGATTACAGCATGCTGTTAAAGAAAAGCCCTGGGTGGAACTGCTGCTAGTCTCAAACGCTATCTGCACCCAAAACACACACACACACACCACACACACAACACACACACACACACAACACACACACACACACACACACACACACACACACACACACAACACACACACACACACACACACACACACACACAGACAACATTGCGCTGGGCACTCATCAAACGCAGGCCAACCAAGTTAATTACAGTGTTGTGCTGAAGGGCTGTGACTTACAGAGAGAGATAAAAAGAGACAGAGAGACAGAGAGAAAAGGCAGAGAGAGAGAGAGAGGGGGGAGAGAGAGGAGGGGAGAGATGAATCGAAAGAGGGGAGAGATGAAGAGAGAGATGAGGGGTGGGGAGTTCACTCTCAGGACAGTATTTTCATGTTCTTTTTATGAGGTTTCTCTTTGTAGTATTGAGAATTTATCAAGGAAAAATTGTTTATAGTTTGGGTGTTCGATGGATGTTAAGTGACTCTGGGCACCTCTTTTTTTTCACACGCGGGTGCACACACACACACACCTTTCCTTGGGATGTGACGTCAGCTTGAAAGACATGGGTGAAACATTATTAAACACAGACCCTAGTGGGGATACATTTCTGAAATAGTTGCAGGAGAATCTTACTGATGAGACAACCTACAGTAATGAAAATGCTGGGTTGTTTTGGATGACACAACTGCTGGGTGTTTGATGACACAACTGCGGTTGTTTAGATGACACAACTGCTGGGTTTTTAGATGACACAATGCGGTTGTTGAAGACACAACTGTTGGTTGTTTGGATGACACAACTGTGGGTTGTTTAGATGACACACACACTGCTGGTTGTTTTAGATGACACACATGTTTGGGTTGTTTGGATGACACAACTGCTGGGTTGTTTAGATGACACAACTGCTGGGTTGTTTAGATGACACAACTGTGGGTTGTTTGAAAGACACAACTGCTGGTTGTTTGGAATGACACAACTGTTGGTTTGTTTAGATGACACAACTGCTGGGTGTTTAGTGACACAACTGTGGGTTGTTAGATGACACAACTGCTGGGTTGTTTAGATGACACAACTGCTGGGTTGTTTAGATGACACAATGCTGGGTTGTTTTGGATGACACAACTGCTGGGTTGTTTTAGATGACACAACTGTTTGGGTTGTTTAGATGACACAACTGTTGGGTTGTTGAAAGACACAACTGCTGGGTTGTTTAGATGAACACAACTGTTGGGTTGTTAGATGACACAACTGCTGGGTTGTTTAGATGACACAACTGTTGGGTTGTTTAGTGACACAACTGTCTGGGTTGTTTAGATGACACAACTGTTGGGTTGTTTAGATGCACAACTGCTGGGTTGTTTAGATGACACAACTGTTGGGTTGTTTGAATAGACAACACTGCTGGGTTGTTTAGATGACAACAACTGTTGGGTTGTTTAGATGACACAACTGTTGCGGGTTGTTTAGATGACACAACTGCTGGGTTGTTATGATGACACAACTGTGGGTTGAAAGATTACACAACTGTTGGTTTGTTTTGATGACACAACTGCTGGGTTGTTTAGATGACACAACTGTTGGGTTGTTTAGATGACACAACTGCTGGGTTGTTTAGATGACACAATGCTGTTGTTAGTGCAACTGTTGGTTGTTTGAGACACAACTGCTGGGTTGTTTAGATGACACAACTGCTGGGTTGTTTGGATGACACAACTGCTGGGTTGTTTAGATGACACAACTGTTGGGTTGTTTAGATGACACAACTGTTGGGTTGTTTTGATGACACAACTGCTGGGTTGTTTGGATGAACACAACTGCTGGGTTGTTTAAATGACACAACTGCTGGGTTTGTTTTGGATGACACAACTGCTGGTTGTTTAGATGACACAACTGCTGGTTGTTTGGATGACACAACTGCTGGGTTGTTTGATGACACAACTGCTGGGTTGTTTAGATGACACAACTGCTGGGTTGTTTAGATGACACAACTGTTGGTTGTTTTTGATGACACATGCTGGTTGTTTGGATGACACAACTGTTGGGTTTTTAGATGACACAACTGCTGGGTTGTTTTGATGACACAACTGCTGGGTTGTTTGAAGACACAACTGTTGGTTGTTTGAAAGACACAACTGCTGGTTGTTTGGATGACACAACTGTTAGGTTGTTTAGATGAACACAACTGCTGGGTTGTTTGATGACACAACTGTTGGGTTGTTTAGATGACACAACGTTGGGTTGTTTAGATGACACAACTGTTGGGTTGTTTGAAAGACACAACTGTTGGGTTGTTTGAAGACACAACTGCTGGGTTGTTGGATGACACAACTGTTGGTTTTGTTTGGATGACACAACTGCTGGTTGTTTGAAAGACACAACTGCTGGGTTGTTTGAAAGACAAACTGTTGGTTGTTCATGACACAATGCTGGGTTGTTTGGATGACAACAACTGCTGGGTTGTTAAAGACACAACTGCTGGGTTGTTTGATGACACAACTGTTAGGTTGTTAGATGACACAACTGTGGGTTGTTTGATGACACAACTGCTGGGTTGTTTGAAAGACACAACTGCTGGGTTGTTTGGATGAAAACTGTTGGGTTGTTTAGTGACACAACTGTTGGGTTGTTTAGATGACACAACTGTTGGGTTGTTTGATGACACCTGTTGGGTTGTTTTGATGACACAACTGCTGGGTTGTTTGAAAGACACAACTGCTGGGTTGTTGAGATGACACAACTGCCTGTTGTTTTGATGACAACAACTGCTGGGTTGTTTGAAAGACACAACTGCTGGGTTGTTTAGATGACACAACCTGCTGGGTTGTTTAGATGACACAACTGCTGGTTGTTTAATACACAACTGCTGTTGTTGTGACACAACTGCTGGTTGTTTTGAACAGACACAACTGCTGGTTGTTTAGATGACACAACTGCTGGGTTGTTTAGATGACACAACTGCTGGGTTTTTAGATGACACAACTGCTGGGTTGTTTAGATGACACAACTGCTGGTTGTTTAGATGAAAATGCTGGGTTGTTTATGATGACAATTGTTGGGTTGTTTAGATGACACAACTGCTGGGTTGTTTGGATGACACAACTGTTGTTGTTAGATGACACAACTGCTGGTTGTGTTTGAAAGACACAACTGCTGGGTTGTTTGTCGCACAACTGCTGGGTTGTTTGATGACACAACTTGCTGGGTTTTTGATGACACAACTGCTGGTTGTTGAAAGACACAACTGTGGTTGTTTTTGGATGACCAAACTGCTGGGTGTTTAGATGACACAACTGCTGGGTTGTTTAGATGACACAACTGTGGGTTGTTGATGACACAACTGTGTGGGTTGTTTAGATGACAAACTGTTGGGTTGTTTAGATGACACAAACTGTTGGGTGTTTTGATGACACAACTGTGGTTTTTGATGACACAACTGTTGGGTTGTTTTGATGACACAACTGCTGGGTTTGTTAGATGACACAACTGTCTGGGTTTTTTAGATGACACAACTGCTGGGTTGTTTAGATGACACAACTGTTGGTTGTTTAGATGACACAACGCTGGGTTGTTTTGATGACACAACTGCTGGGTTGTTTGAAGACACCCTGCTGGGTGTTTAGATGACACAAATGTTGGGTTGTTTGATGACACAAACTGCTGGGTTGTTTGAAAGACCACAACTGCTGGGTTGTTTGGATGACACAACTGCTGGTTGTTTGATGACACAACTGCTGGGTTGTTTGAAAGACACAACTGCTGGGTTGTTGGATGACACAACTGCTGGGTTGTTTAGATGACCACAACTGCTGGTTGTTTGGATGACACAACTGCTGGGTTGTTTGAAAGACACAACTGCTGGGTGTTTGGATGACACAACTGCTGGGTTGTTTTGATGACACAACTGCTGGGTTGTTTAGATGACACAACTGTTGGGTGTTTAGATGACACAACTGCTGGTTGTTTAGATGACACAACTGTTGGGTTGTTTAGATGACACACTGCTGGGTTGTTTAGATGACACAACTGTTGGGTTGTTTAGATGAACACAACTGCTGGGTTTGTTGTTAGATGACAACTGCTGGGTTTGGATGACAAAAGAGCGGTTGTTTAGATGACACAACTGTCTGGGTTGTTTGGATGACACAACTGTGTGAGGTTGTTTAGATGACACAACTGCCTGGGTTGTTTAGATGACACAACTGCTGGGTTGTTTTGATGACACAACTGCTGGTTGTTTTGGAAAAAAGAGCTCAATTGCTGGGTTGTTTAGATGACACAACTGCTGGGTTGTTTAGATGACACAACTGCTGGGTTGTTTAGATGACACAACTGCTGGGTTGTTTTGATGACACAACTGTTGGGTTGTTTGGATGACACAACTGCTGGGTTGTTTGGAGGCATTGGGTCACATAGTTGGGTTGTTTTCTTTCACATCTCTTA
Source organism: Salvelinus sp. IW2-2015 (assembly GCF_002910315.2). Taxonomy (NCBI): domain Eukaryota; kingdom Metazoa; phylum Chordata; class Actinopteri; order Salmoniformes; family Salmonidae; genus Salvelinus; species Salvelinus sp. IW2-2015. The sequence continues at coordinate 73,641,334 of NC_036842.1, read as the reverse complement.
GATGTTAAGTCCCCCAAATGGGAGACTTTGAGCGGTTCTGGACTGGTTCGGACTGACATGTTGGTGTACAAAGCGCTCTGTGAACGCTGTAGGGTCCCGGGCCATATAGTGCCAGAAAGCCTCATCTGTCTGCTCTCCCCTACCACTCTCTTAGCGAAGCTGACTTGAAGTGTCAGGTTTCATATCCCACATTTGCATAGGGGGTGACGTGTCACATTTTCTGGCCTATCCAGACAAAGAATCGATTTTCTCTTCGTCTGAGCTAGTGAGCCCAGCCTGGGAAACCGCAAATGAACGGTGGCTGTCGAGCGAGTCTTGCTGTCACATTCTCAGATGGATTTAGAGCTCTCAACATGAAACCATTCTAAATCATTTCATAGAATTGAAACAAGGCCACTTTCTCTTGGTCAAAGACGGACAAAATCACTTTGTGCTTAAAGTTAAAGTTGTAACAAGTTTAGGAGATAATGATCTGTTGTCAGTTATATGAAATAGTCACTAAGTATGATCATATACATTTTTCATTAATAAGAAATGTGAAATCATTAACATTTGATTGTTACTATATTTAGAAAGCATTTCAGTCATTTCAAGCCCTGTTGCCCCACTTTCATTGAATAGGAAAAAAATCATGTATGATTTTTCATATTTTCATAATATTTTGCACTATGTACTTGAGCTTTTGTCCAAAAGTAAGTACACGTCAGCAATTTACTTAAAACAATGACCAGAAAGGTGAGTTCCAGACCTGTCTATAATGATGTAACATTACCAGTTCTTGTTAATGGCCATCTGATAAAAAATAATTACGTTTTACGTAATTACGTAAAAATAATTTAGGCAGAAATCTCATTTTTTAAAGAGCAAAGTTGTGTTGTTAATGCTAGGTTATTGGTGCTGGGTTATTGAGATATTACACAGCGGGTCAGATCAGAAGACGGGCGGGGCGGGGCTTTCAGATATTTATTTTTGGTCAACTGTGAGAGTAAATCTAATCCCTGTTCATCTGTTTCTCTTGCATTGTTATCAAATGTTACTTTTGAACACTGAGAGTTATGAAGCTTCAATTAGCCTTATAGTAGCAAAGCGCATGTCCCACCCACCTGAGGATCTGTCTTTTTCAAATCGAATGTCAAATCAAATCAAATGTTATTTGTCACATGCGCCGAATACCGTGAAATGCTTACTCACAAGCACTTAACTAACAATGCAATTTTAAGAAAATAGATATTTACTAAATAAACTAAAGTTAAAAAATAAATAAAAATAACACAATAAAATAACTATAATTTAGGCTACATACAGGGGGTACCGGTACGGTGTCAGTGTGCACGGTACAGATTGGTCGAGGTAATTTGTACATGTAGGTAGGGGTAAAATTACTATGCATAGATAATAAACAGCGAGTAGCAGCAGTGTAAAAACAAAGGGGGTGTCAATGCAAAATAGTCCAGGTGGCCATTTGATTAATTGTTCAGCAGTCTTATGGCTTCGGGGTAGAAAGTATTAAGGAGCGTTTTGGACCTAGACTTGGCGCTCCGGTACCGCTTGCCGTGCGGTAGCAGAGAACAGTCTATGACTTGGGTGACTGGAGTCTTTGAGAATTTATGAGGCCTTCCTCTGACACCGCCTATTATATAGGTCCTGGGTGGCAGGAAGCTTGGCCCCAGTGATGTACTTGGCCGTACGCACTACCCTCTGTAGCGCCTTACGGTCAGATGCAGAGCAGTTGCCATACCAGGTGGGGATGCTCTCGATGGTGCAGCTGTAGAATATTTTGAGGATCTGGAGACCCATGCCAAATCTTTTCAGTCTCCTGAGGGGGAAAAGGCATTGTCGTGCCCTCTTTACGACCGTCTTGGTGTTTTTGGACCATGATAGTTCGTTGGTGATGTGGACACCAAGGAACTTGAAACTCTCGACCCGCTCCACTACAGCCCCGTCCATGTTAATGGGGGCCTGTTTGGCTTGCCTTTTCCTGTAGTCCACAATCAGCTCCTTTGTCTTGCTCACATTGAGGGAGAGATTGTTATTTTTTATTTTATTATTTTATTTATTTTACCCCCCTTTTTCTCCCCAATTTCGTGGTATCCAATTGTTAGTAGTTACTATCTTGTTTCATCGCTACAACTCCCGTACGGGCTCGGGAGAGACGAAGGTCGAAAGCCATGCGTCCTCCGAAACACAACCCAACCAAGCCGCACTGCTTCTTAACACAGCGCGTATCCAACCCGGAAGCCAGCCGCACCAATGTGTCGGAGGAAACACCATGCACCTGGCGACCTTGGTTAGCGTGCACTGCACCCGGCCGGGTGCACTGCACCCGGCCCTTGAGACAAGGATATCCCTACCGGCCAAACCCTCCCTAACCCGGACGACGCTAGGCCAATTGTGCGTCGCCCCACGGACCTCCCGGTCGCGGCCGGCTGCGACAGAGCCTGGGCGCGAACCCAGAGTCTCTGGTGGCACAGCCAGCGCTGCGATGCAGTGCCCTAGACCACTGCGCCACCCGGGAGGCGAGATTGTTGTCCTGGCACCACACTGACAGGTCTCTGACCTCCTTCCTATAGACTGTCTTATCGTTGTTGGTGATCAGGCCTACCACTGTTGTGTCGACTTAATGATGGTGTTGGGAGTCGTGTTTGGTCACGCAGTCATGGGGGAACAGGGAGTACAGGAGGGGACTAAGTACACACCCCTGAGGGGCCCCAGTGTTGAGGATCAGCGTGGCATATGTGTTATTGCCTACCCTTACCACCTAGGGGCTTTGTGGGCACTATGGTTTTGAACGCTGAGCTGTAGTCAATGAACAGCATTCTGACATAGGTGTTCCTTTTGTCCAGGTGGGAAAGGGCGTGCGATTGAGATTGTGTCACATGTGGATCTATTTCCTGTGTTTGAGGGGTACAAAATCCACTTGTCACTTAAATATCCCTGGATTTATTGGATTCATTTTACACCTGCGACTCTTTCATACTATTGCTTGTGCCTGTCGTTTTTTCCCGTTTAATGTTACGACTGTGGAAATAAAATAAAATCAAATAACATTTTATTGGTCACATACACGTGTTTAGCAGATGTTATTGGTCACATACACGTGTTTAGCAGATGTTATTGGACACATACACGCGTTTAGCAGATGTTATTGGTCACATACACGTGTTTAGCAGATGTTATTGCGTGTGTAGCGAAATTATTGTGCTTCTAGTTCTGACAGTGCAGCAATATCTAACAAGTAATATCTAACAATTTCACAACATATACCCAATACACACAAATCTAAGTAAGGAATATATGGATGAGCAATGTCAGAGTGGCATAGACTAAGATACAGTAGAATAGTATAGAATACAGTATTTATATGAGATGAGTAATGCAAGATATGCAAACATTATTAAAGTGGCATTATTAAAGTGACTCCTGTTCCATTTATTAAAGTGGCCAATGAGTTCAAGTATGTGTATATAGGTAGCAGCCTCACTGTGCTAGTGATGGCTATTTAACAGTCTGATGGCATTGAGATAGAAGCTGTTTTTCAGTCTCTCGGTCTCCACTTTGATGCACCTGTACTGACCTCGCTTTCTGGATGATAGCGGGTTGAACAGGCAGTGGCTCGTGTGGTTGTTGTCCTTGATGATCTTTTTGACCTCCTTGTGACAACGGGTGCTATAGGTCTCCTGGAGGGCAGGTAGTTTGCCCCCGCGGATGCGTTGTGCAGACCTCACTATCCTCTGGAGAGCCTTGCGGTTGTGGGCGGTGCGTGTTTGTAATGACCTGTCAAACACAAACTGGCTGAAATGTGCTCAATGGAATACGTTGGATTTCCATTGAATCTGTACGAATGCTAATGCTTCGTCTGGGATTTAACGCACCATCTCGACACTCACATGGGAAGAAAGATGACACTATTTTGATTGGTGTTCATTTTTTTGGAGAATTGAAAAAAGTAATAATTGAATACAGTTGAAATGTTTAGATAGGTCTAATCGAGAGCCAAGTGTGTTGATCTTCTTATCCGAGTGTATCCTGCTATTGACACACTTGTTGAATTATGAAAGAGAACGTGACAACAACAGTAATTAATGAGGCAGTCTAGACAGCGCAGGAGAATGCAGGTAGGGTATACAGAGCAGGAGAATGCAGGTAGGGTAAACAGAGCAGGAGAATGCAGGTAGTCTAGACAGCGCAGGAGAATGCAGGTAGGGTATACAGAGCAGGAGAATGCAGGTAGGGTAGACAGAGCAGGTAGTGAGACAGAGCAGGTAGTGTAGACAGAGCAGGTAGGGTAGACAGAGCAGGTAGGGTAGTGTAGACAGACAGAGTAGTGTAGACAGAGCATGGTAGTGTAGACAGAGCAGGTAGGGTAGACAGAGGGGTCAGCAGGTGGTAACAGAGCAGGGTAGGTAGACAGAGCAGTAGAGGAGATTAAAGAGAGGTAGGGTAGACAGAGCAGGTCGGGTAGACAGAGCAGGTAGTGTAGACAGAGAGCAGAGTGGTAGAACAGAGCAAGGTAGGTGGTAGACAGAAGCAGGTCTGGTATAGAACAGAGCAGGTCGGTAGACAGAGCAGCAGTGTAGACAGAGCAGTCGTTTAGACAGAGCAGGTCGGGTAGACAGACGCAGGTTAGTGTAAGAAGAGCAGGTAGGGTAGACAAGCAGGAGATGCAGGTAGGTATGAACAGAGCAGGTAGTGTAGACAGAGCAGGTAGGATACGAGCAGTAGTAGACATAGCAGGTCGGGTAGACGGCAGGTCGGTAGACAGAGCAGGTGGGTAGACAGAGCAGGTCGGTTAGAACAGAGCAGGTGTTGTAGACAGAGCAGGTTAGGGTAGACAGAGCAGGTCGTAGACAGAGCAGGTCGTTAGACAGAGGCAGGTAGGGGAGACAGAGCAGGTAGGGTAAGACAGAGCAGGTCGTTAGACAGAGCAGGTAGGGTAGACAGAGCAGGTAGTGTAGACAGAGCAGGTAGGGTAGACAGACAGGTTGGGTAGACAGAGCAGGTCGGGTAGACAGAGCAGGTAGGGTAGACAAAGCAGGTCGGTAACAGAAGCAGGTCGGTAGACAGAGCAGCGTTGGGTAGACAGAAGGTCGGGTAGACAGAGCAGGGTTAGACAGAGCAGGTAGGTGAAGACAGAAGCAGGTAGGGTAAGACAGAGCAGGTCGGTAGACAGAGCAGGGTTAGACAGAGCAGGGTGGTAGACAGAGCAGGTCGGTTAGACAGAGCAGGTCGGGTAGACAGAGCAGGTAGGGATAGACAGAGCAGGTAGCAGACAGAGCATTTGGTACAGACAGAGCAGGTAGGGTGACAGAGCAGGTTGGGTAGACAGAGCAGGTGCGTAGACAGAGCAGGTAGGGTAGACAGAGCAGTGTCAGGTAGAACAGAGCAGGTAGGGTAGACAGAGCAGGTCGGGTAGACAGAGCAGGTCGGTTAGACAGAGCAGGTAGTGAACAGAGCAGGTAGGGTAGACAGAGCAGGTAGGTAGACAGAGAGCATCGGGTAGACAGAGCAGGTCGGGTAGACAAGAGCAGGTCGGGTAGACAGAGCAGGTGGTTAGACAGAGCAGGAGGAAGGACAAGCAGGTAGGTAGACAGAGCATGGTAGACAGAGTAGGTCAGTTAGACAGAGCAGGTCGGGTAGACAGAGCAGGTCGGTAGACAGAGCAGGTCGGGTTAGACAGAGCAGGTCGGGTAGACAGAGCAGGTAGAAGACAGAGCAGTGGGTAGAACAGAGCAGGTAGGGTAACAGAGCAGGTAGGGTGACAGAGCAGGTCGTTAGACAGAGCAGGTAGGGTAGACAGAGCAGTAAGGTTAGAACAGAGCAGAAGTAGAGTGTAGACAGAGCAGGTAGGTTAGACAGAGCAGGTCGGGTTAGACAGAGCGGTCGGTAAGGCAGGTAGAATAGAGCAGAGCGGTAGGGTAGACAGAGCAGTGGTAGACAGAGCAGGTAGGGTAGACAGAGCAGGTCGTTACAGAGCAGGTGGTAACAGAGCAGGTTGGGTAGACAGAGCAGGTAAGATAGACAGAGCAGTAGGGTAGACAGAGCAGGTAGGGTAGACAGAGCAGGTAGGGTAGACAGAGCAAGGTAGGGTAGAGTCAGGGTGCGAGACGGCAGTTAGGTAACAGAGCAGTCGTTAGAGTAGCAGGTTGGGTAGACAAGCAGTTGGTAGACAGAGCAGGTAGGGTAGACAGAGCAGGTAGGTAGACAGAGCAGGTAGGGTAGACAGAGCAGGTAGGGTGACAGAGCAGGTAGGGTAGACAGAGCAGGTCGGTTAGACAGAGCAGGTCGGTAGCAGAAGCAGGTAGGATAAGACAGAAGGAGAGCGTAGACAGAGCAGGTTGGGTAGACAGAGCAGGTAGGGTAGACAGAGCAGGCGGTTAGATAGAGCAGGTCGGTAGACAGAGCAGGTCGGGTAGACATAAGCCAGGTAGGTTAGACAGAGCAGGTAGCATAGGGTAACAGAGCCAAGGTAGGGTAGACAGAGCAGTAGGGGTGGACAGAGCAGGGGAGGGGTAACAGAGCAGGTAGGGTAGACAGAGAAGGATAGGGTAGACAGAGCAGGTAGGGTAGACAAGAGCAGGTAGGGTAAGACAGAGCAGGATAAGGGTAGACAGAGCAGTAGGGTAGTAACAGAGCAGGTAGGGTAGACCGAGCAGGAGGTAGACCGAGCAATAGGGTAGGGACAGAGCAGGTAGGGTAGACAGAACAGGAGGGTAGACAGAAGATAGGGTAGAACACGAGCAGGGGTAGACAGAGCAGGTAGGGTAGACAGAGCAGGTAGGGTAGACAGAGCAGGTAGGGTAGACAGAGCAGGTAGGGTGCACAGAGCAGGTAGGGTAGACAGAGCAGGTAGGGTAGACAGAGACAGTGTTTGGTGGTTGCAGCCCTGTTCTATACCTTGATGTTAACCCTTTGACGTATACGATCACATATTTGTGATCATTGTTGAGTTGTCCCTGCAGTGTACCATCGCAAATATGTGATTGGAACAGTAGCAACAGAACACATGATGCAACAAACGCGTCTAAACAGTATTGTTGTCTGAAAAGCATCTAAACAATGTTTTGTACTGATGGGAAATAAAGGTCTTCACAACTTTATTCCTAAATTTCACCTTTTATTGTTAAAGATAAATGCGAACTTCATCATCCAAGCATCACATGGAACACATCCACAGTCAAACCTATTCCATAAACCAGTCTAACTAACAGGTTGCCCTGACAAAAAACATGTTTGTGACCTAACAGCTAGACTTGTTTACAATGTACCACATCTCTGGTAAACGCAAGTGAGAAATGTAATATTTTTAAGAGAAGAGATGCGTGTCAGCTACGCTAACAGCAGCTACATTCTTTATGATGGCAGAAATTTTATAAGCTAAATAACAATACAACCCCTGGAAAGGGGAGTCTGAGCTGGCAACCCTGAGTAACAACAGTTACAATCAAGTCAATCAGTTACAACCAAGTCAGTCGAGTGAACCATTCCTTCACCTCATTTTGTTATAACATCTTTGGTCTGACAGATGTTTACGTGACAACCAGAATGCATTGTATGATGTCAACAAACATAGCGCTACACATACACTACACGATCAGCAGTATGTGGACACCTGCTCGTCGAACATCTCATTCCAAAATCATGGGCATTAATATGGAGTTGGTCCCCCCTTTGCTTCAATAACAGCCTCCACTCTTTTGGGAAGGCTTTCCACTAGATGTTGGAACATTGCTGCGGGGAATTGCTTCCATTCAGCCACAAGAGCATTAGTGAGGTCGGGCACTGATGTTGGGCAATTAGGCCTGGCTTGCAGTTGGCATTCCAAATCATCCCAAAGGTTGGAGTTGAGTTGAGGTTGGAGCTGCCTGATGGTGTAGCGTGATTCATCACTCCAGAGAACACATTTCCACTGCTCCAGAGTCCATTAAAGCGAAAACAGGTTTTTAGAAATGTTAGCAAATTTATAAAAAACAGAAATACCTTATTTACATAAGTATTCAGACCCTTTGCTATGAGACTCGAAATTGAGCTCAGGTGCATCCTGTTTCCATTGATCATCCTTGAGATGTTTCTACAACTTGATAGGAGTCTACCTGTGGAAAATTCAATTGATTGGACATGATTTGGAAAGGCACACACCAAACTGAACAAATGGGGGAGAAGGGCCTTGGTCAGGGAGGTGACCAAGAACCCGATGGTCACTCTGACAGAGCCCCAGAGTTCCTCTGCAGCACTCCACCAATCAGGCCTTAATGTTAGAGTGGCCAGACAGAAGCCATTCCTCCATAAAAGCCACATAACAGCCCGCTTGGAGTTTGCCTAAAAGACTCTCAGACCAACAAGATTCTCTGGCCTGATGAAACCAAGATTGAACTATTTGGCCTGAATGCCAAGCATCACTTCTGGAGGAAACCTGGCACCATCCCTATGATGAAGCATGGTGGTGGCAGCATCATGCTCTGGGGATGTTTTTCAGAGGCAGGGACTGGCAGACTAGTCAGGATCGAGGGAAAGAGGAACAGAGCAAAGTACAGAGTTATCCTTGATGAAAACCTGCTACAGAGCGCTCAGGACCTCACACTGGGGCAAAGGTTCAACTTCCACCGACCCTAAGCACACAGCAAAGACAACGCAGGAGTGGCTTCGGATCAAGTCTCAATGTCCTTGAGTGGCCCAGCCAGAGCCCGAACTTGAACCCCATCTAACATCTCTGGAGAGACCTGAAAAAAGCTGTGCAGCGATGCTCCCCATCCAACCTGACAGAGCTTGAGAGGATCTGCAGCGAAGAATGGGAGAAACTCCCCAAATACAGGTGTGCCAAGCTTGTAGCGTCATACCCGAGAAGTCTCGAGGCTGTAATCGCTGCCAAAGGTGCTTCAACAAGGGACTGAGTAAAGGGTCTGGATACTTATGTATATGTGATTTATTTTTATTTTTATACATTTGCAATGTTGCAAATGTTACATTTGCAAAAACAAAGCATGTTTTTTCTTCGTCCGTATATGGTGTGTGTGTAGATTGATGTGGGCAAAAAAAATATTTAATCAATTTTAAGGCTGTAACGTAACAAAATGTGGAAAAATGTAAGAGGTCTAAATACTTCCCGAATGCACTGTACTTTTGTATATATAGTGTATTAATGCAACATGTAAATCAAATCAAATCAAATTTTATTTGTCACATACACATCGTCAGCAGATGTTAATGCGAGTATAGCGAAATGCTTGTGCTTCTAGTTCCGACAATGCAGTAATAACCAACAAGTAATCTAACAATTCCACAACTACTACCTTATACACACAAGTGTAAAGGGATAAAGAATATGTACATAAAGATATATGAATGAGTGATGGTACAGAACGGCATAGGCAAGATGCAGTATTTCCGTAAATGGAGGCGGGGGAGGCCTTATATGTTGTCGCGGAAGTTAAGTTATCAAGCAATGATCCAAGGTTTTACCAGCACGGTAGCAAC
>NC_036842.1:73627903-73629597 GCF_002910315.2 Salvelinus sp. IW2-2015 | reverse complement strand
AATCGATATGCTGATAGAATTTAGGGAGTTTTGTTTTCAGATTAGCCTTGTTAAAATCCCCAGCTACGATGAATGCAGCCTCAGGGTGTGTGGTTTCCAGTTTACAAAGTCAGATAAAGTTCGTTCAGGGCCATCGATGTGTCTGCTTCGGGGGGAATATATACGGCTGTGATTATAATCGAAGAGAATTCCCTTGGTAGATAATGCGGTCGACATTTGATTGTGAGGAATTCTAAATCAGGTGAACAGAATGACTTGAGTTCCTGTATGTTGTTATGATCACACCACGTCTCGTTAATCATAAGGCATACACCCCCGCACCTTTTCTTACCAGAAAGATGTTTGTTTCTGTCGGCGCGATGCGTGACGAAACCAGCTGGCTGCACCGACTCCGTTAGCGTCTCTCGAGTGAGCCATGTTTCCGTGAAGCAAAGAACGTTACAATCTCTGATGTCTCTCTGGAATGTTACCCTTGCTCGAATTTCATCAACCTTGTTGTCAAGAGACTGGACATTGGCGAGTAGTATGCTAGGGAGTGGAGCYKGATGTGCCCGTCTCCGAAGCCTGACCAGAAGACCGCTTCGTTTGCCCCTTTTACGGCGTCGTTGTTTAGGGTCGCCGGCTGGGATCAGATCCATTGTACTGGGTGGAAGGCAAAACACAGGATCCGCTTCGGGAGAGTCATATTCCTGGTTGTAACGATGGTGAGTTGACGTAGCTCTTATATTCAGTAGTTCCTCCCGACTGTATTTAATGAAACCTAAGATTACCTGGGGTACCAATGTAAGAAATAACACATAAAAAAACAAAATACTGCATAGTTTCCTAGGAACGCAAAGCGAGGCGGCCATCTCTGTCAACACTAAAGTGTTGATCCCATGCTTCATGAGCTGAAATCAAAAATTCTAGAAATATTTTATACACACAAAAAGCTTATTTCTCAAAAGATTTGTGGCACTAATTTGTTTACATCCCTGTAAATTAGCATTTCTCCTTGGCAAAGATAATCCGTGACAGGTGTGGCATATCAAGAAGCTGATTAAACAGCATGATCATTACACAGGTGCACCTTGTGCTGGGGACAATAAAAGGCTACACTGAAATGTGCAGTTTTGTCACACAACACAATGCCACAGATGTCTCAAGTTTTGAGGAAGTGTGCAATTTGCATGCTGACTGCCGGAATGTCCACCAGAGCTATTGCCTTATAATTTAATGTTCATTTCTTTACCAGAAGCCGCCTCCTACGTCGTTTTAGAGAATTTGGCAGTATGTACAACCGGCCTCACAACCGCAGACCACGTATATGGCGTCATGTGGACGGGTTATTTGCTGATGTCAAAGTTGTGAACAGAGTGTCCCTGGTGGCATTGGGATTGTGGTATGGGCAGGCAATAAGCTAGGCACAGCAAACACAATTGCATTTTATCGATGGCAATTTACCCCATGTTTTGGCATGATAATGCAAGGCCCCATGTCGCAAGGAACTGTACATTTCCCAGTTATTTTATGGCCTGCATACTGTACTTACCATACATGTCACCCATTGAGCATGCCTGGGATGCTCTGGATTGATGTGCATGACAGCGTATTCCAGTTCCCGCCAATATCCAGCAACTTCACACAGACATTGAAGAGAAGTGGGACAACATTCCACAGGCCACAATCAACAGCCTGATCAACTCTATGCGAAG
>NC_036842.1:73615403-73620403 GCF_002910315.2 Salvelinus sp. IW2-2015 | reverse complement strand
GCTCGAGAACTCCTCTCTGCCGCCGCACGACTCAACACCACCTTCATCTGGGTTGCCAGTGATGGCTGGGGGGCACAGGAAAGCATTGTCAAGGGCAACGAGGCCACGGCCGACGGGGCCATTACCCTGGAACTGGCGGCCAATCCCGTGCCGGCTTTCAACCGCTACTTCCTGTCTCTGGATCCAATCAACAACCGCCGCAACCCCTGGTACCGGGAATTCTGGGAGCAGAAGTTCCAGTGCTCACTTGGCGGAGGAGGAGGTGGGGCAGGAGGAGTAGGGTCAGGGGGGATGGTGTCTCTCTCCCTCCCTCCCTGTGAGAAGGGTGTGTCGGTGGATGACAGTAACTTTGAGCCGGAGTCCAAGATCATGTTCGTGGTGAATGCGGTATACGCCATGGCCCACGCCCTCCATAAGATGCAGAGAACATTGTGTTCCAACACCACCAAGCTCTGTGACAGCATGAAGGCTCTGGATGGACGCAAGCTCTACAGAGACTACCTTCTCAACATCAGTTTCACAGGTCAGTACTGCCTGAAACTAGCTAATGATCATCAGTTTCACAGGTCAGTACTGAAACTACCTACTGATCCTCAGCTTCACAGGTCAGTACTGAAACTACCTACTGATCCTCAGCTTCCCAGGTCATACTGAAACTACCTACTGATCCTCAGCTTCACAGGTCAGTACTGAAACTACCTACTGATCTCTTCAGCTTCCCAGTCAGTACTGAAACTACCTACTGATCCTCAGCTTCCACTAGGTCAGTATGAAACTACCTACTAGATCCTCAGCTCACAGGTCAGTACTGAAACTACCTACTGACTCCTCAGCTTCACTGGTCAGTACTGAAACTACCTACTGATCCTCAGCTTCACAGGTCAGTACTAAACTACCTACTGATCCTCAGCTTCACGTCAGTACTGAAACTACCTATGATCCTCAGTCCACAGGTCAGTACTGAAACTACCTACTGATCCTCAGCTTCACAGTCAGTACTGAAAAACTAGCCTACTGATCCTCAGTTCCACAGGTCAGTACTGAAACTACCTACTGATCCTCAGCTTCCCAGGTCAGTACTGAAACTACCTACTGATCCTCAGCTTCACAGGTCATAGTACTGAAAAACACCTACTGATCCTCAGCTTCACTTGAGTCAGTACTGAAACTACCTACTGATCCTCAGCTTCACTAGGTCAGTACTGAAACTACCTACTGATCCTCAGCTTCCCAGGTCAGTACTGAAACTACCTACTGAACCTCAGCTTCACTGGTCAGTACTGAAACTACCTACTGATCCTCAGTTCCCAGGTCAGTACTGAAACTACCTACTGATCCTCAGCCTCACTGGTCAGTACTGAAACTACCTACTGATCCTCAGCTTCCCAGGTCAGTACTGTAGACCTGGGAGAATGGGAGGAGAGGGGTGGAGTGAGAGATGGAGGGAGTTAAAAAGAGAGAGGTAAAGAGGAATTCTCAACATGATGGATCTTTTTGAGGGGAGGGAGAGATGAAAGGGGAGGAAAGAGAGTACGAGAGACAGAGAGAGGGGAGAAGGATGCAAGCTTAGCAGCATGAAACGTGTAAGAACAATTCACCTTACAGTTTTTTTCAATTGTTTATGCACAATTTTGAAAACAGGGCCCGGTTTGTCAAAACACTACACACAATTAGCACAACCCTACACCACAGTAGCACAACACTTCAGATCATTTGCAAAATGGAACACTTTTGTCAAAACTATACACGACTTCATAAAAATAATATTTTGTTACCATACGAAACACACACAATCTTTTTGAACCAGTTACACACTGCTGTTGCTAACCTTAAACACTTTTAGCAAGTCTAATTGTCAGTGATTAGACTACTGTAAATGAAGTACACAGAGAAAGTGCAACTATACAAACACTACACAAGACTAATGCTGCAGACTGAGGAAAATATCATTTATTTCTCTCTATATACCCAAATCAGTCAACATGTCAACATGGAGAATCACAACAATACATGTCCCAGTTTTCATGCTACTACAGTAGTGTGCATAACACTGTTAGCTCAGCAAACAGACAAACGTAAAATACTGTATCCAGTGCAGGTTACAATTACAGTAAATAACAACAACAACAAACATAAAAAATTATCTGAAAAAAACTGACAATATTGTACAGAAAATACTACAGTAAACATACAATACATTATCTCTTCGCCTAGCTGGATCTGGCCAGAGAATTTCATCATCACAAGCAATATCGTCATTAGCAAGACAACGCGGGAAGAACCGTCTTGAATGTCGAATCCATCCTTGCACAGCTGCGGCGTCGACTTGGTCACAGGCGTCCTCCATGGCCTGACTGAGGGGTACCTGAGCCTGGGGCTGGAGATCGTAAACCTTCCACCGCCATGCAGAGAAAAACTCTTCGATAGGGTTTAGAAACGGAGTATGGTGGAAGGTATAGTACTGTCAACTGTGGATGGTGTTGAAACCAGTTCTGGACCAAAGCAGAGCGGTGGAATGACACATTGTCCCAGATGACCGTGTATTGCATCTGGTGTATTTCATTACCTGCTGTGACGGTGTGGTGCAATCGGTCCGAAAATGTGAGGTATGTTGTAAGGGCCCATTTTGGCATGACGGAGGACAACCCCATGCTGTGAAATGGCAGCACAAAGGGTGATGTTACCCCCACATTGCCCTGGGACATTGATTATAGCCCTGTGGCCAATGATATTTCTGCCTCTCCTTCTTGCTTTTCTGAGGTTGAACCCTGCTTCATCAATATATATGAATTCATGCAGGATTTCCTCAGCATCCATCTGCAAAACTCCCTGAAATACAGTGAAAGACAAGATTGTGTAGTTCAAGATAGGTCTAGTATACAGTCAATGTAAAAAAGTCCTGTGTGCAGTATGCAACATCACAGTGCTAAAGTGAACAATACAAACCTCCACATACTCATGCCGCAGCCGTTTGACCCTCTCTGAATTCCTCTCAAAAGGCACTCGATAAAGTTGTCTCATTTGAACCTGATGTCTTTTCAGGATGTGTGCCAGTGTTGACTGAGAGACCTGATGGACATTATTGAAAATGGCCTGGTCACCGATAATGTTGGCTTGTAGTTCTGAGCCTGATAGCATTATTGGCCAAAACCATGTTTATTATCTCTCTCTCTTGTTCTTGCGTGAATATGGGCCCCCTTCCTCCTCGTCGTTCCCGACCCTCAATCCCATGTAGAGAATAATACATGTAACTTACTGTACAATGTCACAGGAAGGGGTATCACAAGTGCTGATATGGTGCATACAATAAGTGGCTGATTACTGTATCTGTAGACAGATCTTTTACCTGTTTTCCTGTTGAAAAGTCCTTATGACAGATGCCACTGTATATCTGCTAAGATTTGGCTGAACTCTCAGTCCAGCCTCCCTCAGCGTCAATCCGTGGTTCACAACATGGTCCACTAGTGTTGCACAAATGTCATTTGATAAGTTTGGTCCTCTTCTTTGTGCACGTTCTCCTCCTGCTTCAGGTCTTCCTCGACCTCTGGCTCGGCCTCTGCCTCTTCCTCTACCTCCTTCTCCTCCTCTGTGTACTCCTCCTCTCATCCTCACTCTTCTTCTGACTCCTTCCATTTTGGTTGAAGGCAGGTGAACCTACCTGCTGCATTTTTATAGTGCTTAAACCTGATTGGTGTGTCTACAATTTAGCAATCATGTGTTTGTGCACCTGATGGCTGTGTTTAACAGATTGGCTCATAGGTGTGGTAATTTGACAGTCAGTGCTTTGGAATTGCAAGGAAGTGACATCACGATATACTTCTGTGTCTGATGTATACAAGTGTGTTTAGTGTTTTGCAAATCACTGTGTGTAATGTTTTGCAAATAGTGTGAAGCTGACAATGTGCTTACAGTTGTGCAAATCTAGCCTTGTGTTTTGCTCCTTGAGTGTAAGGTTTTGCTAATTGTGGGAAAAGTTACATTTTAGTGTGTAAGCAATCGTAAAAAACTGTAATTTACATGTACAGTCATGCTTGCTAGTTACCATTGGCATTTATTAGCTGTATGTAATTGATACGACAGCACAGAGCAGGTGAGACGAATCACAGCTCAAGTTAATCCAACCCCATATTCTATCATGTCTACTAATGACTCTCCATTTTATAATAGAGACTCCTATGGAAGTAATAATGAGATTGTGTGTGTGTGTGTGTGTGTGTGTGTGTGTGTGTGGGTTGTGTTTATAATATTATTCTATAGCAGGAGAGTGTCACTTAGACTGGAGAGAAGAAAAGAGGGAAAATAGGATTGGGTTGAGTGCAGGTGGGGCACAAAGACAGAGGAATAAAATACACTGCTGTAGGAAGACAGACAGACAGGTGCTTATTCCAATGCTAACCATGACCAATAGGGGACATCAAAATACATCAACAAACAGCTCTGCCATTCCAGCTTTAGAAAGACCTGGAGAGGGAGTCAGAGACAGAGCAAAGTGGGAGTTTGGGCTCATGGTGACTGACAGGCAGTCTGAAGTGGGGAGAGGTGTACAGAAAGAGAGAAAGATAGCAGTAGTGAGAGGAGTGAGGTGGAGAGAGAGCGATGGAGGCAGAGAGGAGAGATGAGTTGCTGGTGGCGTGGGACAGGTATGAAAAGCAGAAGAGGATTCTCTTTGAAATTCCACATCTTAATTTCTCAAGCTGCAAATCTAAGGGCTCAGATCATGACTGTCAGAGGAGAGAGGGTGAGAAGGAGAGATAGGGGAGAGAGGGTGAGAGGAGAGATAGGGGAGAGAGGGTGAGAAGGAGAATAGGGGAGAAGGGTGAGAAGGAGAGATGGGGAGAGAGGGGAGAAGAGAGATAGAGGTGAGTAGGAGAGATAGGAGGGAGAGGGGTGAGAATGAGAGATAGGGGAGAGAGGTGAGAATGAGAGATAGGGAGGAGGGTGAGAAGGGGATAGAGGGTAGAATGGAGATAGGGGAGAGAGGGGTGAGAAGGAGAGAGGGT
>NC_036842.1:73595403-73610403 GCF_002910315.2 Salvelinus sp. IW2-2015 | reverse complement strand
TAAGCTTTTTGTGGACAGCATTTCAGTCTGCAGCCAGGGTAAGCATGGTTTCTTGGAGAACCAAAACATTGCAGCCCGAAGTTGTGCAGCCCACTAATACCACTGTAGGTTTGGAAGTTGCAGCACCCCTCTGTCATTGCGCAAATAAAGAAGAGAAAGTTTAAGTCTTGGTTTTATGTTGCTCCAGATACAATTTGAGAGTGTCTTTCTGATCTTTGGGGAAAATAAAGGTGGTGGAGACAGAGGAATTGATTGAAATAGATAAAGCAATTTGAGCAGAATATTAATCTTAATTATATTTATTCTACCAATAGTAGATATAGGCAATGATGTCCATCTGTTGATGGATTCTGTTACACTCGTTACCATGGGTTCAGAATTTGTTTAACTCAAGGAGCTAATTTCTGGTGTGATTTTTAATACCAAGATATGTGAACCCTTGTTCTGTATTGATGCTGTACAACTGTATTTCATCTTATTTTGCTTGTTGAGTAAAAAGATAGAAGATTTGGTTTTATTAACTTTAAACCCAGAAAATTGACAAGTTATTCATTATATTGGAAAGGGAAGAGATGGAATTCTTTAGATCTATTAGGAATAAGAGTGTATCATCGGCATACAGGGCCACTCGATGTTCAAAATCCGATGTTTTAATTCCACTAATTGACGGTGAGACCTTACTGCAATGGCAAAGGGTTCTATAGCTAAAAGAAAGAGTCCTGGACTGGCCGGACATCTTGGTCTCGTGCCCCAAAAAAGCATAGAAGGTTGTGAAATCAAGTTGTTAGTAGCAACTTCTTCAGTGGGGTCGGTATATCACATCTTAATCCATTTACAGAAGTAGTTCCCAAACCCAAATCTCTTAAGCACTTCAAATAAATAAGACCACCCAACTCTATTGAATGCCTTCTCTGCATCAAGTGAGAGAATGGAAGTATCAGTGGACCCTTCACACATGTGCACTATGTTTAATACTCTCCTCACATTGTGAAAACCTTGACGGTTTTTCACGAAGCCATTTTGGTCTTTGTGTATTAGATATGGGAGCACTCTATCCAATCTCCTCGCTAAAGCTTTAGCCCAAAGATTTTTGTTGGAGTTCAGAGGAGAAATCGGTCTGTAACTTTGGGGATTTATCAGGCTTCAGAATAAGAGTGATTAAAGAAGGGGGGAAACAACCTTGCTGAAAGGATTCAGCATACTTATCCAAAAGTGGACCTAGAAGTTTGTCCCTAAATATCTTATATCTATTGGGAGCCCATCTGGACCTGCCACTTTACCTCCCTTTTCCTAGCATCAGATATTTCAACACCATCCAATTCCTTTTCCAGATCCAGTTTTGTGTCTTCTGAAATAGAGGGAAAATCAAGACCATCCAAAAATGATGTCTGATTGGTTAAGTTCTCAGGAGATTCAGAGTTGTAAAGTGTGTCGTAGTAGGAAGCAAATGTTTGGTTTATTTCTACAGGATCCATTGATTATTGTCCTTGTAAAATATGAATTGCATTAATGGCTCTGTCTGAATTGAACTTCTTAATTCGCCAGGCCAACAATTTACCAGGTTTTTCACCTTGATCATAGAAGGACAGTTTCAGCCTCGTTAAGCTGTTTGCAGCCTTTGAGGTGGAAAGTTCTTCATACTGAGCAAATCATTTCTTGTTTACTTCTTCTGAGTTATCTAAAAAAGCTTCCCTCTCCAATTCTCTGATTTTTCTGTCCATCTTTCTCATTTTCACATTTAATTGATTTGATTTGAAACTGTTAAAACGTATCATTTGCCCCCTAACATATGCTTTGAAAGCCTCCCATCTGGTACTCGCTGACGTTTGGTTAGTGTTCAATGTAAAATAAACATCTATATGCACTCCAACGTAATGTAAGAAGTCTGGGTCCTGTAAACATCTGGGATGCAAACGCCATCTAGAGGATCCTTTTACTAGTTTTGTATCCCTATAGAATAATGACAAGGGAATGGTCACTCAGAACAATACTATCATATACACGTCCTGCTACATTGGGAATCAATGAGCAAGAAACAAAAAAGTAGTCTATACGAGAATATGATTTACATTTCGACGAGTAACATGAATAATCCCTTTTACTCAGGTTCTGATTCCTCCAAGGTAATCTCGTTCTACTCTACAAGTGGGAGGTGTCTAAACCAGAGGAGAAATCTAGATGAGGATCAAGAGTGCAATTAAAATTCCCTGACATTAGGACTTCACCAGGAAGGGAGACTATCAATATAAATAAATTTGCAAAGAATTTGGGATTATCATCATTAGGACCATAAACATTAACCAGAGTAATACGCTCATTCAAAAGAATTCCTTGTATCAAAATGTATCTACCAGCTGTATCAGTAATATTATCCACTTGAAACAGAACAGATTTGTGAATTAAAACCATAACACCATGAGAATGAGAGGAAAAACAGGGTGCTATTACTTGCCCTTCCCATCTCCTGCATACTTTAACCTTTCACGAGCCTCTACCCCGGGTCCGGGAGCACCCCCCACCCCCCCCACACACTAATTAGCATAGCTAGCATAGCTTCAAAAGTAGATAGTAGCATCTAAATATCATTAAATCACAAGTCCAAGACACCAGATGAAAGATACAGATCTTGTGAATAAAGCCACCATTTCAGATTTTTAAAATGTTTTACAGGGGAAGACAAAATATGGTATCTATTAGCTAAACACGTTAGCAAAATACACCACTATTCTAACTCCATCAGTTTCTTACTCCTTCAGGTGCTATCACCAATTCGGCTCAACTAAGATATTGATATCCACTAACCAAGAAAAAACCTCTTCAATGACAGTCTGATAACATATTCATGGTATAGGATAGTTTTTGTTAGAAAAAAGTGCATATTTCAGGTAAAATCACAGTTTACAATTGCACCCACCATCACAAATCGACTAGAATTACTAGATAGGGCAACGTGTATGACCAATTTACTCATCATAAAACATTTCATAAAAATAGACAAAGCATAGCAATGGAAAGACCCAGTTCTTGTGATTTCAGACCATATTTCAGATTTTCTAAGCGTTTTCAGCGAAAACACAATAAATCGATAAGTTGCATACCACATGTGCAAATGTTACCAGAGCATCGTTCCAGCCAAAGAGCGCTATAACGTAATCACCGCCAAAATATATTAATTTTTTCACTAACCTTCTCAGAATTCTTCCGATGACACTCCTGTAACATCATTTACAATATACATATACATTTGTTCGAAAAGGTGCATATTTAGCCATACAAAACCGTGGTTACACAATAAAAATACTAGGAAATCAAGCCTCAATATGTCTGACGTCATCTATCAGAGTGATCTAGTTTAATTGAAAGCTAATCATATACTGACTAAAAAATACAGGGTTGACAGCAATCGAGAAGACAAATTAGTTCTTAATGCAACCGCTGATTTACATTTTTAAAATTATCCTTACTTTTCAATACAGGGTTGGCCAAGTGAAGCTATACCAAACAAAATGGCGAAATATGCGTTTAAAATATTTCGACAGAAACACGATTTATCATATTAAATATTGCTTACTTTGAGCTGTTCTTCCATCAGATTCTTGGGCAATGTATCCTTTCTATGTTATAAACGTCTTTTGGTCGATAGATGTCCTCTGTCCTTCGAAATGTCCCACCAACGACCGACACCCTAAACGTGTCCAAACTTTCAGAGCGCACAACAAAGAAATTCCTCAAAATCGCACTAAACGGATATAAATTGATAAAACGGCTCAAATTAACTACATTATGATGTTTTTAACAACTATAACGACTGAAAACATGACCAAAAATATTGCTGGTTAGACAACGATTTGGAACGAGGCAAGTCCGATGGCCTTCACGCTTCAGGCGCACGACGAGAAAGGGCGGTCCCTATACATTTTGTGGTTTTATAATGGCTGGGATTGTGCAATAGACTTCATTCAAAACGTGATGACGTACAGACACCCAGAGGAAGACGTAGGCAGTGTCGGTTTCTTCATAGCATTCACTGTCGCCTTAAAAACAGACTCCAGATCAGGGGTAAAAATTTCTGAAATCTGAACCCTGTCATGAAAAGTGCTGTAGAAATTGTTCTGTACCACTCAGAGACAAAATTCCAAKTTCTATAGAAACTAGAAGGTGTTTTCTATCCAATAATAACAATAATATGCATATTGTACGATCAAGAATTTAGCACGAGGCAGTTTAATTTGGAGACACAAATATGCTAATGCGGAACAGCACCCCCTATAGTTGCAAGAAGTTAAGTAGCTCATCCTTCAGCAAGTGAGTTTCTTGTAGGAACACAATAGATGAAGGAAGTTGTTTAAACCTATTAATAACCTGTTTAAGCTTGGATAGTTTACAAACTCCACGGACATTCCGCAAAGTAAATTTCAGTTTTACATTTGAAGTCATTTAGCCAAAAATGTAAACATGGTATAAGATATAGCATAAAGGAATATCTAAAATATGTTTAGTAACCATAAGGATCGCATTAATATTTTGTAGTAAGGAAAATATGTAAAGATCTATTGGAACAAACAAACATAAATCTATCCAAACAGTAAAAAACTGAACCCCATACCCTTGTCTCCCTAACCGAGACACACAACGCTTCCTCTCCCATCTCCCCCTAATTGTAGAGTGTAGCCTGGTGGACGACTGATCCATTAAAGGGAGCAGTCTAACCTAAGCAATGCTAAACAAAATAAAGTGTCTCGGCCATTACTCCTCCCAAACAAAACGAATATCTTGCAAGATGTTATGTGAAATATCACAACAAAAGGCATACCTAGCTAGATGAAATGTGAAATATCACATAGTATTCATTTGAAAAGTAGCAAAGAATATCTCCACCTAAAACAGTAACGCTAGTTAGTGAAGCCTGGCTAACGTTAACGTTACAGTATGGACAATCCAAAATAGTTGTAGATGATCCACAACATAGGGTCTGCTGCTAGTAGCTACCAGGCAACAAAATGGCCCATACATATAGCGTTAACGTAGTACACCATGGTAAGTTTATAAACCCAAAAAAGTATCAAAGATCAGAAATGAACAGGCTACGTGAGAGAAAGAGATACAATTGAATATGTGCTACGTTACCCAAAGGCCCTTGCACATGATGTTGATGTCCCAAAGGCCCGTGCACATGATGTTGATGTCCCAAAGGCCCTTGCACATGATGTTGATGTCCCACAGGCCCTTGCACATGATGTTGATGTCAGGCTTTTTTTTGTCAGGCTTGCACGTGAGTGTCAATCATTTTAGTCCAAGGATATGATCGAAACTTAAGTCTTCATATAAAGTAGTTCCCGATGCTTCTCGTGGTGCAGGATGAATGAATAAGCTCCCGATAACCCATTTGAGGTATGACCCAGATGCAGACAGCGTTGAAGAAATGAAAGTTTATTCCTAATAATCCAGAGAAGGTATACAGGGTCCAGAACGACAAGCAGTCTCAGGGTCAGGGCAGGCAGAACGGTCAAAACCGGGAAGAACTAGAAAACAGGAGCAGGAAAACAGGCAGGAGCAGGGAAAAACGCTGGTAGGTATGAATGAGCAAAACGAACTGGCAACAGACAAACGGAGAACACAGGTATAAAAACAAAGGGGATAATGGGGAAGATGGGCGACACCTTGAGGGGGTTGGAGACAAGCACACAGACATGTGAAACAGATCAGGGTGTGACACCCGATGTGTCCATTGACATGGAGCTAAATATATTTGCCAGGATTTTACAGTGTTTTATGTAATCCAATGGAAGAGAATTATCAACATAACAAAAATAAACTTAAATATGACGTCCAACGTTCAATGGACAGCTATCTCGCCTGTCATATAGAAGAAACTGAGCTAAGTGATGAGCACATACAGGCTACAAATAATATAAGGAAACTTTGTGCGGGCTAGCTCACCATATTATTCACTTAACTGTTATGCTAGCTACAGTGCTACAGTTAGCTTGCCAACAGTCACATAATCCATGGTGGTTTAATTCTCCATAGTCCAGAGTGGTGGTGAACTTCACAGCGGCAACATGACTAGGAAGAAGAATCACGTTGTATGCCACGGATGAATGCCTTGGCTTGAGAGGGAGATTCAAACTCGTGTGACCGTCCATTGTAAGTCAGACGTAGTTTAGCTGGGAAGGCTATTCCAAAGGCAATGTTGAGGGACCTGAGTTGGCGTTCAACCCCGATGTAGCCTTTTCTTTTTCGGTGCAGGTCTGCGGCTAGGTCAGGGAAGAACATGATCTCTTGGTCCCCGTACATCACCTTGCCTATAGCCCTGGCTTTCCGCATCACTCAGATATCGTCTTGAACGTTGAGAAACTTCATGATAAGGACTCGAGGAGTCGAGATGGTTTCTCGGGCATGTAGGAGCCAGAAGCTGATGGGCTCTTTCATTGCGCAGGTGGTCCGGGAAGATGTCCGGCCCCAATGCCTCATGAAGCCATCTCTCGAGAAATGCAACTGGGTCACTATTTTCCACTTTTTCGGGTAGATTAACCAGTCTCAAATTAGACCTCCTCTGGTGGTTCTTGAGCGAGTTTAGTTTTGAAGTAAGATCCACCACCTGTTTTTTCAACTTTTCGGTCGTTGTTTTGACAGTGACGACAGTATCTTCCACCGTGCTAATGTGTTCCTCTGCTTCGTCCAAGCGTATAGAGTAGGCTTGAAGGTCACGTTTAACCTCACCAATCCCTGTTAGGACACCTTTGAGTTTGGTGGAAAAATCTACCCTCATGGCAGAGATAGCTTCCAAAACCCTTTGGTTCTGGTTCTGGTTTATGTCGTCTACATTGTTGATTTTCATGTCGGACTCGTGGAGCTTGCAGGGCTAACTGGGTTTGTAGAGCTGGCTGAATTAGCAGGGCTAACTGGCCTATGTAAGGGCCGACGCCGGACAGGAGAAGCAGGTACGGGGAGTCAGACAATTATTCGGGAACAGACAATGAAACAAGACAGGAACAGCGTTGGAACACAGGTATCACGGACATGAGACAATTAATCCCGAAGCAGGGAACAGAGTTTGGGAACAGACAGATTTAGGTAAGGTAATGACACAAGGAATTGAGTCCATGTGAATCCAATGATCGCTGATGCGCGTGACGGGGGGAAGGCAGGTGTGCGTACTGATGGTGGCTTGAGTGCGTAATGCAGGCGTGACAGCCTAGCCTGGACCACGTTGTCGATGTGAGATGTTCTTCTTGTTTTAGGAGGACTATGTTTAAGTCGATTCATAATGGATGTAGATACGCCTGAAATTGTCCAAGAAAATTGCTGTTCGTGTTACGAGGATGGAAAATAAGAGATTCAAAGAAGTTTAGCCGAAATTGTCAGGAGAGCGCTAAAAACACGTCCGCATGAGCTTTGTACTAAGAGTTTTGGCAATTCACCACATTGTTGTGAAAATAGTACCAAAGCGATAAAAAACAACTAATCTTGCAGTGTTGCAGTGTTTGTATCTTACAGTGTTATGCAGTTATGTATTGACTGTCAGCAAGTGTGTGTGTGTGTGTGTGTGTGTGTGTGTGTGTGTGTGTGCGTGCGTGCGTGCGTGCGTGCGTGCGTGCGTGCGTGCGTGCGTGCGTGCGTGCGTGCGGCTATTTTGCTTTATTTTATAGATACGGACTATCTTATCAGCTTTTCCTTATTTAAATCATTTAACGTTTATCTCTGGAAGAAGCCTAAACACTGCCAATATCCTAAAGGAGAGAGAGAGGGAGAGATAGGGAGAGAGAGAGAGGGAGATGGAAAGAGAGAAAGAGAGGCATAAAAAGGAGTGGGGAAGAGAAGTAGGTTGTCTTTGTGATAAATGGATTTCATAACCTCTCTGGTCTGACACTCCATTCTTCTTCTAGTCCTAGTCAGCACACAAACAGACACTCACACACAACAATATCAGCTTTAGTCCCAGTCAGCGTATCTGCCACAATGCTCAGAACCATGCGCTCTAAACCAGTTAGAATAGGTCCAACAGAGCCTACCAACACAGAAGCCCTGTTTATACCTGCTGCTATCATGCTTCCATTTGGAAAGTATTCAGATGCCTTGACTTTTTCCACATTTTGTTACGCTACAGCCTTATTCTAAAATTGATAAAATACTTTTTTTTCTCAGCAATCTACAAACAATACCCCACAATGACAAAGCGAAAACAGATTTTTATTTATTTTTTGCAAATGTATTTAAAATAAAAAACAGAAATACCATATCATCCTTGAGTTGTTTCTACAACTTTATTGAAGTCCACCTGTGGTAAATTAAATTGATTGGACATGATTTGGAAAGGCACACACCTGTCTATATAAGGTCCCACAGTTGACAGTGCATGTCAGAGCAAAAACCAAGTCATGAGGTCAAAATAATGGTCCGTAGTCCTCCGAGACAGGATTGTGTCAAGACACAGATCTGGGGAAGGGTACCAAAATTTTTTTGCAGCAGCACTATTGAAGGTCCGCAAGAACATAGGAGCTTCCATTATTCTTAAATGGAGGAAGTTTGGAACAACCAAGACTCTTCCTAGGGCTGGCAGCTCAGCCAAACTGAGCAATCGGGGGACAAGGGCCTTGGTCAGGGAGGTGACCAAGAACCCAATGGTCACTCTGACAGACCTCCAGAGTACCTCTGTGAAGAGAGGAGAACCTTCCAGAAGGACAACCATCTCTGCAGCTCTCCACCAATTAGGCCTTTGCGCTAGAATGGCCAGAAAGAAGCCACTCCTCAGTTAAATGCACATGACAGACATCTTGGAGTTTGACGAAACCAAGATTGAACTCTTTGGCCTGAATGCCAAGTGTCGTGTCTGGAGTAAACCTGGCACCATCCCTACAGTGAAGCATGATGGTGGCAGCATCATGTTGTGGATATGTTTTTCAGTAGCAGGGACTGGGAGACTAGTCAGGATCGAGGAAAAGATGAACGGAGCAAAGTACAGAGATATCCTTGATGAAAACTGCTCCAGAGTGCTCAGGACCTCAGACTGGGGCGAAAGTTCACCTTCCAACAGGACAACAACCCTAAGCACACAGCCAAGACAACGCAGGAGTGGCTTCAGGACAAGGGCCTTGAGTGGCCTAGCCAGAGCCCGGACTTGAACCCAATGGAACATCTCTGGAGAGATCTGAAAATAGCTGTGCAGCGACGCTCTCCATCCAACCTGACAGAGCTTGAGAGGATATGCAGAGAAGAATGGGAGAAACTCCCCAAATACAGGTGTGCCAAGTGTAACAGTATAACTTTAAACCGTCCCCTCGCCCCGACACGGGCGCGAACCAGGGACCCTCTGCACACATCAACAACGGTCGCCCACGAAGCATCGTTACCCATCGCTCCACAAAGGCCACGGCCCTTGCAGAGCAAGGGGAAACCCTACTTAAGTCTCAGAGCAAGTGACGTAACTGATTGAAACGCTACTAGCACGTACCCGCTAACTAGCTAGCCATTTCACATCCGTTACACAAGCTTGTAGTGTCATACCCAAGAAGACTTGAGGCTTTAATTGCTGCCAAAGCTGCTTCAACAAAGTACTGAGTAAAGAGTCTGAATGCTTATGTAAAATGTTTTATACATTTGCAAAAATGTCTAAAACTAGTTTTTGCTTTGTCATTATGGAGTATTGTGTGTAGATTGATGAGGAAAAAAAGATTTAATCCATTTTAGAATAAGGTTGGAATGTAACAGAATGTGGAAGGGGTCAGAGTACTTTCTGAATGCACTGTATGTCCTTATTCTGGTGGTGCCCACATTTTCGGAGAAGATGTAGACAATTAAAATATGTATTGGGAACTGATTTTGATCAGATCTTATAAGTGTAAAAGGACAAGATCAGGACGAGGGATGCATGTTACCACCATACATGCATAGCCCAGGGATAGGCTTAACCTCCCAAGTGGTGCAGTCATCTAAGGCACTGCATATCAGTGCAAGAGGCGTCACTACAGTCCCTGGTTCGAACCCAGGCTGTGTCACATCCAGCTGTGATTGGGAGTCCCATAGGGCCGCGCACAATTGGCCTAGCGTCGTCCGGATTTAGCCGGGGTAGGCCGTCATTGTAAATAAGAATTTGTTCTCAACTGAATTGCCTGGTTAAATAAAAAATACATTTGAATTAAAATAACCTGACCCTTGTCTCCTCTAGAATACCAAGTAGATGGTAGTCCTTATATGACCTGATCACAGGGTCTACATATAACACAGGGTCTATATATAACACAGGGTCTATATATAACACAGTGTCTACATATAACACAGGGTCTATATATAACACAGGGTCTATATATAACACAGGGTCACATATAACACAGGGTCTATATATAACACAGGGTCTATATAAAACACAGGGTCTATATATAACACAGGGTCTATATATAACACTAGGGTCTTATATTAAACACAGGGTCTATATATAACACAGTGTCTATATAAAAACAGGGTCTAGTATATAAACAGGGTCTATATATAACACAGTGTCTACATATAACACAGGTCTATATATAACACAGTGTCTATATAAAACACAGTGTCTAATAAACACAGTGGTCTATATATAACACAGGGTCTATATATAACACAGGGTCTATATATAAACACAGGGTCTATATAAAACACAGGGTCTATATAAAAAACACAGGGTCATATATAACACAGTGTCTATATATAACACAGGGTCTATATATAACACAGGGTCTATATATAACACAGGGTCTATATATAACACGGGGTCTACATAAAACACAGTGCTACATATAACACAGTGTCTACATATAACACAGGGTCTACTATATAACACAGGGTCTACATAAAACACAGGGTCTATATAAACACAGGGTCTACATATAAACACAGTGTCTACATATAACACAGGGTTCTACATATAACAACAGGTCTACATATAACAGGGTCTATATATAACACAGGGTCTAATAACACTAGGGTCTATATATACACAGTGTCTATATAAACACAGTGTCATATAAAACACAGGGTCTATATATAACACAGTGTCTATATATAACACAGGGTCTACATATAAAGCACAGGGTATAATATAACACAGGTCTACATATAAACAGGGTCTATATATAACACAGGGTCTATATAAAACACAGGGTCTAATATAAACACAGGTCTAATATAACACAGTGTCTACATATAACACAGTGTCTACATATAAACACAGGGTCTATATATAACACAGAGGTCTATATAAAACACAGGGTCTATATAAAACACAGGGTCTATAATATTAACACAGGGTCTATATATAACACAGGGTCTATATAAAACACAGGGTCTATATATAACACAGTGTCTATATATAACACAGGGTCTACATATAAAACACAGGTGTCTATATAAAACACACGGTCTATATATAACACAGGGTCATATAAACACAGGGTCTTAATATAACACAGGTCTATATAAAACACAGGGTCTATAATAACACAGGGTCTATATATAACACAGGGTCTATATATAACACAGGTCTACATATAAACACCAGGGTCATATAAAACACAGTGTTATATATAACACAGGGTCTACATATAACACAAGGTCTATATATAACACAGGGTCTATATAAAACACAGGGTCTATATATAACACAGGGTCTATATATACACAGTCTACATATAACACAGGGTCTATATATAACACAGGGTCTACATATAACACAGGGTCTATATATAACACAGTGTCTATATAAAACACGGGGTCTATATAAAACACGGGGTCTATATATAACACGGGGTCTATATATAACACAGGGTCTATATATAACACGGGTTTATATAACACAGGGTCTATATATAACACAGTGTCTATATAAAACACAGGGTCTATATACACACGGGGTCTATATACAACACGGGGTCTACATATAAAACACAGGGTCTATATATAACACGGGTCTATATATACACGGGGTCTATATATAACACAGTGTCTATATAAAAACACAGGGTCTATATATAACACAGGGTCTATATAAAACACAGGGTCTATATATAAACACGGTCTATATATAAACACAGTGTCTATATAAAACACAGGGTCTATATATAACACAGGTCTATATAAACACAGGCGTCATATATAACACAGTGTCTATATAAAAACACAGGGTAATAAAACACAGGGTCTATATATAACACAGGAGTCTATATAAAACACAAGGGTCTATATACAGCTATTAACGACCAGGGTCTATATAATAACACGAGGTCTATATAAACACAGGGTCTATATATAACACAGTCTATATATTAACACAGTGTCTCCATAAAACACAGGTCTATATATAACACAGTGTCTTTATAATAACACAGGAGTTCTATATATAACACAGGGTCTATATAAAACACAGGTCTATATATAAACAGCGTCTATATAAAACACAGGGTCTATATATAACACAGGGTCTATATAAAACACCAGGTCTATATATAACACAGGGTCTATATAAAACACAGGTCTATATATAACACAGGGTCTATATAAACACAGGTCTATATATAAACACAGGGTCTATATTATACACAGTCTAAAAACACAGGGTCCTATATATAACACAGGGTCTATATATAACACAGGGTCTATATTATAACACAGGGTCTATATAATAACACAGGGTCTAATATAACACGGTCTATATATAACACAGGTCTATATATATTAACACAGTGTCTATATAAAACACAGGGTCTATATATAACACGGGGTCTATATAAAACACACGGGGTCTATATAAAACACCAGGGTCTATATAAAAACCAGGGTCTATATATAACACAGCGGGTCTATTATAAAACACCAGTGTCTACATATAACACAGTTGTCCTACATATAACACAGGGGTCTATATAAAAACACAGGGGTCTATATAAAACACAGGAGTCATATAATAAACACAGGTCTATATATAACACAGAGTCTATATAAAACACAGGGTCTATATAAAACACAGGGTCTATATATAACACACGGTCTATATTAAAACACAGTGTCTAATATAACACAGTGACACATATAACACAAGGGGTCTATATAAAACCACAGGGTCTATATATAACACAGGGTCTATATATAACACAGGGTCCTTATATATAACACAGGGTGGTCTATATAAAACACAGGTCATATATAACACGGGTCTATAATAAACACGGGTCATATATATAACACAGGGTCTATATAAAACACAGGGTCTATAATAACACACAGCGGTCTATATAAACACAGGGTCTATATAAAAACACAGGTCTATATAAAAAACAGGGTCTATATATATAACACAGGGTCTAATAACACAGGTCTTTATACATATAACACAAGGTCTATATAAAACACACAGGTCTATATATTAACACAGGAATTGTCTATATAAAAACACAGGGTCTATATATAACACAGGGTCTATATAAACACAGGGTCTATATATAACACGCGGTCTATATAAAACACAGGGTCTATATATAACACAGGTCTTATATAAAAACACAGGGTCTATATAACACAGTGTCTATATAAAACACAGGTCTATATAAAACACAGGTCTATATATAACAACAGAGGTCCTATATAAAACACAGGGTCTATATATAACACAGGTCTATATAAAACACAGGGTCTATAATATAACACAGGTCTATATAAAACACAGGTCTAATATAACACGGGTCTACTATAAACACAGGGGTCTATATAACCACAACACAGTGTCTATATATAACACAGGGTCTATATATAACACAGGTCTATATAAAACACAGGGTCTATAAAACACAGGGTCATATAAAACACAGTTCTATATATAACACAGGGTCTATATAAAACACAGGTCTATATATAACACAGGGTCTATATATAACACAGTGTCTACATATAAAACACAGGCGTCTACAATTATAAAACACAGGTCTATATAAAAACACAGGGTCTATATATAAACCACAGGGTCTATATATAAACACCAGGGTCTATATAAAACACAGGTCTATATATAACACAGGGTCTATATATAACACAGGGTCTATATAACACAAGGTCTATATATAACACGGGTCTATATAATAACACAGGGGTCTATAATATAAACACAGGTCTATAATAACACAGAGGGTCTATATATAACACAGGGTCTATATATAACACAGGGTCATATACTATAACACAGGGTCTATATAAAAACACAGGTCTATATATAACACAGGGTCTATATAAAAAACCACAGGGTCTATATATAACACAGGGTTCTATATATAACACAGGGTCTATATATAAACACAGTGTCTATAATAACACAGTTCTATCATATAAACACAGGTCTACATATAAAACACAGAGGTCTATATAAAACACAGGGTCTATATATAACACCGGGTCTATATATAACACAGGGTCATATATATAACACACAGGTCTATATATACACAGGGTCTATATATAACACGGCGGTCTATATATAACACGGGACGGTCTATATATATAACACAGGGTCATTATAAAACACAGGTCTATATATAACACAGAGGTCTATATTAAACACCAGGTCTATATAAAAACACAGGGTCTATATAAAAACAAGGTCTATATATAACACAGGGTGCTATATAAAAACACCAGTGTCTATCATATAACACAGTGTCTACATATAACACGAGGTTCTATATAAACACAGGGGGTCAATTAAATAAACACAGGTCTATATATAACACAGGGTCTACTATAAAACACAGGTCTATATAAACACAGGGTCTATATAAAACACAGGGTCTAATATATAACACAGGGTCTTATATAAAACACGGGGTCTATATAAAACACAGGTCTATATAAAACACCAGGGTCTATATATAACACAGGGTCTATATAAAACACAGTGTCTACATATAAACACCAGTGTCTACATATAACACAGGCTATATAAAACACAGGGTCATATTAAACACAGGGTCTATATATAAC
>NC_036842.1:73591921-73593895 GCF_002910315.2 Salvelinus sp. IW2-2015 | reverse complement strand
ATAAAACACAGTGTCTACATATAACACAGTGTCTACATATAACACAGGGTCTACATATAACACAGGGTCTACATAAAACACAGGGTCTATATATAACACAGGGTCTACATATAACACAGTGTCTACATATAACACAGGGTCTACATATAACACAGGGTCTACATATAACAGGTCTATATATAACACAGGGTCTATATATAACACAGGGTCTATATATAACACAGTGTCTATATAAAACACAGTGTCTATATAAAACACAGGGTCTATATATAACACAGTGTCTATATATAACACAGGGTCTACATATAAAGCACAGGGTATATATAACACAGTGTCTACATATAACACAGGGTCTATATATAACACAGGGTCTATATAAAACACAGGGTCTATATATAACACAGGGTCTATATATAACACAGTGTCTACATATAACACAGTGTCTAGGTCTATTATATAACACAGGTCTAGATAAAACACAGGGTCTTATATAAAACACAGGGGTCTTATATTACACAGGTCTATAGTATAACACAGGTCTATATAAAACACAGGGTCATATAAACACAAGTTGTCTATAGATAACCCACAAGGGGTCTACATATAAAACACAGGGCTATATAAAACACGGTCTATATATAACACAGGTTCTACATATAACACAGGGTCTATATATAACAAGGGTCTATATAAAACACAGGGTCTATATATAACACCAGGGCTATATATAACACAGCGGTCTATATATAACACAGGCGTCTACATATAAAACCACAGGTGTCTATAGAAAAACACAGTGTCTTAGTATATAACACAGGGTCTACATATAACACAGGGTCTATACTAACACAGGGTTCTATATAAAACACAGGTCTATATATTAACACAGGGTCTTATATATAACACAGTGGCTCTACATATAACACAGGGTCTATATATAACACAGGGCTACATATAACACAGGTCTATATATAACACAGTGTTCTATATAAAACACGGAGGTCTATATAAAACACGGGGTCTATATATAACCCACGGGGGTCTATATATAACACAGGGCTCTATATATAAACGGGGGTCTATATATGAACACAGGGTCTATATATGAACACAGTTCTATATAAAACACAGGGTCTTATATACAACACGCGGTTTATATACAACACGGGTCTACATATAAAACACAGGGTTCTATATATAACACGGGGTCTATATATAACACGGGGTCTATATATAACACAGTGTCTATATAACACACAGGGTGGCTATATATAACACAGGTCTATTATAAACACAGGTCTATATTATAACACCGGGTCTATATATTAACACAGTGTCTATATTAAAACACAGAGGGGTCTATATATTAACACAGGGTCTAGATAAAACACAGGGTCTATATATAACACTAGTGTTCTATATAAAACACAGGTCTATATAAAACAGGGTCGTATATATAACACAGGGTCTTATATAAAACACAGAGGCAGATATAACACAGGGGTCTATATATAACACAGGTGGTCTATATATAACACAGGGTCTCGTATATAAAAACACAGGGTCTAATATATAACACAGTCTATATATAACCACAGTGTCTCCATAAAACACAGGGTCTATATATAACCACCAGGTGTCTTTTATAAAACACAGGGTCTATATAAACAACAGGGCTATATAAAACACAGTGGTCTAATTAAATAACAAGGGGTCTTATATAAAACACATTGGTCTATATATAACACAGGGTCTATATAAAACACAGGGTCTATATATAACACCAGGGTCTATCATAAAACACAGGTCATATTTATAAACACAGGGGTTTCTATTATTAAAACACAGGTCTATATATAACACAGCGGTCTATATATAACACAGTGTCTATATAAAACACAGGCGTCTATATATAACCAACAGGGTCTATACTAAACACAGGTCTATATAATAACCACAGGTCTATTATATTAA
>NC_036842.1:73588441-73591821 GCF_002910315.2 Salvelinus sp. IW2-2015 | reverse complement strand
CGTCTTCTTCTCATTTCCTCTCTCTCTCCTCTGTCTTCTCTTTTTATGAATATAGGCCTTGATGGTGTGAGTCAGTTGCGTCCAGCTTCACAGTGAACGAGTTCATCGAGTAATGTTATCTCCCTCTACAAAGAACTTTCGTGATATCCTGGAGATATTTAGAGGTCTCATATTCCTGTTGTGGAGCAATGCCGAACATCACCCAGTGCCCCAGCACGCCCAATGGACCGTCTTGACAGACATACTGTTTGTGTGTGCAGTTGTCCATGGGCTCCATATTAGTAATGTCTGAGAATAGGGCAGTGGGAATCTAAATTAGTTAATTAAACAGGACCAGGGCAAGGCCAGAGCCTGCAGCCAGGCCAGATGGAGGCCTGGAGGGATCACAGAGTACGAACTGGGATGTACAGTACTGGGGAGACAGTGGAGGAGGGGACACACTGGATGGATCTGGCTGGACCACTATAGCGCGGTCTGCTAACTCTTTCTATTACATTATTCAATTGATACACAGAATGACTATTAGAAAGACATTCTTTTAGTTATTATTTAATGTTTAATTTATCTCAGCAGGTTTATCTGGGAATTATGTGTTGTTTTTTTTTAGATCACGAGTGGTTGGTCTTGGGTAGGGTCTAGGGGTTGGTTTAGGGACCAGACATAACAACTCTGTTATTCTGATCGAAGAGTGAAACACAGAAGAGGGGAGGAGGAGAGGAGTGGGATGGGGTTCTTCTTCTCCAAAACATGTCTTCCTTCCAAAGCGCTTCGTGGGGAAAGGGGGGTCCCCTTTCATCCCAAAAACAGGGCAAGACACAAGAGGGAGAGGAAGGGTTTAAGATCCGTGCAGCTGCACCCCTCTCAACCCCTCTTCCCCATTCTAAATACTCTCCTAACCTCCCCATTCCGCCCCTCTCTTATTTTCAAAGCCAGCACCCCCAGGGCGAGAGAGGGTTATCCGCTTGGGAATCTATGGCAGGAAATAGGAACCAGGGTAGGACAGAAAGTGTAAACTAGACTACTGCAGCTAACCCTTCAAGGTCAGTGTGGCAGAATAGTTCAGGAATGAAAAACATTCATCAGCAAACTTGCTTTTTGCTTGTTTCAAAACATTAATACATGTGTTTTGTGAATGGTGATGGAGCGGACACATGGCCTAAATGAAGAACAGGTCACAGGTACCGCCCACGCCCCATGACTGCACTCTGACCTTCTGATTGGAATGAGGCAGAATGATTAATGCAGTGATGGATGAGGGGTTAAATGTAATGAGCATTAATTAGTATTCCTGTCTCACCACTAGCCTGGATATCCTTGGACAGAGATGTCTATTGCTTCTACTACATAGTTGTTGTGTTGAGGTCTATGTTGTGTGTGTGTGTGTGTGTGTGTGGTGGTGTGTGTGTGTGGGTGTGTGTGTGTGTGATGTGGTGTGTGTGTGTGTTGTGTGTGTGTGTGGTGTGGGTGTGTGGGGTGGTATTGTGAGTGTTGTGAGTCAGGAAGCAATATTACCCTCTCCTGCTTGTGTGCGATTCACCCCCCTCTCCCCCATGCGACTCGTGAGAACCCTCCTGACACTGAGGCGCTTCCTAGGAATTCAAGTTACCGAAATTCATTAATTGTCCGATCTTCCCCTGCTTTGAATTGACTGTCTTTTTTCTCTCTCTTTTTTCTTTTACTTTCTTCATCTTTTCTTCTTATTTTCTTTTCTTTCTTTCTCTTTTTTTTTTTTTTTTTGTTTTTTTCTTTTTTTTTTTTTTTTTTTGTTTTCTTTTTTTTTCTTTTTTACTTTTATGTTCGTTCCTTATCGTCTTTTTTCTTTCCGTTCTTTCATTCTCCCTCTTCCTCTCGTCCTCCCCACTCTCTCCCTAATCTCTTTATTGTGTTTCTAGTTTTTGTTTAGAGAAAGCGGTGGATTAAACTGAGCACCTTATCCATGATAGTAGGAAGTAATTCCTCTCTGAAATCAATACCTGAGGTGATTTTGCAGATCACCCATTATATTTGTTTTGATACTTGATTGCAGTTTTTTCAAAAACCGGTTGAAATCAAACTTGTTGAAGGGGGCTGGAGAAATCTATGGAGGAAGAACGATGAGAAAGAGTAACAAGAACAGACCGAAAATAGCAATGGGAAGTGTAGGCGATAGACAAGTTAGAGAGAGAGAGAGAGAGAGAGAGAGAGAGAGAGAGAGAGAGAGAGAGAGAGAGAGAGAGGGGAGGTGCGGATGGTGCCAGTTGTGTGCTAGAAATTCTATCACCATGAATCAGTCAGTATCATGCCATTCAATCTCACAATGTTTGATCATTTTCAGTGTGTGTGTGTGTGTGTGTGTGTGTGTGTGTGTGTGTGTGTCGTGCTGTACCAGTCTCCTGTCTTCCTGTGGGTGTTCTGCTGTGACAGATGTGGCTGTTCTGCTGTAATCCTAATAAATATTAATATCAGGAAAAATGGAGTGAGTGAATAGCTTTCAGTCTGTTCGCGAGCGTGTGTGTACGCGTGCGTGTACAGTACATGTGTACATTGGAGGAGGGACACAGGAAGAGTCTTGGTGGGTCCAGCTCTAGGAAGAGTCTTGGTGGGTCCATAATTATTCCATTTAATAATGATGGAGGATTATGTGTTCTTGGGGACCTTCAAAGCTGCAGAAATGTGTTGGTACCCTTGCCCAGATTTGTGCCTCGACACTATTCTGTCTCGGAGCTCTACAAACAATTCCTTCAACCTCATGGCTTGGTTTTTGCTCTGACATGCACTGTCAACTGTGTGACCTTATATTGACAGGTGTGTGCCTATCTAAATCATGTCAAATCAATTGAATTTACCACAGGTGGACTCCAATCAACTTGGACTCCAATCAACCTGAGCTCAACTTTAGAATAAGGCTGTAACGTAACAAAATGTGGAAAAAGTTAAGGGGTCTGAATGCTTTCTGAATGCACTTTAAAAGCCCCATGATACCCCACCGCCATACAGTTCCCCAGCCCCCCATATACATGCTCCTGTGTGTCGAGCCCGCCCCAGCAGCACAGCTCTGGGGTCCATACACCCTGCCTCATGCATCTCATGTTTTCTGGTCTTCCACACTGCCATTTTTGCCTGCCCCAGCAGTTCCTCGCCTACAACATATAGGTCCATAGTCAGCCCCATCTCTAGGCCTGAACACCACCCATCCAGGAAAGAAAACAACCCTACCAGCCTTGAACAAGAAAAAAGGGAGCATCAACATCCTCT
Source organism: Salvelinus sp. IW2-2015 (assembly GCF_002910315.2). Lineage (NCBI taxonomy): Eukaryota > Metazoa > Chordata > Actinopteri > Salmoniformes > Salmonidae > Salvelinus > Salvelinus sp. IW2-2015. Next base: position 73,588,587 of record NC_036842.1, on the reverse strand, counting down.
CAGAGAAGAGCCTGGTCCCAAACCCCCCGGCCACCACGTTGCCCTCAGCCCATGCAGAGACAGAGAGGGAGTGTGTGCGTGTGTATGTGTGTGTGTGTGTGTGTGTGTGTGTGTGTGTGTGTGTGTGTGTGTGTGTGTGTGTGTGT
>NC_036842.1:73578860-73588433 GCF_002910315.2 Salvelinus sp. IW2-2015 | reverse complement strand
TGTGTGTGTGTGTGTGTGTGTGTGTGTGTGTGTGTGTGTGTGTGTGTTTTACTGGGTACCAGGCCTTGCTACAGTAGCTTTTTTGAATCACCTTCAGTATCAGTCTGCCTGTTCATTCCTTCTCAGCCTCACAAGGTCTGGCAAAGTTTAATATCCCAAACTGTCTAACCCCTCTGTCCTATCACTATGGTTACGATAGTCTTTTCTGTTGCGATGGTAATGGTCATTTCACACTCTGGTGCTGATTGTTTACATGAGGAGTATTCCATGAACTTTCCTAGGATTCCATAGGACACTGTACACACACAATATCCATGGTACGCGCACACAACAAATATTTACACCTGTTTTAAATTACAATTAGTGAGAGCTGACCTTCTGTTGACCCCACAGTAACAGTCAGTACTCGGCCGTGGAAAAAGTGGAACACTCACACGCCTGGAATGTCAAACAATCCAGAGAAAAGTTGAGTTCTCAAGACCATCTGACACTGGGCAGGATGAGGCCTGGGTCTCTTAAAGGTTATATTGCTATACTGGGTAACACTTTGTGTAGACAGTCCATCTGTGGAGCATTTATAGATGAACTATCTACAGACTATCGATAACATTTCAAATAACTATCTACTTACCCTAGCCATAACCCTAACTTTTACCCTAACCCTTATTCTAAACCTAACCCTAACCTTAGCAAGCAGTTGCTTATCAACAGATAGTTTGTTGATAGTATAACTCTCCGGACTATCCAAGTACAGTGTGACCCTGTACTGCTGTGAAATAACACAGATCAACAGCTTGTACTGCATCCACACATATTTTCACCCAAAATATGTGTATAGGCCTAAACCCTGACACATTTGAGTTGTTTAGGTTAACATCCCACCGTCTTTGGTATTACTGTGCCGGGGGGGGGGGGACAGAGAGAGAGGGAATGTGTTATTTGCCTTTTTATCTAAGCTCAGATGATTGCAGCGGTCTTACAGTGGGGAGAAATACGAAACAGAAATCTTGATTTTACCAGCCTTTACAGTTGGTGTATTTTGTGCAAGTAATTTCTTTATACTTCTATTGATATTCATTAGCAAATGAATGGTAATAGTGTCAGAGACATACAGCAGTAATTTAACTACACACACACACACACAACTCTGCACGCCCGTTGCGTTGAATAACACCCCCCCCATCTCCCCCGCACCCACCCACCATGAATCAGTCCAGTCCATCCCAGCCTATTCAATATGCCCCTATTGTGTGTGTGTGTGTGTGTGTGTGTGTGTGTGTGTGTGTGTGTGTGTGTGTGTGTGTGTGTGTGTGTGTGTGTGTGTGTGTGTGTGTGTGTGTGTGTGTGTGTGTGTGTGTGTGTGTGTGTGTGTGTGTGTGTGTGTGTGTGTGTGTGTGTGTGTGTGTGTGTGGTGTGTGTGTGTGTGTGTGTGTGTGTGTGTGTGTGTGTGTGTGTGTGTGTGAGTGTGCATTGCACCCTTCGATCTTATTGAACTCACACTGCTGCATTGATCAAGGCTTTCTGTTGGTCTGCTGGGGAAGAGGGAAGACATCCAATATATCTACTGTATTTTAATGGGCCTGAAGGAGAAATGAAACTGCAGTTGTGTTACTTTTGGATGTTTAAGATTAACCAGACATTAAGCATCATGGAAAAGTATTGAGGCGACTGTCGAGGTTTGACATAGACAAGATGGGGGGTGGGGCATGCAGCTCTTCCAGACTCAGAGAGGTCACATCAGGCCACACAATGTCCTGGGAATTATGGTTCCTTTTTAAAAACGCTGTATTCTGGCCTGACTCCCAGAGCTGAGAGAAAATACACTCATCATCCCTCTGGAGACAGGACGTCAGCGACTCTGCTGGCTGTTTGTGTGTGTGCGTATGTGTGTGTGTGTGCTGGACTTTGGTAAAATGAGTAGGAGATAAGGTTTCTGATCTGGCCGATGGCTGAGTGGAGGTGTGGAACGTGTAAGTCCCTGTCACTCGTTTAGTGAGTCTCCATCTCCCTCCATTTCTCCATCTGTCTGTCTTTCTGTCTGGCTTTCTGTCTGGCTTTAGGCTGGAATGCTCTGGGGAAAAAATCCTAAATAAGAAAAAGAGAGCAAGAGAAGAAACAGAAAGAGAGAGAGACAGAGACAGAGAGAAAGTAACGGGCGGTGGGAATGTTTGTGTTTGTCTCACTCGGACTTCGACTCTCAGGGTTTCTTCAGTTAGAGGACAGGAGAGAAGAGAGGAAGAGAGGAGAGCAATTGGGAAGTCTTCTAGCTGCGTGGGATATCGACACAGGATTGCACTGACATCCCAGTACGGCGTGATCAGATGGTTGGATTCCTAGAGAGAAGAGACAGGAAAGATGGCCTTTTTAGCCTGTTCTGTGGATACCTACCTGTTCTCTGGTACTGACTTTTACCTGTGGAGATGTATCTCTGAGGTGTACCTGTTATCTTGTGCATAGCGACCTGTGTGTTTATATAATGGAGGCGGTTCTGCTGCGTCTGGAGGATGTGGTGTTCACACGTCAGGGTCTGCTGTGGACCTTCACCTCCTCAGCTCTCAGACACCTCCGTGCACTGCACCTCACACACACACACAGGTGTGTGCCCAGGCCACTGTACCAGGTAGGATACACCTCTCTCACACACACACAGGTGTGTGCCCAGGCCACTGTACCAGGTAGGATACACCTCTCTCACACACACACAGGTGTGTGCCATGCATTGAAACATGTACATTGTGTGAGAGGAGGGGTTGAAATAAGCACTCAAGGGAATTATGCCGTAAACCTGATGCTGTGCTGATGAAGAGGTTAGAACAGAGGGGACTCTGAACTGGGGCACTAATACAGTACAATACTATTATATACAGTAAGTTACAAGAGGTTAAATGAAGGGCAGAATGAGAGGGGTAAAGGGGTTAACACTGACTTTGAGTGTAAGTAACAAGGTGTATGATAAATGCGATAGGGCTACACAGTGCACAGTGGGTTAAATCTGAAGTAGGAGACAGAATCCGGTGTTGTGGGCAAGATTTTACTGTGATGGGGAAGGTGGGTTGCATGTAGTGAGAGAACTAGGTTTTCTCATTCACTCACATAGTATTAACATGGACTGGAATACAGCCACAGTCATACTTTCATACACTGAAAAACCATGAAACGTGACACGTTTATAACCTAAACGTCAGTGTTTAAAACTTAAGCATTAGGCATTTAGATTCGCCAGTAAGTGTTCTCGTCTTGAACACAGGCGTTTAGAATGCAAGGTTAAATATGATAGTCAGCTTCATATCCTGAAAGTTCATGATAGTTCAGGTTTTAAACACTCGTGCTTACTTTCCCATCGTACTGTTTAGAGTGAATTTAGACATTAGAAATTGATTTGACTTTCCATGCCTTTAATTCAGGTCAGTGTTATGAATTTCTGTCACCGTCCTGAGCTACATTTCAGTACAACTGAACAGAAAAAAATATTTTAAATCGCATGGTGTTGTTGTTACTAGACCATGTTGAGTTTAACTTCCATCTCTAGGTGTGAACAAGATGTGGGAGGGCCCTCATCATATTTCCCAGCATGCTTTGTTGCAGATTGGTTTCTATAAAAGTTTGTTTTATTATCTATGTTTCCTCATGCACATTGATTGATTAATTGATCTTATACTATACAAAGATAAATAACCTACATTTTTTTCTAAACTAATCCAATCTGTGAGGAGTTGGATTTATTGCACCCATTACTGAGATGGTTGTTCCAGTTTATATGGTTTAGGTTGTCTTGTTGTAAAAGCCTGTTACCATAGCAGTCTTTCTAAGTAATAGAATACTTAAGTTTTTGGATGTTCTAACTCTGGATGGATTCTGGTAGGGATCACTCACTATTCACTTCACAAACCAGTGTATTGTGACTGATTTGGTCTGATGTGGTCCATGAGCCAGGATTTTCAAACCACAATGTCAAGGATAACTAGACCATAACTAATGGCTTATGAAATGTATAATATGTGGTCATAAACAAACACTGTCATGGGTGGGTATCTCTCAAATTCCCTTGAAAGGCTACAGTGTTAAAACAACACCCCCAGTGTTTAGTGTTTAAAACTTAAACGGCATGGGCTGAATAAACGTGTTCTTGTGTTTAACCAACAACAACAATTTCATTAAGTTGTGAGTTTTTTTTGTGAGCCCAATGCGTGGTTTCGCTAGAGAGAAATCAAATCATTCACAACAAAACTTAAGTCTAGAACCATATGGGAGGAAGTTGTAGATTTCATTAAGCAAATATTCAACCTAGTTCAATGCAGAAAAGTGGTAATTAACTACAATGACGTTGCACCTGTTTTTCAGGCTCAGACAGAGATGAATACACTTACCCCTGCTACGTTAGGTTAGAGACACACATACCGCATGGGAGAGAGGGATATGCAGTTCCTGAAAGTATGCCTTATCTACTTTGAATAACTAGTGAAATGATTTGATCAGACAGTTCTGCAGCATACTTAGGCAGGCTAGCCTAGCTAAATAGGATGACTAAAGACAGTACAGTATGGAGAGTAACGTTGTCTCGCTGATACTGCTTCATCAGAGATGAGATGATGACTTTAAGGAATGCAAAATAGTCATCGAATAAAAACAAAATAATATACACAACTGAAGTATTGTACTATTTCATAGTAATGTTCTGTTTATCTATTGATGTCTACCCGTTGTGGACTTGACAGAGACAATTATTATTTAAAAAATGATTATTTTTATTTTTATAATTTTTTTATAATCTAACTGAAACCGAACCGACCTTAAAAAAGCACTAATCCCTCAGCAGTATTAAAAAGTGTTACAACGAATTAACATGTTCTGGTGTTTACAATCTAAACACTGTGACAAGTTTTCATTGAAATTCTAAATGCCTTGACGAGTTTAAAAAGTGTTACAGGCCTACTGAGTGGCACAGCGGTCTAAGGCACTGTATCGCAGTGTTGCGGCGTCACTATGGCCTGGGGTTTGATCCCAGGCTGTGTCATTACTGGCCGTAACCACCAGGAGTCCCATAGGGCAATGCACAATTGACCCATTGCGCTCTAGCGACTCCTTGTGGCGGTCCGGGTGCCTGTAGTCTGACTCTAGGCGTCAGTTGAATGGTGTTTCCTATGACACATTTGTGCAGCTGGCTTCCGGGTAAGAAGCGTGGTTTGGTGGGTCATGTTTCGGAAGATGCATGACTCGACCTTTGCCTCTCCCGAGCCCGTTGGTGAGTTGCAGCGATGAGACAAGATCATAATCACGAAAAAAAGGGAAAAAAAGTGTTACAGAAAAGTGTTTTAGTTATGTGCTCAGATCCTAAACAGTTGGTGACAGTTTATCACGTAACCTATGACCCATTAGTATATGTGTGATGTGTGTTGTGTGGTGGTGTGTGTGTGTGTGTGTGTGTGTGTGTGTGTGTGTGTGTGTGTGTGTGTGTGTGTGTGTGTGTGTGTGTGTGTGTGTGTGTGTGTGTGTGTGTGTGTGTGTGGTGTGTTAGTAGGCCATTGACTCTCTATGATAAATAAGAGTGTTTCTACCTCATGCAGAGACAAAAGCCTATTTAGTAGTTTCAGGACACAAAAAACACACACACTTTACATGTGTGTGTGTTGTGTGTGTGTGTGTGTGTGTGTGTGTGTGTGTGTGTGTGTGTGTGTGTGTGTATGTGTGTGTGTGTGTGTGTGTGTACCAGCTCTGACGCAGCATAATTATAATTAGTATTTGCTCCACCATGTCTGAATCTGCACACGGTGCTCTCAGAGAGCAATTAGTCTTCCTGACTCATTCCACCTGCCCCATGTGCAGTTGACACTGTCAGGTCCCACCAGACCAACCCATAGAGGGATCACAGAGCTACTAAGGCTGTTGTCATAGCAACGGGCAGGAGAGGGACTGACACATACAGCAACATACACACTCTAATAAATTCTCACAAGCGCGCATGCTCACACACACACACACACACACACACACACGCTCCCACACACACACACAAACACACACACACACGCTCACACACAAACACACACACACACGCGCACTCACACACAAACACACGCTCACAAACATACACAAACACACACACAAGAGTGATCAGACATACAGAACCTCTCACCAACAAGGAACTGTAATACTGTATCTGGCACAGACAGGACTGCTTGTCTTTGGAAAACGGGGAGTGAAGGAGAAAGAGAGAAAGAAAGAGAAGGGGATTTTATCTGCCTCACAAATACATTCCACAACCAGTCTGGAGCTGATTTTCACCTTCCCCCTCCTCTCTGCTCTCCTCTTTTCCTCCTCTCCTCCTTCTCCCTCCCCTGTGTGTTTTGATCCAGCAGGTATTCCCTCCCTCTCCACTTCTCTGACCCAAAAGGTCTGCTTTCCTTTCTCTTGTTCAAGGGGAAACTCCTGCCTCTCCTACTATCTCTCTCCTACTATTCTCTCATTTTCTCTCTCATGGAGTATGAGTGTTTGCAATCATGTGTGTATACTAACCCCTGTGTGTGCGCGCGTGCGTGCCTGTGTGTGTGTGTGCGAGCGAGCGTGTGCCAGTGTGCGTGAGCCATGGATTCATGATGACAGTAGATTAATGTGTGTGAAATAATTTCACTGACACACACACACACACACTGGCATGCACACACACACATACACCCTTCTGAGAAGGCACCCCTGTGTTCACACATTCCTACATCAGGCTGTGAAAATGTCAACTCAACAACATTCAGTCACACATTCTCGCTGGGAAATGCCTCTTTAAAGCTACAGGCTGGTTCAAGACCCTGCCTTTGGGTTGCGGTGTGATGTGCTGTGTTAAGCCCTAAGCAGAGGTTTAGTATTGCTGTTCTCCTCCTCCTCCCCCACCTCCTTCTTCACCTCCTCCTCTAACCCTCTCCTACTCATCTGACGAACCTCACTGTGAAAGGCAGGATGTCCTGGGGAGGTAGGGAGGAACAAATAGAGAAATGGAGGATATAGCAGACCCAGGTGGCCATTTCTTCCTCTGCAACATAGTACCCGCAAAACACCAGTCTCAACGTCAACAGTGAAGAGGCGACTCCGGGATGTTGGCCTTCAAGGCAGAGTTGCAAAGAAAAAGCCAAATCTCAGACTGGCCAATAAAAAGAAAAGATTAAGATGGGCAAAAAAACACAGACACTGGACAAAGGAACTCTGCCTAGAAGGCCAGCATCCCGGAGTCGCTTCTTCACTGTTGACGTTGAGACTGGGGTTTTGCGGGTACTACTTAATGAAGCTGCCAGTTGAGGACTTCTGAGGCGTCTGTTTCTCAAACTAGACACTCTAATGTACTTGTCCTCTTGCTCAGTTGTGCACCGGGGCTTCCCACTCCTCTTTCTATTCTGGTTAGAGCCAGTTTGCGTTGTTCTGTGAAGGGAGTAGCACACAGCATTGTACGAGATCTTCAGTTTCTTGTCAATTTCTCGCATGGAATCGCCTTCATTTCTCAGAACAAGAATAGACTAACGAGTTTCAGAAGAAAGTTCTTTGTTTCTGGCCATTTTGAGCCTGTGATCGAACCCACAAATGTTGATGCACCAGATACTCAACTAGTCTAAAGAAGGCCAGTTTGATTGCTTCTTTAATCAGCACAACAGTTTTCAGCTGTGTTAAAATAATTGCAAAGGGTTTTCTAATGATCAATTAGCCTTTGAATGTTATGCTGGTGAATGAGGACCCAAAAGCGACGTAATAGTAACAGAGTCTTTATTCCAGTAATAAACAAATAATGATTCTCCTGGATATAATCAATGGTAAATCCAAAACAGGAAACTGAAAACCTCTCGTCAATAGAGAGGAACGACTGGAGACGCGACCACAGACTGCAGGTCGCTTCGGGAAGGCACTGGCCGTAGCTGACATAGACACCTGCTCACACGCAGCATCTGAAGAAGGCAAAGAACACAACAGGGCGGAACAAGGACACAGGAACAGCAAACATCAAACAAGAATCCGACAAAAAAAGCCGCGCGGAGATCATTTCAGTACGGATGTGATTGGCGCATAGGTTCAGAAGGTCCTGATGGATCCGTAGGGCTTTGGTGCAGAGTGCTGGGGTCTGTTCTTCGTCGGTCCTCTAGTTACTGAGTAGACTGGAGCAGGGAAGAGCTGGTAGAAAAGGAGGACAAGAGGAGAGGAAAAGAAGAGTAAGAGGAGGTAAGGAGGAGAGTAACGGAGTCTGTGTTGTCGCAGCAAGAGTTGAGAAGAATACGAGATGGAGATGAGCTGTACCAGAGGGAATGTAATAATCAAGATTCTCTGGTGGTAAATCAAAACAGGAAACTGAAAACCTCTCGTCAATAGAGAGGAACGTGAGACGCGACCACAGACTGCAGGTCGCTTCGGGAAGGCACTGGCCGTAGCTGACTAGAGCACTGTCTCACACGCAGCATCTGAAGAAGGCAAAGAACACAACAGGGCGGAACAAGGACACAGGAACAGCAAACATCAAACAAGAATCCGACAAGGACAGAAGCGGAAAAAAGAGGGAGAAATAGGGACCTTAATCAGAGGGCAAATAGGGGACAGGTGTGAAAGAGTAAATGAGGTCGTTAGGAGAATGAGAAACAGCTGGGAGCAGGAACGGAACGATAGAGAGAGAGAGAGAGGGGAGAGGGAGAGGAGGGAGGAGGAGAGAGAGAGAAAGAACCTAATAAGACCAGCAGGGGAAGCACAGGGACAAGACATGAATCAATGACAAAACATGACATTGAAAATGATCAACTTGGATTAGCTAACACAATGTGCCATTGAACACAGGAGTGATGGTTGCTGATAATGGGCTCTGTACACCTATGTAGGTATCCATTACAAATCAGCGTTTCCAGCTACAATAGTCATTTACAGCATTCACAATGTCTACACTGTATTTCTGATCAATTGAGAGGATTTTAGTGGACAGAAAATTTGCTTTTTCTTTCAAAAACAAGGACATTTCTAAGTGACCCCAGACTTTTAACTGTAGTGTATTTTGCTTTATCTCTATTAATGCAGCCTACTATTTAGGGAAGACAAATTAACTCCCAAACTGTGTAACATTTAGACACAAGTCCAGAATCAAAATCTGCTGATCCATTACAAATCCAAACTCCCTCAATCCCTAATTCCTACAACTGCAGGGAATCTCAGCTCTATCCTCTGACACACAAACAGTATACTTTGTGCTCTGACTTTGTTCATTGAACTCTATCGCTTTCCTGCTTCAGCTGCCAGCTCTGTTCTCCAGCCAACTCCGGTGTTTAATGGGAGAAAATCTTCTTTTTCCAGAACCAACCATGGAGAGTTCAGTTGTTTCTGCAGATGGAGAGAGGAAGAGGTGGATTGGAGAGAGGCATGGAGAGGAGATGGACACACACACACACACACACACACACACACACACACACACAACACACACACACCACACACACACACAACACACACACAACACAGACACAGCACCGCGACACTGACACGGCACGTCGACGACAGAGCTACACGACACATACTGCAGTAACACACACACACAACACACACCTGTCCGACAGAAAAACAACA
>NC_036842.1:73564504-73577156 GCF_002910315.2 Salvelinus sp. IW2-2015 | reverse complement strand
AGGACAGAAGCGGAAAACAGAGGGAGAAATAGGGACTCTAATCAGAGGGCAAAATAGGGGACAGGTGTGAAAGAGTAAATGAGGTCGTTAGGAGAATGAGAAACAGCTGGGAGCAGGAACGGAACGATAGAGAGAGAGAGAGCGGGAGAGGGAGAGAGGAGGGAGGAGAGAGAGAGAGAAAGAACCTAATAAGACCAGCAGGGGAAGCACAGGACAAGACATGATAATCAATGACAAAACATGACAGTACCCCCCACTCACCGAGCGCCTCCTGGCGCACTCGAGGAGGAACCCTGGCGGCAACGAAGGAAATCATCAATCAACGAACGTCCAGCACGTCCCGAGATGGAACCCAACTCCTCTCCTCAGGACCGTAACCCTCCCAATCACTAAGTACTGGTGACCACGTCCCCGAGAAACGCATGTCCATGATCTTCCGTACCTTGTAAATAGGAGCGCCCTCGACAAGGACGGGGGGGGGGAGGGAAGACGAACGGGGGGCGCGAAGAAAAGGCTTGACACAAGAGACATGGAAGACAGGGTGGACGCGATGAAGATGTCGCGGAAGAAGCAGTCGCACAGCGACAGGATTGACGACCGGAGAGACACGGAACGGACCAATGAACCGCGGAGTCAACTTGCGAGAAGCTGTCGTAAGGGGAAGGTTACGAGTGGAAAGCCACACTCTCTGACCGCGACAATACCTAGGACTCTTAATCCTACGTTTATTGGCGGCTCTCACAGTCTGCGCCCTGTAACGGCAAAGTGCAGACCTGACCCTCCTCCAGGTGCGCTCACAACGTTGGACAAAAGCCTGAGCGGAGGGAACGCTGGACTCGGCGAGCTGGGACGAAAACAGGGAGGCTGGTAGCCAAGACTACTCTGAAACGGGATAGCCCGGTAGCAGACGAAGGAAGCGAGTTGTGAGCGTACTCAGCCCAGGGGAGCTGTTCTGCCCAAGACGCAGGTTTCGAAACGAAAGCTGCGTAATATGCGACCAATCGACTGATTGGCCCTTTCTGCTTGACCGTTAGACTGGGGATGAAACCCGGAAGAGAGACTGACGGAAGCACCAATCAAACGACAGAACTCCCTCCAAAACTGTGACGTGAATTGCGGACCTCTGTCTGAAACGGCGTCTAACGGGAGCCATGAATTCTGAACACATTCTCAATGATGATTTGTGCCGTCTCCTTAGCGGAAGGAAGCTTAGCGAGGGGAATGAAATGTGCCCCTTAGAGAACCTATCGATAACCGTAAGAATCACAGTCTTCCCCGCAGACGAAGGCAGACCGGTAATAAAGTTTAAGGCGATGTGAGACCATGGTCGAGAAGGAATGGGAAGCGGTCTGAGACGACCGGCAGGAGGAGAGTTACCTGACTTAGTCTGCGCACAGTCCGAACAAGCAGCCACGAAACGGCGCGTGTCCCGCTCCTGAGTAGGCCACCAAAACCGCTGGCGAATAGAAGCAAGCGTACCCCGAACGCCGGGGTGGCCAGCTAACTTGGCAGAGTGAGCCCACTGAAGAACAGCAGGCGAGTAGAGACAGGAACGAACAGAAGTTACTAGGACAAGCGCGCGGCGACGCAGTGTGAGTGAGTGCTTGCTTTACCTGGCTCTCAATTCCCCAGACAGTCAACCCGACAACACGCCCTTCAGGAGAATCCCCTCGGGGTCGGTAGAAGCCACAGAAGAACTAAAGAGACGGGATAAGGCATCAGGCTTGGTGTTCTTATTTCCCGGACGATAGGAAATCACGAACTCGAAACGAGCGAAAAAACAACGCCCAACGAGCTTGACGTGCATTAAGTCGTTTGCCGAACGGATGTACTCAAGGTCTTATGGTCAGTCCAAACGACAAAAGGGACGGTCGCCCCTCCAACCACTGTCGCCATTCGCCTATGGCTAAGCGGATGGCGAGCAGTTCGCGGTTACCCACATCATAGTTGCGTTCCGATGGCGACAGGCGATGAGAAAAGTAGCGCAAGGATGGACCTTATCGTCAGACTGGAAGCGCTGAGACAGAATGGCTCCCACGCCCACCTCTGAAGCGTCAACCTCGACAATGAATTGTTTAGTGACGTCAGGAGTAACAAGGATAGGGGCGGATGTAAAACGCTTCTTGAGGAGATCAAAAGCTCCCTGGGCGGAACCGGACCACTTAAAGCAAGTCTTGACAGAAGTCAGAGCTGTGAGAGGGGCAGCCACTTGACCGAAATTACGAATGAAACGCCGATAGAAATTAGCGAAACCGAGAAAGCGCTGCAACTCGACACGTGACTTAGGAACGGGCCAATCGCTGACAGCCTGGACCTTAGCGGGATCCATCTGAATGCCTTCAGCGGAAATAACAGAACCGAGAAAAGTGACAGAGGAGACATGAAAGGCGCACTTCTCAGCCTTCACGTAGAGACAATTCTTCCTAAAGTTGAGCTGTGTGATGTAGTGGAGACTAGTTGGTTAAAGCCGTTTATAGTGTGTCCCTCGGGAGCACAGCTTATTTGCATAGTACGTCTGGAAAACATTTACCACTGCCTTATTTCTAGGTTTATCATGTGTGTGTGAACCTGAGGGACACATGTACTATACAGTAGGTGTGCATTGAGATAAACAGAGTGGCCAGTTAATGATGGAAAATGTTATGTTTATCTATTTATCTTCTTGACGTTTAACTCAGAAGAAAGAAAGTCCATGAATTAATATTTCTGTTACATTAGCTACCAGCAGAGGCCTCTGGATCAGTTAGTACATAAACATAACAGTCAATCATAGATCATGTTTTTTAGAGTTATACACAAGCCTCTTATGAGGAAATAGGGCAGCAGACTATGTGCAGGGTTGGGTAGGTTACTTTCTACGAGGCATTAAAAGAAGACAAAAAGGATCCATTAAACGCATTTGGTGTGTCATCATGGTGGTCTCTGACTTGTGGTCAGACTCGCTCAGGTGGAGGGAACTTAAACTTAAGCCTTTTTTCAATGCTGAATTTAATGTAATTGAGAAAAGAGAAAGGTCTCATATTCACTACCGGTCAAAAGTTTTAGAACACCTACTCATTCAAGGGTTTTTCTTTACTTTTACTTTTTCTACATATGGAATCATGTAGTAGCCAAAAAACTGTTAAACAAATCAAAATATATTTTATATTTGAGATTCTTCAAATAGCCACCCTTTGCCTTGATGACAGCTTTGCACACTCTTGGCATTCTCTCAACCAGCTTCACCTGGAATGCTTTTCCAACAGTCTTGAAGGAGTTCCCACATACGCTGAGCGCTTGTTGGCTGCTTTTCCTTCACTCTGCGTTCCGAATCATCCCAAACCATCTCACTTTGGTTAAGGTCGGGGGATTGTGGAGGCAAGGTCATCTGATGCAGCACTCCATCACTCTCATTCTTGGTCAAATAGCCCTTACACAAGCTGGAGGTGTGTTGGGTCATTGTCCTGTTGAAAAACAAATGATAGTCCCACTGAGCCTAAACCAGATTGGGATGGCATATCGCTGCAGAATGCTGTGATAGCCATGCTGGTTAAGTGTGCCTTGAATTCTAAATAAATCACAGACAGTGTCACCAGCAAAGCACCCCCAGATAGACATGCAGAGATCATCCGTTCACCCACATCTCGTCTCACAAAGACATGGCGGTTGGAACCAAAAATCTACAATTTGGACTCCAGACCAAAGGACAAATTTCCACAGGTTTAATGTCCATTGCTCGTGTTTCTAGGTCCAAACAAGTCTCTTCTTATTATTGTTGTCCTTTAGTAGTGGTTTCTTTGCAGAAATTCGACCATGAAGGCCTGATTCAAACAGTCTCCTCTGAACAGTTGATGTTGAGATGTCTGTTACTTGAACTCTGTGAACCATTTATTTTATCTGCAGTTTCTGAGGCTGGTAACTCAAATGAACTTATCCTCTGCAGCAGAGGTAACTCTGGGTCTTCCTTTCCTGTGTCGGTCCTCATGAGAGCTAGTTTCTTCATAGCGCTTGATGGTTTTTGCGACTGCACTTGAAGAAACTTTAAAAGTTATTCAAATGTTCTGTATTGACTGACCTTCATGTCTTAAAGTAATTATGGACTGTCGATTCTCTTAGCTTATTTGAGCTGTTCTTGCCATAATAAGGACATGGTCTTTTACCAAATAGGGCTATCTTCTGTATACCCTCCTTACCTTGTCACACCACAACTGATTGGCTCAAACGCATTAAGAAGGAAAGATATTCCACAAATTAACTTTTAAGAAGGCACACCTGTTAATTGAAATGCATTCCAGGTGACTACCTCATGAAGCTGGTTGAGAGAATGCCAAGAGTGTGCAAAGCTGTCATCAAGGCAAAGGATGGCTATTTGAAGAATCTCAAATATAAATATTTTTAGATTTGATTGACACTTTTTTGGATACTACATGATTCCATATGTGTTATTTCATAGTGTTGATGTCTTCACTATTATTCTACAATGTAGAAAATAGGAAAAATAAAGAAAAACCCTTGAATGAGTAGGTGTTCTAAAAATTTTGTCCAGTAGTGTATATAACATATTTTTTCACAAACATCCTTTCTGAATTCAAACGTAATCCAATAACTAATCATCTAGTTTGAAAAATATATCTGTAATCTAATTACAATATTTTTCCTGGTAACGTAATTGATTACAGTTACTTTTTTGTACGCAGATTACATGTAATCAGTTACTCCCCAACCCTGACTACATGTACAGTGTCTTCGAAAAGTATTCAGACTCCTTGACTTATTCCACATTTTGTTACGTTACAGCCTTATTCTAAAATGGATTAAATAAATATAAATCGTCAGCAATCTACCCAGAATACTCCATAATGACAAAGCGAAAACAGAAATACCTTATTTAAATAAGGATTCAGACCCTTTGCTTTGAGAGTCGAAATTGAGCTCAGGCAGCAACATGCTGTAGGGATGTTTTTCAGCGCAAGGGACTGGGAGACTAGTCGAGGCAAATATGAACAGATCAAAGTACAGAGAGATCTTTAATGAAAACCTGCTCCAGAGCGATCAGGACTTCAGACTGGGGCGAAGGTTCACCTTCCAACAGGACAATGACACTAAGAACACAGCCAAGACAATGCAGGAATTGCTTCTGGACAAGTCTCTGAATGTCCATGAGTGGCCCAGCCAGAGTCCGGACTTGAACCCGATCAAATATCTCTGGAGAGACCTGAAAATAGCTGTGCAGCAACGTTGCCCATCCAACCTGACAAATCTTGAGAGGATCTGCAGAGAAGAACGGGAAAAACTCCCCAAATACAGGTGTGCCAAGCTCGTAGCGTCCTACCCAAGAAGACTTGAGGCTGTAATTGCTGACAAACGTGCTTCAACAAAATACTGAGTAAAGGGTCTGAATAAATGTAAATGTTATAAATTAGCAAAAATGTCTAAAAGCATGTTTTTGCTTTGTCATTGTGGGGTATTGTGTGTAGATTGATGAGGGGAAACAATTATTTAAGCAACTTTAGAATAAGGCTGTAACCTAACAAAATGTTCTTTCCGTATACTTCCCTTTGCACTCTCTCTACTGGCAATTTAGTTACCGTGGGTCATAAGCTCCTTAATGGAGCAGGAATCTAATTTCTCTGCTAATGTGAGAATATGCCACGCTAGGGCCTCCGGACGGTGGCCCAACGGATTAATTACACACACACACACACACACACACACACACACACACACACACACACACACACACACACACACACCACACACACCCAACACACACTATCATACCTACACATGGGTTGTCCAGTCTGGAATACTACCATACTACACATGGGTGTCCAGCTGAATGATACCTACACATAGGGTTGTCCAGTCTGGAAATACACATACTACATATGGGTTGTCCAGTCTGGAATACTACCATACTACAATGGGTTGTCCAGTCTGGAATACTACCATACTACACATGGGTTGTCCAGTCTGGAATCTACCATACTACACATGGGTTGTCCAGTCTGAAATACTACATACTACACATGGGTTGTGAGGTCTGAAATACTACCATACTACACACGGGTTGTCCAGTCTGGAATACTACCATACTACACACGGGTTGTCCAGTCTGGAATACTACCATACTACACATAGGTTGTCCAGTCTGAAATACTACCATACTACACATGGGTTGTCCAGTCTGGAATACTACATACTACACATAGGTTGTCCAGTCTGGAATACTACCATACTACACATGGGTTGTCCAGTCTGGAATACTACCATACTACACATGGGTTGTCCAGTCTGAAATACTACCATACTACACATGGGTTGTCCAGTCTGGAAATACTACCATACTACACATGGGTTGTCCAGTCTGGAATACTACCATACTACACATGGGTTGTCCAGTCTGGCAATACTACCATAACTACACATGGGTTTCCAGTTAGAATACTACCATACTACACATGGGTTGTCCAGTCTGGAATACTACCATACTACACATGGATTGTCCAGTCTGAATATTACCATACTACATATGGGTTGTCCAGTCTGGAATACTACCATACTACACATGGGTTGTCCAGTCTGGAATACTACCATACTACACATGGGTTTCCAGTCTGGAATACTACCATACTAACACATGGGTTGTCCAGTCTGAATACTACCATACTACACATGGGTTGTCCAGTCTGAAATCCTACCATACTACACATGGGTTGTCCAGTCTGAAATACTACCATACTACACATGGGTTGTCCAGTCTGGAATACTACCATACTACACATGGGTTGTCCAGTCTGAAATACTACATACTACACATGGGTTTTCCAGTCTGGAGTACTACCATACTACACATGGGTTGTCCAGTCTGGAATACTACCATACTACAATGGGTTGTCCAGTCTGGAATACTACATACTACACATGGGTTGTCCAGTCTGGAATACTACCTACTACACATGGGTTGTCCAGTCTAAATACTACCATACTACACATGGTTGTCCAGTCTGGAATACTACCATACTACACATGGGTTGTCCAGTCTGAGAATACTACCATACTACACATGGGTGTCCCAGTCTGGATACTACCATACTACACATGGGTTGTCCAGTCTGAATACTACCATACTACACATGGGTTGTCCAGTCTGAATGACTACCATACTACACATGGGTTGTCCAGTCGGAATACTCCATACTAACATGGTTTCCAGTCTGGAATACACCATACTACACATGGGTTGTCCAGTCTGGAATACTACCATACTAACACATGGGTTGTCCAGTCTGATACTACCATACTACACATGGGTTGTCCAGTCTGGAATACTACCAATAACTACACATGGGTTGTCCAGTCTGAAATACTACCATACTACACATGGGTTGTCCAGTCTGGAAATACTACCATACTACACATGGGTTTGTCCAGTCTGGAATACTACCATACTACACATGGGTTGTCCAGTCTGGAATACTACCATACTACACATGGGTTGTCCAGTCTGAAATACTACCATACTACACATGGGTTGTCCAGTCTGAATGACTACCATACTACACATGGGTTGTCCAGTCTGGAATACTACCATACTACATATGGGTTGTACAGTCTGGAATAATACCATACTACACATGGGTTGTCCAGTCTGGAATACTACCATACTACATATGGGTTGTCCAGTCTGGAATAATACCATACTACACATGGGTTGTCCAGTCTGGAATATTACCATACTACACATGGTTTGCCAAGTCCTCACAGACACAGGTTGCCAAGCCTGTTCCTTACACCATAGTAGTCATGTGTTTCCAATTCTGCCTGGTATGTTCTAATAGTACTGGGTTGCCAAGTGGTGTGTTGTAACAGACTTGGGTTGCCAAATGTGGCTCGTAGCCCTTCAAATCCTGTCTGAGTTGTAGAGCATGTTACTCAATCCAGATATGATATGGTTGGGGTTATCCCTGAAGTACAGACTGCTGCGGTAGTGGGTTCAGAGGTGAGTTTAAATGTATACCTCTCTATAGGATGTTAATCAAAAGGGGATTATAGGGTGAAACGCCATCTCAAGCATAGAACTGTTGAATGTATACATGTATGTTATCTACAATGTTTATTTCAACGTTTTATCTGCTTTATCAAACCCCCTTTTCTATAAACACACACACACTCACGCAAAACCTAATTCCTACAGAGGCGCCAGGCCTCGGCCATTGGTTACCCTTGGTCCCTTGGAAGGCAGAGTCATGACGACGAGGGTCATCATGTCCTCTGTTATGACTCATCAGTCTCAGTGCATCGTGGGAAGCTGGAGGGCTTCCAGGATGTGAGGTCATTGTGTCATATCATCACCCCTACTCTCAGAAACAAAGCTGTGATATTGATTGTTGGTGATTGTATGTAGATATAGTTGGCCTGCCAGGCAGCAGTAGCTACAGTACAGTGACTCCATGATCAATCTGTTCTAGAGAGAGCAAACCTCACATGTCACAGCTGCCTAACAGGATGTTGTGTCATGGCTGATGTGGAATGACCTACAGAGATATAGTACTGTAGGAGAGGAGGAGGAGGAGGAGGATGAGGAGGGGTGAGAGAAGAGAGAGTATGAGAGAGTATGAGGTGTAAAAAAAGAGAAACTACAAAAGAAAGAAAGGAAAAATTATAAAGTGTAGGGCATGAGAGCAAGAGGTGGAATGGGATAAAGATGAGTAGGCTAGTAGTGGGTTTAAAAGAGGGATAAAAGAGAAGAAAAGGAGTGTGAGAGAGAGGAGGAAAAAATAACAAGATGAGGGGAGGAAGGGCAAAGCACACACATACACAAAGCTATTCCTTCTGGCATTTATCAGAGGACATTCCTATTCTCTCCCAGTCGATAGAACATGTCTTTATGAATACACATTTGAGAGGATATGCTTTTGATGAATATAAATAATACACTTCAGGGAAGCAGAAAGCAGTAGGCAGAGAAATAAGGACAAACCTGACCTGGGATTGTATGTGGTATGATGTGTGATTGAATATGTGTATTTTATTATTGCCCTCGTCTTTTCCAATCCCAGCCTGCAGTATCTGGCTCTCTCCCTCAGGCCAGACAACCAAATGGAAAAGATTCAATATCTTTATACTGATGGGATTCCCTCTGGAAGAATGAACACACACACACACATTTGCATGCACACACCGCACAAACACACACTCACACACTCAAACACACACATACTTGCCAAGGGCTCTCCCAGTAGATGAGTGGGGTCATTTTTCACTAGAGTGACTGGGAGGGATAGAGAGTGTAGTAATGGAGAGGAGTTGGAGCGAGCCAGAGGGATGTCTACGTAGCTCATACTCTACTGTCTTTGCCTCCCTCCCTGTCACATAGTCATTACACTACTATATTCCCCAGAGAAGAACAACAGACATATATATTCTATTATCCTCTCACCATAGCCCTCTCATCTCTTTGTCGAATGTCCATGTGTGTGTGTGTTGGATAAAGCTCTGTGTGTTGTGTGTGTGAGTGGTGTGTGTCTGGTGCTTTGTGTGTTGTGTGTGTGTGTGTGTGTGTGTGTGTGTGTGTGTGTGTGTGTGTGTGTGTGTGTGTGTGTGTGTGTGTGTGTGTGTGTGTGTGTGTGTTGTGTGTTGTGTTGCGTGTGCTTCCATGTGTGCGTGCGTGTGTGTGTGCACCTGCATGAGTGTATGTGACCGTTACAACATGCCAGTGTGTCTTTATAGGTAGATCCACCTCCTGCTCACCACTCCCCAGCTCCAGGGTAGAGGTAGGGCACAGTCTAGCTCAGGTTACGCAAGACAAGTTATATGAAGCTGTGTCAATGTCAGTTGAAAACTATGTGAACTCCTAGAAGACCAATGGTTGTTTTCTTTTACCCTTGCCATACTCCATGCTGTTTATTTATTTGACAGTTTACCCTCCTGCCTAAAGACCATAATACATTTCTAGAGGTGAGACGTGGTGAGACTTCTAGATCCCTCAGGTGTTGCCATGGATACTCTGGTGTGTGGTTTAGGTTGTAAAGTGTGGGGGTGTGGCTGAGGGGGATTGTCAGGTGGGGTGGGTGGGTGTGCAGACACAGAAATACACACACGCACCTAATGACTATGCACCAGGGCTGTTTGATAATCTGCCCGTTAAACAGTAACGGTGTCAGTATTCTCTGCATTAACGGGACAGGATAGAGAGGTCATTAGAGTTGAACCCCTCTCCACTCTCCTGGCTGCCTTCATATCCTTGAGTGTGTGTGACACACTCTTTCACCTCTTAGACATGCCCACATGTATGCAAACACTCACGCACACAAACACACACACATTGCTGGCAGTATCAGTGAGCAGGGTCTAAACTGATTTCTATCACCTTAAATAATAGATGAGGAGAGGAGGTGATGGAAAACAGATCTCTCCCTTGTGACACACACACACCCACTCACACTGACGCCATGTGGAGTTGTGCTACGTAAGCTAGTTCTCCCTAACCTGTGTTTTCTCTCTCTCTGTCTCACTCTCTTTCTGTCTCTTTCTGTCTCGCTCTCTGTTTTGCTAGTCCAGATCACCTGATGGTTCTGAGATCAGTTTCCTCCTAAACACAGAGCAGATGCATGGTGGCCTAAGACATAAACACGCACAAATGAATACCCAGTCAGAAGGACCGTTGGTGGTATCAATAAACCCCAACATTCCCCATCTTTAGAGTTTGGGCAGTTTTAGCAGAAGGCAGGTGTGTGTGTGCCTATGAGTGCATGTGATAAGCTGGTATTTGGAGGGAGTACAGAGGGGTATTCTCGAGTGACAGAGTGGACTAATCCTTGTGGCTGGGGCTCAAGGGTGCACCTCATCTCCCCATAAATAGGGCAGTGACAGAGAGAGAAGTGGACATCCATATGGACACACTCACACCCACGCACACGGATACACACACAGATACAATCCAACGCTCAGACTGGTCCCTGCAGGGCCACGAAAAGAGACAGACCCTTCCTGGCATAACTATGGCACAGTGCTACTCTGGATGGTGTGGCACACCGCATGAACACATACACATGCAAACTATACAGATATGCATGGACACACACACTGATGCAGTATCATAGCACTGGGTGCAGAAAAGCTTTTGTCTTCTTGGACGTGATACAAGGAGACATTTGGTTTGGCCTTGTTCTACAGGGGTGTTGTGTGTGTGTGTGTGTGTGTGTGTGTGTGTGTGTGTGTGTGTGTGTGTGTGTGTGTGTGTGTGTGTGTGTGTGTGTGTGTGTGTGTGTGTGTGTGTGTGTGTGTGTGTGTGTGTGTGTGTGTGTGTGTGTGGTGTGTGCGTGCGTGCGTGTGACCCAGTTATTTCAGCTACACAGTTACAGCATTAGAGGAAGCGACAAGAGAATAGAAAGACGATAGGGAGAGAGAGAGAGAGTACTTTGATAAGATGGTACTTGTTGTCGAGCATTCAGTAGTGATGTAGGAAACATCAGTCACCTTATATGATTACATTCTACTGCTTTTTACTACTTACTACATACTCACCAGACATGCATATTATACTACAGTTAGTTTCTTGTACTGTATATGATATCATTATTATGAATAGTCTGATGAATCTTTAAGATAACAGTTTGTCTACAATTGCAAGTGTGTGTTTGTGTGTGTTATGATATATTTGTTCTCATAGTCAAATGGGTCTGTATTCATTGTTACTCAGGTCTCTCTGATAGCATGCTCA
Organism: Salvelinus sp. IW2-2015; assembly: GCF_002910315.2. Taxonomy (NCBI): domain Eukaryota; kingdom Metazoa; phylum Chordata; class Actinopteri; order Salmoniformes; family Salmonidae; genus Salvelinus; species Salvelinus sp. IW2-2015. The sequence goes on along the minus strand of NC_036842.1, from coordinate 73,565,452 downwards.
GGTGGACGTCTCATGTTCTTACCTTGCCTAATATCTGTAAGGCAAACCATGGTGTTGTGTCTCAAACCTAGAGTTGTATGTTCACTAGCTCAAATTAAATGTTATATGTCACATGCACCGAATACAACAGGTGTAGTAGACCTTATCCCCGTGAAATGTTTACTAACTAAGGCCCTTCTAGAGCCAACAATACTTCGTTTTAAGAAATATAGGAGATTTAACAGAAAAAAGATTGACGTAATAAGCTTGAGGTAATGATGTACATGTAGGTAGGGTGTAAGGGTGATTACTGCATTAATTAATAGATAATAAACAGCGAGTAGCAGCATCATAAAAATAATCGGGGGGGGGGCGGCGGGGGGGGGCGTGGGTAATACCATAGTCCGAGCACTAGCCATTGATTAGCTATGTTCAGCAGGTTATTGCTTGGGGTAGAAGCTGGTTCGAAGAGCCTTTGGACCTAGACTGGCGCTCCGGTCCCGCTTGCCTGTGGGTTGGTAGCAGAGACATAGTGTCTGAATAGGTGGGGTGGCCTGGATCCTTGAGCAAAGTAGTTAGGGCTTGCTGAGTTGTCAATGCATGATTTATCTCAATCCCGACGATTATGACACATGGTTGGGTTAGTCCCTGACATGGACAGAACTGTGCGGTAGTGGGTTCAGAGGAAGGTGGGTCTTTAATGTATCCGATCTCAAGGATGTTAATGCAAAAGGCGGATTAGTAAGGTCTGAATCCTATATAATATTACTTGGCAGGGAGCTTGGTCCGCCGTGGATTTGTAGCTGTGACCGTAGCCTGAACCCTCTGCAAGTTCATACCATGCAGTGATGCAACCATCTGATGCTCGCGATGGTGCAGCTAAAGTAAACATCGTTGTAGGATCTGAAGGGACCCCTAAATCTTTGTTGCAGTCTTTCAGTCTCCTGAGGAGGAATAGGCGTTGTACGG
>NC_036842.1:73557603-73564479 GCF_002910315.2 Salvelinus sp. IW2-2015 | reverse complement strand
AGCTTGCTGTATTAAATATGACTCCAGGCCGTGTGTGTGTGTGTGTGTGGTGTGTGTGTGTGTGGTGTTGTGTGTGTGTGTGTGTGTGTTGTGTGTGTGTGTGTGTGTGGTGTGTGTGTGTGTGTTGTGTGTGTTTGTGTGTGTGGTGGTGTGTGTGTGTGTGTGTGTGTGTGTGTGTGTGTGTGTGTGTGTGTGTGTGTGTGTGTGTGTGTGCGTGCGTGCGTGGTGACCCAGTTATTTCAGCTACACAGTTACAGCATTAGAGGAAGCGACCAAGAGAATAGAAAGACGATAGGGAGAGAGAGAGAGAGTACTTTGATAATGATGGTACTTGTTGTCAGACATTCCAGTAGTGATGTAGGAAACATCAGTCACCTTATATGATTACATTCTACTGCTTTTTACTACTTATACTACATACTCACCAGACATGACATATTATTACTAGTTCAGTGTCTATGCGTTGTCGTGCCCACTTCATGACTGTCTTGGTGTGTTTGGACCATGATAGTTTGTTGGTGATGTGGACACCAAGGAACTTGAAGCTCTCAACCTGCTCCACTACAGCCCGTCGATGACAATGTGGGCGTGCTCGGCACTCCATTTCCTGTAGTCCACGATCATCTCCATTGTCTTGATCACGTTGAGGGAGAGGTTGTTATCCTGACATCTCACTTACAGGTCTCTAACCTCCTCCCTATAGGCTGTCTCATCGTTGTCGGTGATCAGGCCTACCACCGTTGTGTCGTGGGAAAACTTCATGATGGTGTTGGACAGGGAGTACAGGAGGGGGTGAACAGGGAGTACAGGAGAGGACTAAGCACACTCCCCTGAGGGGCCCCTGTTTTGAGGATCACCGTGGTAGATGTGTTGTTGCCTACCCTTACCACCTGGGGCCGACACGTCAGGAAGTCCAAGATCCAGTTGCAGAGGGAGGTGTTTAGTCCCAGGGTCCTTAGTTTAGTGATGAGCTTTGAGGGCACTATGGTTTTGAACGCTGACCTGTAGTCAATGACCAGCATTCTCACATAGGTGTTTTGTCCCGGTGGTAAAGGGTAGTGTTGAGTGCAATAGAGATTGCGTCATCTGTTGATCTGTTGGGGCAGTATGCAAATTGGATTGGGTCTAGGGTTTCTTGGATGATGGTGTTAATGTGAGCCATGACCAGCCTTTTAAAGCACTTCATGACTAAAGATGTGAGTGCTACGGGTCGGTAGTAATTTAGGCAGGTTACCTTGGTGTTCTTGGGCACAGGGACTATGGTGGTCTGCTTGAAACATGTAGGTATTACAGACTCAGCCAGGGACAGGTTGAAAATGTCAGGGAAGACACTTGCCAGTTGGTCAGCACATGCTCAGAGTACACGTCCAGGTAATCCGTCTGGCCCTGCGGCCTTTTGAATGTTGACCTGTTTAAAGGTCTTGCTCACATCGGCTACGGCAAGCGTGATCACACAGTTGTCCGGAATAGCTGGTGCTCTCATGCATGCTTCAGTGTTGCTTGCCTTGAAGCACGCATAGAAGTCATTTAGCTTGTCTGGTAGGCTTGGGCAGCTCGCGGCTGTGGTTCCTTTTGTAGTCCTTAATAGTTTGCAAGCCCTGCTACATTCGTCAAGCGTCGGAACCGGTGTATTAGATTAAATCTTAGTCCTGTATTTACGCTTTGCCTGTTTGATGGTTCGTCTGAGGGCATAGCGAGATTTCTTATAAGCGTCCGGGTTAGAGTCCCGCTCCTTGAAAGCGGCAGCTCTTCCCTTTAGCTCAGTGCAGATGTTGCCTATAATCCATGGCTTCTGGTTGGGGTATGTAGGCACGGTCACTGTAGGGACGTCATCGATGCACTTATTGATGAAGCCGGTGAAGGACGCGGTATGCTCCTCAATGCCATCCGATGGCATCCCGGAACATATTCTAGTCTGTGCTAGAAAAACAGTCCTGTAATATAGCTGTAATATAGCATCTGCGTCATCTGACCGATTCCGTATTAAGCGAGTCATGCCTGGGTTCTCTGCTTGTCTGTTGCCAGTTCGTTTGTTCGTCAAGCCATCCAGCATTTTTCCCCTTGCTCCTGTCTGTTTATAGTTCCTGTTTTCTAGTTCCCGGTTTTGACCATTCTGCCTGCCCTGACCCTGAGCCTGCCTGCCATCCTGTACCTTGTCCCAACACACTGGATTATTTACCTCTACCTGCCCTGACCCTGAGACTGCCTGCAGTTCTGTACCTTTTTGACTCTGATCTGGACTACTGACCTCTGCCTGCCCTTGACCTGTCGTTTTGCCTGTGCCCTGTTCTAGTAATAAACTTTTGTTACTTCGACACTGTCTGCATCTGGGTCTTCCCTAAAACATGACTGGTACTTACAGTTTAAACGTTTCTTAAGTATAAGCAGTGAGATGGTGCCTATCTGTCCCATTTATGTAGGGTTGAGGCCAGTAGATTTCTACACTACAGATTGAGTATGGAGCTTGACTTTACACCACTGTTCAAGCATATTAAAACATGAGACAGAAATTGATTAGAAGTAAAGTATCCCTATAGGTATTAAGTATTACAGGGTAATAGCTGATTCATAAGTGTTCAGTAGTCAGTCCCTCTGTGCTGGTTTTAGTAACAGTTGTTCTGTTACTGGGTGGGGGAGAGGGAAGTTTAGGAAACATCTGTTAACTTAAAGTATATATATATATATACATACATACATACATATATATATATATATATATATATCAGTATAGATCATATATATATATATATATATATATATATAATATATAATATATGTGTGTAGTTGAAGTCGGAAGTTTACATACACTTAGGTTTAGGTCATTAAAACAAATGTTGCAACCACTCCACAAATGTCTTGTTAACAAACTATAGTTTCGGCAAGTCGGTTAGGACATCTGCTTTGTGCATGACACAAGTAATTTTTCCAACAATTGTTTACAGACAGATTATTTCACAGATAATTCACTGTATCACAATTTCCGGTGGCGTCAGAAGTTTAACAATACACTACAGCTTGATCATGTTGGGCTTTAGAAGCTTTGATGTAGCTAATTGACAATAATTGTGTCAAATTGGAAGGTGTACCTGGTGGAGCGTATTCAAGGCCTACGTTCAACTCATTCCCTCTTGCTTGACATCATGGGAAAATCAAAAGAAAATCAGCCAAAACCTCAAGAAAAAATGAATGTAACCCTTCCACAAGTTCTGGTTCATCCTGGGAAAGCAATTTGCACAACCATGAAGTACCACGTTCAATAGGGACTGTAACAAGACAGGCAATATAAACACCCATGGGACCACGCAGCCTCACATACCGCTCCAGGAAGGAGACGCTTCTGTCTCCAGAGATGACAATACTTTGGTACAGAAAAGTTCAAATCGATATCCCAGAACAACAGCAAAGAGACCTTGCTGGAAGATGCTGGATGGAAACAGTACAAAAAGATCTACCTCCAACAGTAAAAACGAGCTCGTATTACGACATAAACTGAAAGGCCGCTCAGCAAGGAAGAAGCCACTGCTCCAAAAACCTGCCATTAAAAAGCCAGACTACGGTTTGTCAACTGCACATGGGGCAAAGAGTGTGTCACGCCCCATGGCCTAGTTATCTTTGTTTTTTTATTATGTTTAGTTAGGTAGGGTAGTGCATTTGGGAGGAATGTTTGGTTAATTTGTGTCGTCTAGGGCACTGTGACTTGATCGAGATAGGGGGTGGTAGAGAGTTCATCCCCAGCCGGTTGTGTTCATTGTATATGAGTCAGCAGTATATGGTTGCCTAGATTGGTTTCAATAATAGAGACAGCATTGTCTAGTCGTTGTCTCTGATTGGAGAGCATATTTTAGGCAGCCATAGTCCATTAGTAGTGTTGTGGGTGATTGTCTATGTGTAGTTGCCAGTGTTTCTGCACTTAGTTGTTTGTTCAGGCTTCAACGTTCGTCTGTTTGTTGTTTTTGTTTAGCTTTGTTTTTAGTGGTTCTTCGTCTTTCTTAAATAAATACATAATGTTATTTAATATGTTCGCTGTGCGCCTTGGGTCCTCTTCTTCACCCGAGCGACGTTGAGACAGAACACGCCGAGCCACACTTTCGGGACCAAGCAGCGGTGGTAAGTGCGGTCAGCAGCAGCAGAGCAGCGATCCAGGACTTATGGAATTGGGAGGAAATGTCTGGACAGCGGAGGACCCTGGGCACAACCGGGAAACCTCGCCGCCTAGGTGAAGAGCTGGAGGCAGCTAAGCGAGAGGCGGGGGTATGAGGAGGCCGCACGGAAGCGAGGCTGGAAGCCTGAGAGTCAGCCCGAAAATGTATTGGGGGGGGGAGGAGATAAAGGGAGTTGTTGGCGAAGTCAGGTAGGAGACCTGACCCGCCAACTCCCGTGCTTACCGTGGAGAGCGAGAGTACCGGCAGACACGTGTTAATGCGGAATGAGGCACGGTGTCTCCTGTACGTGTCTTAGCCCGGTGCGGTACATTCCAGCTACATCGTATCGGCGGGCTACAGGTGGCATCCGAGCCAGGTTGCCACGCAGCCGGCCAACGTATCGACTCCAGTACGTCTCCTCCGGGCGGTGTACATGGGCACCAGCTTTACCAAATGTTGTCCGTCGCCAGCACAGCCAGTCGGATATCCACTCGCCGCAGTTGGCCTGGCGAAAGGGAGCATTACAGCAAGTGTAAGGTTGGGTCAGGCTCGTGCTTAAGAGCTGCCTGTACGCTTCATTGGGTCCGGATAATCGGCAATAAACCTCCTGCCAGCCCCAGTACCATCACAGTGCTACCCCGCACCACGCACCAGGCTCCAGTGCGTCTCCCAGAGCCCTGTTCCTCCTCACACCGCACTCGCCCTGTGGTGCGTGTCTCCAGCCGGGTAGCCACAGTTCCGGCACGACGCCCAAGCTCCTGTCGCTCCAGAGCCCTGTGCGCCCTGTTGCTGGCTCCCGCGCACTAGCCTTGAGGTGCGTGCTCCTTAGCGCCGGTAACCGACAGTTTCCGGCACAAGCACCAGCCTACTTGTGCGCCTCAGCCGGCCCGAGGTCTGGCTCGTCTGCCATTCGCCGTCTGCGCTGTCCGTTCTCCCAGCGCCGTTGTGCTGCCCGCCTAGCCCATGTCGTTCGATCTGTAGCTGCCCGTCGCCCAGCGTCGATACTGAGCTAGGCCCGTCTGCCCAGGCGCCATCTGAGCTGCCCGTCGCCCAGCGCCACTCCTGTAGTTGGCTCTGCCTGCCCAGCGCCAATCTGAGCTGCCTCTGTCCCAGCGTCATCTGAGCTGCCTGCTGCCCAGCGCCCATCCATGAGCCGTCGCCGTCTTCCCGAACCAGCGTCAGAGGCGCCCCGTACTGTCCCGAGCCGTAGAGCTGTCCGTCAGTCAGGAGCCGCTAGAAGCCGTCCGCGCCAGTGCAGGAGCTGCAGAGGCCGCGCCGCCAGTCAGGAGGCTGACAGAGCGCACGCCAGCAGGAGCTGTTACCAGCTGCCGCCGCCGAACAGTTCGGGAGGAAAACTGGCCCAGAAGCCCGCGGCAGATGGAGGGGACAAAATTAGACTAGCCGCGGCCTATCAGAACTATTTTGGAGAGCCGGAGCTACGGCAACCCGCCTTGATTTACGGCGCAGTGCAATTAAGAGAGCCGGCCGACTCACTGAAATACCGCGGGTGGAGGCTGAGAGATATCATGACCCTCAAATCCGGAGCGCCCTTCCGGGAGCTGCCCCTCAAGTATATAACTACCGAATGCAGTCCGCAGCTACCAAGCAGTTCCCCCGTGCAACCGCGGAAGGGAGCCGGCCGTCGCTCTGATCGATGCGTTACAAGCGAACTGCACAGGGTCCTCGTGTTTACCAAGTGGAGGGAACACTTAACATGCTAGCGGGAAGAAGCGACCCACAAGCCCTAAAGAACCGATGGCACTCCCGTAGGCAGAGGCGCCACCGACCTTCCTTTTACTGTGTCAGTTTTGCGGCCGGAGTCGCACTTTGGGGGGGTAGTGTCACGCCTGGCCTTTAGTTAATCTTTGTTTCTTATTATTTTTAGTTAGGTCAGGGATACATGGGGGATGTTGGTGTGGTTTTTGTTGTCTAGGGGTGATTTGTATGGTCCTAGGGTTGTTTGTAGACGTTCCATTGGGGTTGTGTTCATTGTATGTGTGTTTAATGTAAGTCTATGGGTTGCAATAGATTGGTTCTCAGATTAGAACAGCTGTCTATCGTTTGTCTCTGATTGGGAACCATATTCTAGGCAGCCATAGTCTCTTTAGGTAGGGTGATGGACAGTAGATTGTCCTGCATTAGGTGAACTGTTGCCAGTGTCGTGCAACTCAATCCTGTTAAGTATAGCTCACGTCACGTCGTGCTGTTGTTGTGCCTTTTGTTTAGTTTGTTTTAGTAGTGTTCCTTCCGTAGAAACTACATAACTGATGAATCATAAGTGGATTATATACGCTGCCGCTTTGGTCCTCTCTTTCACCCAAAGACGATACGGCTGACAGATCTACATTTTGGGAGAAAATGTCCTCTGCTGATAGAAACAAAAATAGAACCTGTTTGGCCATAATGGACCATTAGTTATGTTGCAGAAAAAAGGGGACGCTTGCAAGCTGAAGACACACCATACCAAGAACGTGAAAGCACGGCGGGGCAGCAAGTCCATTGTTGAGTGGGTGCTTTGCTCTAGGAGGGGACTGGCGTGCACTTCACAAACATAGATGCATCATGAGGAAGACAATTATGTGGATAATTACTGAAGCTAACAGTCTCAAAGACATTAGTCAAGAGAGAATTAAAGCTGGTCGCAAATATGGGTCTTCAAATGGACAATGACGCTAAAAGCCTACTTTCCATAGTTGTGGCAAAATGGCTTAGAGACAAAAAGTCTAAGGTAATT
>NC_036842.1:73544305-73556340 GCF_002910315.2 Salvelinus sp. IW2-2015 | reverse complement strand
AGAGAGAGATGGGAGAGAGAAGAGATGAGAGAGACGAGAGAGAGGAGAGGAGAGAGAGAGAGAGAGAAGGAGAGAGAGAGAGAGAAGAGAAGAGAGAGAGGAGAGAGAGGAGAGAGAGGAGAGAGAGAGAGAGAGAGAGAGAGAGAGAGAGAGAGAGAGAGAGAGAGAGAGAGAGAGAGAGAGTGTATCAGGCCAAAGTTATAGTCATCTGGTGATATTTAAGTTGGACAGGCTAGTTTCCGGTGTCTGGAACAGGCCAAAAATACCCAGAAACACAGAGACCTAACAGAAAAAGGATACACGTCTTTCCTTTCTCCTGTCCTCTACAGTAGATACCATAGACACCATTTTCTGCAAACTAAAATCTGGGCTTTTAATGCACCATGTCGACGCCATAGGTTTTAAGACAACGTTTTTCTACTGATGATGCTATTTATAATGTTACTGTCATGGTGCCAACAGATGTACATCACTCTGTGGTACAGCAAGTGTTGTTATATTTGACACAAACATCATTCAAACTAGTGAGTAGCTTAGTATGATACCAGGACATATAGCATGTTATTACAGACCTATAGTCACTAACGTTCAACCATCCTATATGATAGCCCTCGTGTCTCTATGGGGACAGCTGTATGATATAGTCATGGTCTAGTGTGTCATCTGGATAAGCAAGAAGACAGTTGCACATAGCCTACTATGGCTTCAACTGTCATGCCACCAGCATAAGACAAGGCCACCCACCAACAGATAGACACACACACAGAATGGGCCAAAATAATCAATAATATTATGGGCATTTCATTTTTTTAAAGAGACCTATACTTGTATTAGAGCCTGAATAACTGATTCATGCTGTGGTTCTAATGGTTTCTCCAACTGTACAGTGAACACAAATGTAGGTCATTCAGAATGAGATGCAGTTCAACGGCCAGGCAGCATCTATAGCCAGCCCAAATCAAACCCATGAGCTAGCTAGGAGAACTGTTTTACAAACCAGCAGGAAAAGAAGCGGAAGTGAGTGAGAGAGAAAGAGAGAGTTTATTTATTTTCCCTTTTGTAATTTAACTATTTGCACATCGTTACAACACTGTTTATAGCCATAATATGACATTTGAAATGTCTCTATTCCTTTGGAACTTTTGTGAGTGTAATGTTTACTATTCATTTTTTATTGTTAATTTCACTTTTGTTTATTATCTATTTCAATTGCTTTGGCAATGTAAACATACACTATATATACAAAAGTATGTGGACACCCCTTAAAATTTGTGGATTCGGCTATTTCAGCCACACCCGTTGCTGACAGGTGTATACAATAGAGCACACAGCCATGCATTCTCCATAGGAAACATTGGCAGTAGAATGGTCTTACTGAAGAGCTCAGTGACTTTCAAGGTGGCACTGTCATAGGATGCCACCTTTCTAACAAGTCAGTTCATCAAATATCTGCCCTGCTAGAGCTGCTCCGGTCAACTGTAAGTGCTGTTATTGTGAAGTGGAAATGTCTAGGAGCAACAACAGCTCAGCCACGAAGTGGTAGGCCACACAAGCTCACAGAACGGGACCGCCGAGTCTAGAAGCGCGTAAAAATCATCTGTCCTTGGTTGCAACACTCACTACCAAGCTCTAAACTGCCTCTAGAAGCAACGTCAGCACAAGAACTGTTCGTCAGGGGCTACATGAAATGGGTTTCCATGGCTGAGCAGCCGCACACAAGCCTAAGATCATCATGCACAATGCCAAGCTTCGGCTGGAGTGGTGTAAAGCTCGCCACCATTGTACTCTGGAGCAGTGGAAACAACTTCTCTGGAGTGATGAATCACGCTTCACCATCTGGCAGTCCGGCGAACAAATCTGGGTTTGGCGGATTCCAGGAGAACTCTACCTGCCTCAACGCATTGTGCCAACTGTAAAGTTTGTTGGAGGAGGAATAATTGTCTGGGGCTGTTTTTCATGGTTCGGGCTAGGCCCATTATTTCCAGTGAAGAGAAATCTTAATGCTACAGAATACAATGACATTCTAGATGATTCTGTGCTTCACACTTTGTGGCAACAGTTTGGGGAAGGCTCTTTCCTGTTTCAGCAATAAAGCGAGGTCCATACAGAAATGGTTGGTCGAGATCGGTGTGGAAGAACTTGACTGAACAGAGCCCTGACCTCAACCCCATTGAACACCTTTGGGATGAATTAGAACGCCGACTGCGAGCCAGGCCTAATTGCCCATCCTCACTAATGCTCTTGTGTCTGAATGGAAGCAAGTCCCTGCAGCAATGTTCCAACATCTAGTGGGAACCTTCCCAGAAGAGTGGAGGCTGTTATAGCAGCAAAGGGGGGGACCAACTCCATATGAATTCCCATCATTTTGGAATGAGATGTTCCACGAGCAGGTGTCTACATACTTTTGGCAATGTAAACATCTGTTTCCCATGCCAATTAAGCCCTTAAATTGAAATCGAATTGAATTGTTGAATTGAGAGAGAGAGAGAGAGAGAGAAAGAGAGGAGAATGAGAGAGAGAGGGAGAGAGAGTGAGAGAGAGTGAGAGACCTTTCCTAGATGATTTTGGGCTCCTGGTGTGCAGATCCAGATGTCTGTTTGTAGGTCGTTCCTCGGCTGTTCTCAGCACACAGACACAGACACACACACACACACACACACACACACACACACACACACACACACAGCCATCTGCAGTTTCTCATGACTGCGAGCTGCAGAAAGAAATGTCCCCCTTTACTCTCTCCCCGCCCCCACAGCCTGCCTCCATTATTCCCGTATTTTCAGAACAGGCAAGAGGAAAGAGGGCGAGGGAGAGGAGAAGAAAACCAAATTGTGTGGTTTAATTGACTAAAACAGACCGTTTGAGATTATTATTTAATTCCGTCGGTCCTCTCTGTCTTCTTTTGGTACAGCTACCCTCTGCATTTTCATTGCGTTTCTGCTATGCGCCGGAGTCGCCAGGGAGAGAGGAGGTGGTCGGATGGTCTGAGTAGCCGGGGAGAAGCCCTCTGTTTCGGTGGGAGGATGAGCCATTGAACGGTGCAGCTCTACTGGTTGGAAGCAGGCCAGAGTCGCTGCGTTGTGTGTGGGAGAGAGCTTGTTCAGAAGGAGATGGGATGTCTTGGCTCCGTTGTCAGACCGGTTTAACGGAAAACGGGAATCAGGTTGCAACTCTTCTCCTGTGTGAGTTGCACCGGTCACTATTGCATGGATGCTGATGCCGTTCTAGGCCGGGGAAACAAGGATTTTACCAACTGGATTTAATGCATTTTTTATTGGGATTATTTCGGGCTCGACAAATCTAAAACATCCGTGTGGGATTTTATGTCTGAGCGACCCCGACATTTTTCAAAGGTAAACGTCGATCTTTGCCTTTCTGCTGTATCGCCCCATATCAAAACGTCGGTCGCTTTCATTATTTATTCGACCATGTGGTGCGTGTGTAAATTAACATGGTCCAAATAGTCTATTCCGAAAAATGCGGGTTTGTGTTTTGACATATCGCTGGGTAGGCTAGAACCGAATAGCCTATCTAAAATGAAATAGCTAGCCAACTAACGTTAGCTCAGCAAACCAGCTATAATTTCTGCCCTGTCCCTGGATGTGACCAGAGACAGCCATCCTCTAGCCTACCAAGGGATGCATTCAAACTTGTCTTGTTATTGGTAAAGAAAATTCGGCGACGGAATCATTCTGATTATGCCTAGCTACAGCTTGTTTACCGATTCAACCTCACAATGCTGCTCCAGTCACTAGACTAGCATCGTGTCTATTTTCCCCATGTGATTTGTTGTGTTATTACAGGGTCAAGTATGGTGCGCGTGTAAAGAGAGCCTGCATACCAAGTTGCAGAGATTGTGTTTCCAGTTTAGGGCCACAATGATACAACAAGAACGTTCTGTGCCTCAACTCGTGCTTTAGCCTAATAATGTTACAAGGTAACATTTCAAACCTGTCAGCTACAGTCACAGATAGTTATTGTCATAACTAGACAGTCCATGTAGACTGCACTTTCAAATGCTGTAGTAATTGTGTTATGGAAATATCCGGTTCTTAACAACAATGGTCTTGTGTTCCTAGTAGATTTGATCTGACTGCTGTCTCATGATGTTTCTGTACTGTGAATGGAAGGTTATCTAATGACTTTGATAGTGTAGTTTATAAATTACCTCACGTTATATATGTTTTTGGTAACATTCACAACCATTTACTGTAGCAAGTGTAAACACTTTGTTGCATGTTGTAGCCTTCGATTCTCAGTGAATATATTTTTTTTTATCACTGAATATTGTATAGCTTTAATGACCATTTCCTCCTTGGAATGGGTTACCTAAACAGATAGCCCTAAGCCAGTGATTTGTAACTTTGCCTGTTATTGTGGTGTATATTCTCCCCTAGTGCCTCAAGCAAAGTTTCCTCATTCACTGGTGTAGTTTATTATAACAGAGAGAGAAAATGGATGCTGCCTGTATGTAGATAAAACAGCCAGCTGTCTGTCTGTGTGTGTGTGTGTGTGTGTGTGTGTGTGTGTGTGTGTGTGTGTGTGTGTGTGTGTGTGTGTGTGTGTGTGTGTGTGTGTGTGTGTGTGTGTGTGTGTTTGTGTTTGCGTGCTGCAGCAGTATCTTTGTCTGCACTGCAGGTCTCAGGGGTCAGCAGATTTTTGGCCAGTGATCTCTATCCTAATCTATCTGTCCAGACAGGGAGATCTTGGACAGGCAGTATGGACTGACTGGTATTCGGGAATCTTGGGAAAGCAGAAGAGTCATTTGGGGGAGAATATACACACAGACCAGACTATGGCTGACTGACGGCTCATTTACACCTACATTCTGAGTATGTGGGAGAACTCAACTCCAGGAACTGAGGACTGACCTATAGTTCTGCATAGCGCACATGTTACAGCAAGTAAAACGAGTGCAACACATCAAATCAAATTGTATTAAGCGCATGCGGCGAATACAACAGGTGTAGACCTTACAGTGAAATGCTTACTTACGAGCCCATAACCAACAGTGCAGTTCAAAAAATAAGGATAAGAATAAGAGAAAAGTAACAAGTAATTAAAGAGCAGCAGTAAAAAATAACAATATATACAAAGCGGACTGTGGATTGAGACACACTGTAGGCTAGTAGAGGTACTTGCACTAATCTATGGGAAAACCTACTTTCAGATGACAAAGGTTCTCCTATTATTAGGAGGATGGAGAAGACAGCTCCTGGGAGAGGTGGGTGTGAGTGCGGGTGCAGCCACTCTAAACAGAATGGGAGGGACACAAAACCCATCAAAGGAAGCTGGAGTCTGCAGCCTAAAGACACACACACAGACACACACACACACTGGCAGCAGCCTAAGGGCAGAACTCACACAGGGATGTGTGTTGACACAGTGCTGAACTATCCCTCTCTCTCTGTCTCGCTCTGTCCTCAGTCCGCCTCCAATCTCTCACCTCCAATCTCTCACCCTACTGCTATATTGGAGCACATGGTGAGGTATACCCACTGCCCACACAAAGTCACACGAACATCTGGTATAGTGATCCTATGTTATCAGAGGTGTGCCAGCAGAGTTATGCCAGGTGCCAGGGGGGATGACTCAGGGTGTTTATCAATAGGTGAAGGCTGACTGTCCACCTGCCCTCGGTCCACTCTCTCTTTTGCTGTCTGGAAAACATTAGTGGTGGAAAAGGGTTCCCCTGGCTAAAAGGAATTCACAAGCCTGCTAGCCATTCAAAAACCAATGACTTCACATGGCAGTCCCAAGCTCGCTCCCATTGTGTGTGTGTGTAACATGTTACTGTGTCTGAAGGGGCTACTGGATGTGTGTGTGTGTGTGATTTGGAGATGGACAACTATAGAGAACACATCAGTGTGTGTATGTCTGACATGACATGTTTTGGAGATAGGAAGGACATTAAAAATACATTGGTACACATAACCCATCTCACCCCTTTGGGGTTCTTGTGCTATGGCTTTTCTCTCCCAGTCTTTCCCCTCCTTCCCCCTGTCCCCCTTTCCTCCTCCTCTCCCCCAGATGTGAGGATGTGGGCAGGGCCTGAAGAGTTTGTGTTCCCCAGGGTCTCCTCTTCCTGTTACACTGCAAAGACAGTCCACATGTGCTCAACACACACACCCACACACACATATGCACACACCGACACACACATAATGTATGCATGTACGCACTCACAACCACACTCCCACATACAGTACAACACAATAACAGACACTTGCAGATTAGCAACATTGTGTTGGAAAGGATAGTGTGTGTGTGTGTGTGTCAGTCTGAAGTACTGTCGTTCCACCTGCTCCAATGTTTACACCCAAACTTGGCAGCGTAGTAATGCCAGTTTTGGTTAACACACACAGACACACACAGACACATTATGAACACAAGATAATACAGTGAAAAAGGAGGGAAAGAGAAAGAAAGGTCTGTCTGTCTAATGCTCTGGTTGTCTAGCTGTTGGTGGACTTCCCCCTTTAGGAGAGGAATGTCAGATATATCCAGCAGGAAGACACACACACAGGAAATATAATCTATTGGTCTATTGTGGTTTCAGCTCAGCTAACCTTGTTAAGTCTAAGATGAATTTAAACATTCTACAGCACTGTGTGTCTGTGTGCTCTATGCTGAGAGGAGGAGCAAAGACCACATGCCCTTGTTCACATGTTCACTTGTGATTTGTAGTTTTTTGGTTATTAGTGCATTATTAGTGTTGAATCCATATTGCAACGTTAGGTGTAAGATGTTTTACTGAGAAGAAATAAGAAGGAACGCGCACACTGCTCTTGATAGTATCACTGATCTTTAATAAGCTTTACGTATCGGCCTCAGGGCCTTCGTCAGAGCTTTTGTGAGTTTTTTAAATTAGCACCCTTCTGTAGACCTAGCCCCACCCACATCCAGTCCACGCATCGAATGGGGTTGGAGGCGAAGGAAAAACAAATAAGTGCTACCAAATATAACAATATGCATTTCATAAATATTCAAATAAAGTGTGTATATAAAACGTATTAAACATGTCTGTAAAACCACAATGATTACCATGACCTAACAAGCAAGTTTTATAAATCATTGGGTACAGCGTAAGAAAAACGTCAGAGTAATCTGAAATAGGGGCATAATTCATGTTCGCTGTGTACTACTCCCTTCACAGAACAGCGCAAACTGGCACTAACCACTGGCACTCTGTTTCTCAAACTAGACACTCTAATGTACTTGTCCTCCTGCTCAGTTGTGCACCGGGGCTTCCCACTCCTCTTTCTATTCTGGTTAGAGCCAGTTTGCGTTGTTCTGTGAAGGGAGTAGCACACAGCATTGCATGAGATCTTCAGTTTCTTGGCAATTTCTCGCATGAAATAGCCTTAATTTTTCAGAACAAGAATAGACTGATAAGTTTCAGAAGAAATGTCTTTGTTTCTGGCCATTTTGAGCCTGTAATCGAACCCACAAATGCAGATGCTCCAGATACTCAACTAGTCTAAAGAAGGCCAGTTGTATTGCTTCTTTAATCAGTACAACCGTTTTCAGCTGTGCTAACATAATTGCAAAAGGGTTTTCTAATGATCAATTAGTCTTTGAAAATGATAAACTTGGATTAGCTAACACAACATGCCATTGGAACTCAGGAGTGATGGTTGCTGATAATGGGTCTCTGTACGCCTATGTAGGTATTCCATAAAAAATCTGCCGTTTCCAGTTACAATAGTCATTTACAACATTAACAATGTCTACACTGTATTTCTGATCAATTTGATATGATTTTAGTAGACAAAAAATGTGCTTTTCTTTCAAAAACAAGGACATTTCTAAGTGACCCCAAAATTTGATTGGTAGTGTATGTCCAAAGTCTGATGAGTACGGTGAACAGAAGGTCACTTATAAACATCATGGAGAAGTGACCGGATGAAGAGGAACTGCTACCAGACCGTTCGACCGCAAAGACAACATTTAGGCAGTATGAGAAACAGATGGACAGTTCTGAAAAGTTACATCCCTAATCTCGTTTTGACATAAATGCCTGTTTGGTAATGTACACGTGTGTTTGCAGCTGAAGCATCCAGTGGGTTGAATAAACTTGGTTTAGGGTTTTTCTAGTCGTCCGTTTGAATTCATGTTCAGAGCCTAACACATCTCTCTCCTCTCTCTCAGATGACAGAGGGGCGGCGATGTCAGGTCCATCTCCTGGACGACAGGAAGCTGGAGCTCCTCGTACAGGTAAACACACCACGCATGCACACACACACATACATAAACCCACACACACTTGAGGAGGGATAAGGAGACTGCGCAGTGTGTGTGTAAGCTCTTCTCCTCAGGGGCTCAGTTACTGCTAACTGGATGACACTGCGCCGTCTTTTGCTCACCTGATCCTTCCACACAGACACACACCCTCTCTCGTTAAGAAATCCAGTTGGTCAGTCATAATATGTCCTAAACTGTGACTCTCAACCCACTATGTCTCCTAACCTCTACCTCTTTCTGCGCTCCCTTGTCCCTACTCTCTCTGTAATAAGGACTGATTCAGACTAGGGCTGTGGCGGTCATGAAATTTTGTCAGCCGGTGATTGTCATGCAAATAACTGCCGGTCTCACGATTATTGACCGTTAATTAACATAAACACGTTTAGCATCTCCTGGCTAGCCCACAAGCCACTGGTGCAGACCTTTGGAACATATACATTTTAAAAAGTCTAATACTGTACGTCCATTTAATATAGCCTACACCATCACAATAAATCCATCATTTATTTTAGAGAGGTCTAAAGAAACATGCTATGTAGAAAATGTAGCCTATTTCAGAAGAACAGAATAGCATATTCTGAGTTGTCCTTACAGTGCATTGGGAAAGTATTCAGACATGTTGTTATGTTACAGCCTTATTCTAAAATTGATTAAATTAATTCATCAATCTACCCCTCATCAATCTACACACAATTCCCCATAATGACAAAGCGAAAACAGGTTTTTAGATATTTTGGCAAATGTATAAAAAAAATAAAAACAGAAATACCTTATTTACTCGAAATTGAACTCAGGTGCATCCTGTTTCCATTGGTTATCCTTGAGATGATTCTACAACTTGATTGGAGTCCACCTGTGGTAAATTCAATTGATTGGACATGATTTGGAAAGGCACACACCTGTCTATATAAGGTCCCACAGTTGGCAGTGCATGTCAGAGCAAAAACCAAGCTATGAGGTCAAAGGAATTGTCTGTAGAGCTCTGAGACAGGATTGTGTCAAGGCACAGATCTGGGGAAGGGTACCAACAATTTCTGCAGCATTGAAGGTCCCCAAGAACACAGTGGCCTCCATCATTCTTAAATGGGAGAAGTTTGGAACCACCAAGACTCTTCCTAGAGCTGGCTGCTCGGCCAAACTTAACAATGGGGGGAGAAGGGCCTTGGTCAGGGTTGTCCAAGAACCCGATGGTCACTCTGACAGACCTCCAGAGTTCCTCTGTGGAGAAGGGAGAACCTTTCAGAAGGACAACCATCTCTGTAGCACTCCACCAATCAGGACATTATGGTAGAGTGGCCAGACTGCAGCCATTCCTCAGTAAAAGGCACATGACAGCCCTCTTGGAGTTTGTCAAAAGGCACCTAAAAGACAAGATTCTCTGGTCTGATGAAACCAAGATTGAACTCTTTGGCTTGAATACCAAGCACCGATATGACATTTTTGGCTGATACCGAAATCCAATATTTTTCTTGCCCAAAAAACCAATACCGATAACCGATATTTAAAAAATTTGCGGCCTTTTAAGCATTCTAGTACAGTTAAATAGTTAACATACACACATGGACGCAACGGTCTAAGGCACTGCATCTCAGTGCAAGAGGCGTCACTACAGTCCCTGGTTCGAATCCAAGCTGTATCACATCCGGCCGTGATTGGGAGTCCCATAGGGCGGCGCACAATATGCCCAGCGTCGTCCGGGTTTGGTCGGGGTAGGCGTCATTGTAAATAAGAATTTGTTCTTAACTGAATTGCCTAGTTAAATAAAGGTTACACACACACACAGACACACACCACACTGACCAAAAAGTAATTTTTTTGGCCATTATGTATGTCCCCATTACCAGAAAAACATAATCAAAAACCATTTTTTTCACTTACTTGCTGTCCTGTTTTGTTGTTCATTTGTTCAGTCGTTTCATTCTCAACCAGGATTTCTATGGAACGCCGTTTGGGTCTTTGCGTGTCAAAAAAGATACACGTCAAATAACAATATTTGAAGTGTTAAATAACACGTGTCAAATAAGCTTGTTGACCAATCAGGACGTGAACATGACTGCACATTACATAATCATTTTACGTGTTCATACATTTTTTATGTAGTTATTACACATTGATTACACTATCACTCGCATTTCATGTCACAATGATTCATCGATACGTATGCTATGAATCTGGTAAAGTTGTCTCGCGCACCTACAGTGCTGGTCATAAACAAAAGCTAGCTAGCTCATGGATGTAAAAAATGTTCTTCCCCAAAAACATAGCAAAACGACATAATCTGTTTCAGTTGCTATAGTTAGCTAGCTAATTATATAGCTAGGTGTCATCATCTAAAATAACCCTAATTTATAAGACAGTTCTTATTTGATTAATGGTGGTCGGACACATCTATGTGCAGCTAGCCACAATAAGGACTAGCCACAATAGTGGACTAGCAACATCCGGCGCCGGAAAGAGATGGCCGCCTCGCTTCGCGTTCCTTGGGAAATATGCAGTATTTTGCTTTTTTATGTGTTATTTCTTACATCGGTACCCCAGGTAATCTTAGGTTTCATTACATACAGTCGGGAGGAACTACTGAATATACGATTAACGTCAACTCATCATCGTTCCTACCAGGAATATGACTTTCCCGAAACTGATCCAGTGTTTTGCCTTCCACCCAATACAATGGATCTGATCCCAGCCGGCGACCCTGTGCGACGCCGTAAAAGGGGCAAACGAGGCGGTCTCCTGGTCAGGCTTCGGAGACGGGCACAACGCGCTCCACTCCCTAGCATACTACTCGCCAATGTCCAGTCTCTTGACAATAAGGTTGATGAAATCCGAGCACGGGTAGCATTCCAGAGAGACATCAGGGATTGCAACGTGCTCTGCTTCACGGAAACGTGGCTAACTCAAGAGACGCTAACGGAGTCGGTGCAGCCAGCTGGTTTCTTCATGCATCGCGCCGACAGAAACAAACATCTTTCTGGTAAGAAGAGGGGCGGGGGGGTATGCCTTATGATTAACGAGACGTGGTGTGATCATCATAACAACACACAGGAACTCAAGTCATTCTGTTCACCTGATCTAGAACTCCTCACAATCAAATGTCGACCGCATTATCTACCAAGGGCAAGGGAAATCTCTTGCAATCATAATCACAGCGCGTATATATTCCCCCAAGCAGACCATCGATGGCCACTGAACGAACTTTATCTGACTCTTTGTAAACTGGAAAGACACACACCCTGAGGCTGCATTCATACGTCGCTGGGGATTTTAACAAGGCTAATTCTAAAAAACAAACTCCTTAAATTCATATCAGTCATATCGATCTGTGCTCCAGCGGCTGGAAGAAACCCCTAGATCATTCTTGTTATACTACTATTTTCCCGCTGACGGCATATAAGGCCCTACCCTCCGCCCCCCTTTCGGAAAAGCTGACTCACGCGTACCCATTTTGTTGAGATTCCAGCCTAACAAACAGAAAACTAAAAACAACAACTCCCGCGCTCAAGGTTCTGTTCCAACGCTGGTCCGTACCGAATCTGAACCACGTGCTTCAAGACTGGCTCGGATACTGCGGCATATAGGAATATGTTCCGCCATGTCGTTCCAAGCAACAATATTGACGAATATGCTGATTCGGTGAGCGAGTTCATTAGCGAAGTGCATTGAAGATGTCGTACCCACGCAAACGGATTAAAAACATTCCCGCCCAAACGAGAAACCTGGTATGTTGACGGCCGCATTCGCCTCGTGAAACTGAAAGCCGAACCACTGGTTTTACACCAGGGCGACGG
>NC_036842.1:73534930-73542892 GCF_002910315.2 Salvelinus sp. IW2-2015 | reverse complement strand
GGCATAAGGATCATCAGGACAACAACCACCCAAGCCACTGCCTTTCACACCCGCTATCATCCAGAAGGCGAGGTCAGTACAGGTGCATCAAAGCAGGGACCGAGAGACTGAAAAACAGCTTCTATCTCAAGCCATCAGACTGTTAAACAGCCACCACTAACATTTAGGCGCGCTGCCACACATACTGACTCAAACTCAGCCACTTTAAAATGGGAATTGATGGAATTATGTAAAATGTACACACTAGCCACTTTAAACAATGCCACTTAAATAACAATGTAATGTTTACATACCCTACATTACCCATCTCATATGTATATACTGTACTCTATATCATCTACTGCATCTTGCCATCTTATGTAATACATGTACCACTAGCCACTTTAAACTATGCCACTTTATGTTTACATACCCTACAGTACTCATCTCATATGTATATACCGTACTCTATACCATCTACTGCATCTTGCCATGCCGTTCTGTACCACCACTCATTCATATATCTTTATCTACATATTCTTTATCCCTTTACACTTGTGTGTGTGTATAATGTAGTAGTTGTGGAATTGTTAGGTTAGATTACTTGTTGGTTATTACTGCATTGTCGGAACTAGAAGCACAAGCATTTCGCTACACTCGCATTAACATCTGCTAACCATGTGTATGTGACTAATACAATTTGATTTGATTTGATTTGATTTGACTTTGCGGTTAGCCTTCAAAATAAAAGTATGTCATTGACAGTGATGTAAATGAATACAAGTAGTATAATTATGCCATAATTGAATAGATCATGCTAAACGAGGTTGGACTGTTGTTATATAAATTCAACAAAAGACAATAATTTGTTAATTTGACAAAATCTGTTGAAATCACACCGGATGTATTATACTTTAGAATTGCATTGGGGGCAAACTTATTTCACTGTACAGCCTTACCTATGGATTGTGGATCAATGACATGGAGTATCAGTCTACTCAGTGACACKCAGAGAACGTAGCTCTTATTGCGGGACTCTGAAACAACTGTGAATTGAGCCACATTTATTGTCTACCTATGTGTATTGAACACTATTCCCGAGGAAAAACAATACTGCGTGGATGTTTTGGAGTCAGATAACTCTAAGGAGGACGTTGGGGAAAAAATATATTGGTTATTGAGTAGACTGATTGATCCCCAATCCTTAGGTAAAGCTGTACAGTGCAATTTGTATGTCAATACACACAATAGGCTGACTGGGGAGGTGATTTCACACGGTCACAGTCACGCGATAAGAGCTACAATATTTGCGTAAACCCTTCACAGTTGTGTTCTGTGGGTGTCACCGAGTAGACTGATACCCCATTTAATTGCCTCACATTCCAACCATGTTTAACGTTATCTAGTCTAAATATGGCATGATTACACCAATTGTAACCTTCTGCATCACTTTCAAAGAGGTACTTTTATTTTGAAGGCAAACTGAAAATGTCACTATTGTGCCTAATCCTTTATGTTGGCTAGCTTCACAACACATAACACGCTCAGGTAGAGCCTCACTAGCCAGATGAAGCTAGCTGGTTGCTTATAACGTTAGCTTTGGGCAACAGGGTTAAGTAGCTGGCTAGCTATTTATTTTCATGAACTGAAGTTCAATTTCAATAGGCAAACAACAAGTGGCTACATCATAAGGATTCCTAAATTGCTAAGAATAATGAAAATGACTGCAGTTTCTACTGGTCATTGTTTTCAGGCAGGTTGTATTGGTGCTAGCTAGGTACCAAGCTAACTAGCTACCCCAGAAGTTGCGGTCAAAGAAATAATGATTTATTGTAAACACATCGTTCGTGGCCGGTGTTTGCTTGTTTGCAGACTTTTTTGTACAGCTTTGACAGTGCTACTGATAGTAGTGGTGGCGCTTGACTTGCACGGGCAAATTCAGAACACACAACATTCTATAATAGAACTGTGTTACTTGACGTGTCTAATTAAAAGCTTATTTAATGTGTCAAATAGTGTTATTTAAAGCATCAAATAGTGTTATTTGATGTGTATCTTTTTTGACACGCAAAGACCCAAACAGCATTCCATAGTATGTCGTGAAGCTAATAGCAGTGACGCTATTACTGTGCAATACCGGTAGGGCAACATCTGAAAAATAGCTCACTTGGTAGTGTGTACCGGTGCTCGACCAGTCGCGAGCATCACCCACGTCAGAGAACGGTTGATTGTCAAGGGCAATGAATTCCATTATGTTGGCATTAATGGATTTCGCCTTTGAGTTGTCTCTCTGAAATGTTCTTACTCTTNCAGAGAACGGTTGATTGTCAAGGGCAATGAATTCCATTATGTTGGCATTAATGGATTTCGCCTTTGAGTTGTCTCTCTGAAATGTTCTTACTCTTTCAAATGACTGTTCGACTTGTTGACTGCTCAATCCACACAGCAGACATTATGGGCTAGGTTAGGAATGCTGTGTTGCACATGTAGCGCAAAATGGCATGTATCTACGTTAGATAGGTATGCACAGTATGTCAGTTTGACATCGGTTTTGCACATCAGCGTTAAACTAGACATCGGGCCAATACCGATGTTAGCATTTTTAGCTAATATCGTCCGATTCCGATATGTTTACCGCTATATCGGGTATCCCTAGTTTCTACATAGCAGTGTCATCACAACAATGGAGCACCCTTCTCCCTCCCGTTTCCTCCTAACCATCTTCGGTAACATTGACTGTCACACAATGTTGTGTGTTCTGTCTGTTCATCAATAAATCCTACTGCTGCTGCAAAGTATGTATAAATGAAGAGAAAGGAGTAGAAGGTAGCTCTGGATGGACAGAAGGAGACAGGATGTATAGTAGAGGATAGGGAGAGTAGGTCGAGGTGAGTAGAAAGTAGAGAAGAAGAGACGATAGCTCTGCATGCAGTGGGATCTGATTAACATGGCAGAACTGATCCTCCTGTCTCTCAGTCCGTTTCTAGTAAACCTTCATTGTATGATGAAGGATTTCTCTCTCCCTCATTTCTTTGCTTCACTCAGCCTATCTTCACCTCTCACTCTTGCTATCCTATTCTCATTCTCTCTGTCTCCCTCTTTCATTCTCTAAGCCTCATATTTCTCCACATATACTTGATCATCCTCTCTTCCTTCCATCCTCTCAGTCAGGAGAAAGAGAGGAAGCAGGAAGAGATTAAATAGGAAGGGAGGAGAGGAAAGAGGATAGACAGACAGAGAGAGAAGGAACAGATACCATTTTCACTCTGCATATAATTCTTTCAGCCATCTAGGTCTCCCTCACTCTTTCCCCCCTCTCCCCTTCTCTCTCTCTTCCTCGGTGGGCGGATGTTCAGTAGGCCGTTGAGGGGTTAACGGGACCATAGAAAATGTTTTTCCTGTGAGCTGGATAGAGGAAAGGCTCTCCCCCTTTTAGGAAAGAGAAATAGGGAAGGGTTTTTGGGAATGAACCCATTGGGACCCAAAACCACCAGACAGCTCCAATAGATCTACCTGGTAACAAGCACTGACAGGCCTACCTTTGCCTCTCACAGCCTACCAGAGTGGAGGATGGTAAAGATTATAAATCATTTTGAGGTTCATACAGTTATTAAGATAAGTTATGAGGTTGTCCCTGTCTCAGCCCCAGTCGTGGCTCCAGTCCTCCTCTCCTTCACCCCATCCCCTCCCACTCCTCCCTCCTCCGCCTTTGCCTCCCTGTCTCAGCCCCAGTCGTGGCTCTAGTCTTCTTCTCCTTCACCCCATCCCCTCCCACTCCTCCCTCCTCCGCCTTTGCCTCCCTGTCTCAGCCCCAGTTGTGGCTCTAGTCTTCTTCTGCCTCCCCCCATTCCGCATCACCTGTCCCACTCTTCCCCCCTCCCCCTCTGTCTCCTGTCTCAGCCCCAGCTGTACTGTAGACTGTGTAATGACCTGTGGTGCTGATGATAATAACTATTAACACAGGTCTGTCTGGTCTAGGGTAGGGGATGGGCGACAGGCGGCCAGCGGGCCAAAACCGCTCCGCCAGTGATTTTTTTTACTCCGACTCTCATCTACACACACACACGCCTCACACACACTTATTATCAGGTAATCATGCTTATCTTTCTAGTGCTGTTGTTCGTGATAACTTTTTGGACGCATCGCACATGCTGCTGCTACTGTTTATTATCAATCCTGTTGCCCAGTCACTTTATTCCTAGTTATATGCACATATCTAACTCATTTACCTTGTACTCCAGCACATAGACTCAGTACTGATACCCTGTGTACATAGCCAAGTTATCGTTACTCACTGTGTATTTATTATCACTTTTATTATTACGTGTTTTACTTTTCTATTATTTATCTTTTTTCTTTCTCTCTGCATTGCTGTAAAGGGCCCGTATGTAAGTGTTTCACTGTTAGTCTACGCTTGTTGTTTACGAAGCATGTGATGAATAATATTAGATTTGATATCCTCAGTTCAGGAGAGGATGCTGCTACTGTTTTCTAGGCAGCAATATCTGTCTCACCCTCTCTCTCTCTCTCATTCGCTCTCTCTCTAGCTCTCTCACTCTCATAGTTCCCCCATAACAGACATAACTGTGCTGTCTGTCACTCCACATCTACTCTAATTGGTTATTTATAGCCAGGAGGGTGTGGCCAGTCAGGTCTAATGACTATTGTTGCTGTGGCTACTGGTTAATGAGAAACTGTCTCTGTAGGTCTGAGACTGAACCAAAACACTCATTATTCCAATTATACACTGTAGCACACTACAACATGAGAGAGAGAGGGAGACAGAGCGAAGAGAGACTAAGAGAGATATAGATTAGAGACAGAGAGAGAGAGTTTATGTATACAGTATATTTTTCTACTGTATATTGGCTGGTCAACTGGCGACCCGCAGTCCGGATCCAGACACAGAACGGCGTCAATGTGAACCGCGGCCCCCAATTTTTTTGACAAATAAATAATAATAATACATTTATAGTACTCAGTCGGGCTTTCAACTTACTGCTGTTGAGAGTTGTAATTGTAAATGTAGAAATTGGTATTGTATGGGCAGTTTTCCTCTTGCTATGTCATTCACTTTACAGACCTTAGAGAGCTATCTAGAACCTGTCAGAAATGACCAGTGTTACCTAGATAGGTAGTGTTATCATGGCCAGATTATGTGCCCAGGAGCCGTGACCCCCAGGGCGCCTCCATTGATTTTTTTGAGTCACTCAGGTATTATATGAACACACATAATACATGGCAACATGTAGAATGACAGGAAATGAGCTTGTGAGGTGAGGTTTGTTACTATTCCAATAAATGACAATATCCATCCAGTAGTTGAGTTCCCTGGTTTATATCTACTGTAGATATCTCTCTCTCTCTCTCTCTCTCTCTCTCTCTCTCTCTCTCTCTCTCTCTTCTCCTCTCTTCTCTCTCTCTCTCTCTCTCTCTCTCTCTCTCTCTCTCTCTCTCTCTCTCTCTCTCTTCTCTCTCTCTCTCTCTCTCTCTCTCTCTCTCTCTCTCTCTCTCTCTCTCTGCTCTCTCTCTCTCTCTCTTCTCTCCTATCTCTCTCTCTCATCTCTCTCTCTCTCTCTCTCTCTCTCTCTCTCTCTCTCCTCCTCTCTCTCTCCCTCTCTCTCTCTCTCTCTCTCTCTCTCTCTCTTCTTCTCCTTGTGTAGTGTAGTTATTTTTATGTGTGTGTGTGCCACTTGTGTCCATGCTTGCAGTGTGCATGTTGTGTGTGTGTGTGAGTGAGTGTGAGTGAGTGATGCTGGTGCTGTCAGCTGTGTAGCCAAGCATGCTTAACCTCAGGGTGGGGTCTTCTCTAAAAATCCCTACCACATACATATGGCAGCACTGTGTGTGAACAGTCTCTTTTCTCTTTATATTTTCTCCTCCCTCCCTTTTCTTCTTTTCTGTTTTTCATTTTCTTGTTCTTTCACATGGTCTCTCTTCCCTCCTCTCCCAGCTTTAGCCTCCCCTTCTCTTTTTTATCTCTGTTTGTTTACTTTCTTCTCTCTCTGTCTGACTTCTTTCTCCTCTCTCTCTCCGACTCTCATTACAACACGTTAGTTGCTGCTGGCATGGTCTTGGCTGCAGTCTTCAATGATGCGTCTTTTCTGTGTTCAGTGGCTGAACGTGTGAAGTCAATTGTGACAGATGGCTAAAAGATAGACATCACAGTATTTAACTTTGATGGAGACTACTTTTAGTTGATTAGTTGAATCAGACTGTTTTACTGCTCTTAGATGAAGCAAAGGCTTGCACACCAACTGGCCCTTGCAGAGTAAGACAGTCTTTGTTGTCAACAAAGAGTGAGACCCCACCTTTGATATGGTGGTACAGTTCTCTACTTATCTCCTGTGACTCTGCAGTGGGAGTGTAGATCGGGTAGAGAGAGAATGCGCACCTGCACTGTCAGCAACACTTACACATCCGTCACTCTCAAATGACACTCACTCTCAAATGACCCCTCCAACCATCCATTCTGTCACTGCCGCCATGCCGTTTCTCCTAAAATTCCCTCCCGTTGCCACGCCTCCCGCAGCGATCTGACTAGTCCCCTTGGATATCAGTGTCCCGTCCCGGTTCTTACCCTCTTAATAACTAAGTAAAAGTGCCTAATAAAATGTCGTCATCCTACAGTCTCCTCAGTCTCTGACACACTGCTTACAAAAAAAATAATCAGACGCAATACTAACCTTTCCTCAAACCCCAGCCTAAATAATTATCCCTAATCCACATCATAACCTTAGCTCCTAATCCATCCTAAACTCACCTCCCACCAGCTGTCACTCAACATAATCCTCCCTATCCACTCCACCTATCATATTAGTATCCCCGATTCCCTGCTCCCCTAGCTATTCTACTTACCTAATTATCCCGTCGACTCCTTTCACAGGCTACTTATAATCGCATTATTCATCCGTCCACCTTTCCCTCTGTCCTCACCCCTCCTCCGAGCTACTAATTATCCTTACCAATATACCTCTCTCCACCCCCCAGTTCTACTTTATATTCCCCTTCGTTCTCCTCCCTGGCTGCCTCGCCTCTTCTCCCCTGCCATCACCCAGCTACTACTCCAATTTTTGAGCTTCTATAAAAATCCTCAAACCCTTTCCTCTCTTACCAGTTTACTTACCCTTTCTCGTTTCTTCTCTTTTTTCAATTTACTTTGTTATGATTACTCTTGGCAATGATATATACAATGTCAGTATTGTTTCGGCCCTGAAAGGCGTACTTTGGAAATTGGAAATGCCCCCCCGCCCTCGCCACATGCATGCTGTTCCGTCCCTGCAGTCCCCCTTCCTCCTTTGTGCCCCTGCTGACCTCCACCATCACTCTCCTTCCCCTCCATTAGTAAACGGATGTGCGGGTTGAGAGTCCCAAGCCCTCCCTCGCCTTTGAAGAGAATGTCGTGGAACGTTCCTCGGAACAAGGTACCCTTGGAGCTAGTGGGTGAGTGGGAGCTGTCAATCATCCTCAGTGGAGAACGGTAGTGTGTAGTGGTCTCCCAGCGAGCATCCCTTCCATCCCCCTCGAGCGAGACTCATCGCGCGAGCCCCTCGACCAGAATCCACGCCCACTGTGCTTCTATCTTCCGATTTTTTTCTTTCTTCTGATTCCACTCCGTATTGCCCACCAGTACACCGCTCCCCTATGTCTCTCTGCTCTCCAATATGTCTCTCATAATACATCCTCCTCGGCTGTAAACTTGCCTTCAACCCCCCACCCCAGGTGGTGATAAAGCGTACCAGGGCCATAGTTCGCTCTCCTTATGTGGCCCTCAATTCCCTACGCCCATCTGCTCAGCGCCCTTCCGACATCCTCTCCTTCTGTTCTAACCGCGTTCAAGGTCCAGCGGCGCTCTTCTTGCTGCCCTCAATTTTCCTGTCCCGTGATTTTGGCCTGGCTCGTTTAGTTCTCCGTTCTATTCCCGTCACCTCTCTCCTTGTTGCTGCGCTTGTTCCATTCTTTTTACATAGTTGCAAATCATCC
>NC_036842.1:73522731-73532358 GCF_002910315.2 Salvelinus sp. IW2-2015 | reverse complement strand
TGTCGTTCGATAACTGTGCTATTGCACGGTATCTTAGGCCAGGTCGCAATTGAATGAGAACGTGTTCTCAATTTTGCCTACCTGCGTTAAATAAAGGTTAAATAAAAATAAATAAATAAAAATAAAAGGAGAAATGTTATGTTTTAAAATGTCAAGGATGACATTTTTATGTATATTTGGGAGTGAGGATGTGAGCCCAGAGGATGACAGGGTGAAAAAGTATTATTATAAACTGGGTGGTTTGAGCCCTGAATGCTGATTGGCTGAAAGCCTTGATATATCAGACCGTATACCACGGTTATGACATAACATTTATTTGTACTGCTCTAATTATGTTGGAACCAGTTGTATAAATAGCAATAAGCTCCCTGGGGGTTTGTGGTTTATTGCCAATATACCACGGCTAAGGGCGTGTCCAGACTCCCGCGTTGTGTTGTGCTTGATAAGAACAGCCCCTTAAGCCGTGTGGTATATTGGCCATAAACCACACCCCCTCTGGCCTTATTGCATTTCAGTTGAAGGCATTCTGACCAGGTATCCCTCTTTCCCTTTCCTTATTGCTTAAATATAGAACTTTTATTTCCAGTCATACACTCTTGTCCCAGCCTGCTATTCCCTAGAATACTGTTGGTTATTGACAGTCTGTGGTATTTTCTACCTCTTGATGTATTTGATACCATTCCACTGATTCCGCTCCAGCCATTACCACAAGGCCGTCCTCCCCAATTAAGGTGCTACCAACCTCCTGTGACAAAGACACACCCCAGTTCTGTCTCTCTGTTTCTCTGCCAGTCCCTAAGTTCTATGATGTAGATTGGTTGTTTCTGTGTCTGAGAGCTGAACTCTGAACAAGAGAATTAGAAAAAAGACGAATGCATGTTGCCCATAACACCATGCAGGGTTACCAGGGTGACAAGCTGCCTCTGCAGTTTTCATCCCTGTCAGAGAGAAAGAAAGAGAGAGGATGGGTAGAGTGAAGCGCAGGGAGCTTGGCTGTACTATTCATTTAGTTGCAGCATTTTTACATTCTAGTGATGTTATTGAATCTATTTATCAGATCACATTTGTTTTAATTCAAGTTAGTTCTGTAGTGTACTGAGTCTGTCTCCTCATTGGTTGGGTGTGCAGTATGCTGACATTCGATTGGTTGTTGTGTCTCCAGGGGTCATTTCAGCTGGCTGCAGTTGGACCGAAGGGTTCTAGAACACGAGTTCCCCAAGAAGTCTGGACCCATCGTACTGTACTTCTGTGTCAGGTATGGTCACATCATAGAAAAACGCACACGAGCAGCGCTCCTACATGTACATACAGTACATAGCCTCCAGCAGGAAACACAGACATGCCCCCTAGTCAGACAGATGTCTGCACACTACCGTAGCTCTGTGAAGAAGGCAGATAATAACTCTATTATACTGTAAGAGAACACCATTCATATTTCAGTGATTGTCTAGCTATTTATCATACACGATGTGTTTTGTTGTGTGTGTGTGTGTGTGTGTGTGTGTGTTGTGTGTGTTGTGTGTGTGTGTGTGTGGTGTGTGTGTGTGTGTGTGTGTGTGTGTGTGTGTCAGTATAAGAGGATGTTCTCCCTGTAAAGTGGAGCTGCAGCTGTGAATCTGACCTGTAGTAGCACGGTTCTAAACCCACTCCTTTCTCCTGCCACTGTCCCTTTGTACTGCTCTGACAATGGCTGCTCTCTTACATAACACACATCCTGAGCCTGAACTGACTGAGTGTGTGTGTTGTGTGTGTGTGTGTGTGTGATGGCTTGTGTGTGGTGTGTGTGTGCGTGATGTGTTGTTTGTGTCTACATGAAGTTATTGTAGTGGAGAAGAAAGTTAACAGGATATGGCAGATAATGGTCTGACCTTTCTTTGCAGACTTGTGAAACCTACACACACACACACACACACACACACACAGTGCTGAATAGTGTTGGTCAGTACTTTAAAGATCTCTATGATGACATATAAGCTCTAGGGACTTGTCATTCCTTAGCAATGTACATAGCAACCTGCATTGGAGACACAATGGATGAATGGTTGTTTGTACTGATTGGCATTAATGATAAGTGTCTCCAAAATGGTGTGCGGTAATGACGTCATTTCAACCTACCATAATAGTTTTGATGTGTATGGATATTGTATTGTTGCATGGGGTGTATTGTTCACGTGACAGATCACTATCAAATACATGGCCTTGTGTTCAGGGTAAGCCATCAGTACACATACAATAGAATGACTATTGTGATTACTTCTGTTGTAGCCAGCCACTAATAACATATCCAGTCACTCCACATTCCCACACACAAATACACACACGCATTGAAATGCTTATTAATACAATGCATTTATACACACCACACACTCACACACACATCCTGATACACAGTTAACACAGAGACAGACTGATGAAACTGCAATCAGTCTAAATGTCAGAGCTGAATCCATTATCAGACTTCCCTGCCAGAGCATCCCAGTGTGAGTGTGAGTGTGTGTTTGTGTGTGTGCTTTCGTGCTTGCATGCTTGCGTGCACTGTGCTTGTGCATTGGTTTCATAGCATGTGTGTGCATGTTTTGGAAACAGTAGCTCTAACAACGACCCATCTCTCTATATATAGACTACATTCTACTGTTACAGTAGCTCCTATCTCTCTATCTCTCTATTGATGCCTGCACTCTGCTGATGATGCAGCCAGCCAGCCAGCCAGCCAGCCAGCCAGCTAGCGATTGTGTGAAATGCATCGTGTGCACATTTGCGATGTGTGGTGTGTTTGTGTAGATGATGTGTCTGTGTTTGTGCATCAGCGTTTGTGTGTGCGTGTTGGATGGTTGCCAGGTCTCAGACAGAGAAGGGTTTATTAACTGTGTGTAAGCCTCATGTCTGATGACTCCTAGTGGACACTCTGTTCACTGCAGTTCTGCCACACATACTAGCCTGGAACTAGATCGAATGAGCTTCTTTTCTTTTTAGTCTGTGTCCAAGACACATACAATCTAAACTCATTCTTTCATTGTCTGTTGTACTGTACTGTGTTTTATGTTTCTGTTCATCACAGGTTTTAGAGAGTATTTCCTGCCTGTTCAACTAAAGTCATGTGTTCTGTTGTCTATGTGTTACAGGTTTTACATAGAGAGTATTTCCTACCTAAAGGACAATGCTACTATCGAACTCTTCTTCCTCAATGCTAAGTCCTGCATATACAAGGTAAGTTCATCATGGCCTGTGGTTCACATGCTTAGATATGCTTATATATAGCATGCCAATATATATATACTGTATATATATATACTGTATGGTATTGTTCTGCTATGTGTTATGCATTGATGATTTATCTTCCAAGTAGTGGATTTTATTTTCCAGTCATAATTTCACCAGCAGGGGGTATATGTAGGCTGTTGGGTGGTGGTCAGTGTGACGTTTGAACAGTAAAACCACTCTCTGTCTCCTCTCTGTTCCATTCATCCTGTTAGAAACAGATTTAGCATTAGCTAAGCGTATGGTATCTCCAGCTCCGAAAGTGTTAACCAGCCTCTGCTAACAAAATGCATCCACTGATAGCGAAGCTTCTGATAACACTCCAGCACCACACATAGCTTTTCCTAATACATACCCAGCACTGACAGCTTAGCGTATGCTAACACATAACCAATACTTCACACCTAAGGCTAGGTGTTTATAAAGGGAGGCTGGAGAACTATCCCTGTCCAACAGACTCAAGTGAAGTGAGGGTTGTCTGTGAAGTCTACATTTCCACTCCAATAGACCAAAATAGCTCTATTTTTACTCGATGCACACATGGATACATGGACACATACATGGACACAAAACTCAAAACGGTCTTCACTTGTAACACAGGCTGTCCAATGTTCAAAACATTGCATTGTGCATTCATATTGTTAAAGAAACCTTGCACTTGCTGAATCATTGGTTCAAATAACTCATTTATCATGAAATACCATAGGACCATTCATTTAGATCACCCACACACAAGATACCGATAGTTTCACTGTGTAGTTGTTTGTACAATCATTAAATATTATAGTACAAAATATGTGATACATGTTTCATTATGCTACTACACTTAAATACATCACTGTAAAAGGCCTAGTAGAGAGAATACTACAGACACAGTGGAATCATTGAACAAAATATGAAATTTATTGATGAAATACAATAAAATCACAACATGGGTTTCTTTGAATCAAAGCAAAAATGATTAGCTACAAAAAAAGAAAAAACAGTTAAAGGTCAACTGCAGTGTTCCTCACCTGGCTTACTGTAAAAAGCAAAACAAAGGATTGATTACTGTACTTCTATATTTCCCTCAAACCTGTCTTGTGGATTTGGCCATAGCTTCTCATCCACATCACAATGGATGTTTTCATTAGCCAAACATCTTGGGAAGAATCTTCGGGCATGGCAAATCCAGGCCTGACACTGGTCTGCCGTGATGTCATTGCATGCGTCATCCATGGCCTGGAGAAGGGTGGCTTGTTCGTGAGGGCGCCTATCATATACCTTCCACCTCCATGTGGAGAAAAATTCCTCAATCGGGTTAAGGAAAGGAAAGTATGGGGATAAGCACAGGGTGGTAAATTGTGGTTGGGCCTGAAAACATGCTTGCACCATTTGAGCATGGTGGAACCTGACATTATCCCACACAATGACATAGGTCACGCCATCAGCTCTACAGACCTGATTTAGCTCATCAAGGAAGGTTACATTCAAACAGCGAATCATGTGGCTGCCTGCAACTCAATATATAGAGTATAAAGAGTAGAGAGCTTTAGATGTTGTTCGACCAAACATTACAACGGACAAGATGCGTAATCTAAGCAACTTTGACCGTGGTATGATTGTTGATGCCACACATGGTGATTCTAGCATCTCAGAAACACCTGCCTTCCTGGGATTTTTATGCACTACAGTCTCTAGAGTTTACAGAGAATGGTGCGATAAACAAAACACATTCAGTGAGCGGCAGTTCTGTGGGCAAAACCACCTTGTTAATGAGAGAGGTCAGAGGAGAATGTCCAGACTCATTCAAGCTAACAGAAAGGCCACAAACGCTCAAATAACAGCTGTTTAAAACAGTGGTGTGCAGAAGAGCATCTCTTAACGTACAACACCGTTAAAAATTCAGGCTGTTGTGGAGGCAAAATGGGGTCCTACCCAGTACTAGATAGGTGTACCTAATAAAGTGGCCGGTGAGTGTACAGTAATGTCAAATCTGAAAACATGGTCTGGAAAAGTGGTACATGGGACCATAGAAACTGTGTCTGATAAAGAATGATGATGAAATATTACATCCATAGATAATGAAGTCCAATTGGTTCATGTTCCACGGTAATTGGTGTCAATGGATCTCGTTATCCTGAAACTTTCATGATCTAAACATGGAATATTGTTCGTCAGTTTCCGTAAAACTATGCATTAAGAGTAACGCAACAGTTACTTATCGTTTTGAGCAGTTGTATCAATTGATAGTTCGATTATTGTAATGAAATGAATAGACAGTCATTTCAGATGTAATTTGTGAATTGCATTTTGAAATGGTAATACTTTGATGTTAAGTTGTGTCATTTTGAACAGGTGATTTTAATTCAATGAACACATGATCTTAGCCTTATTTGTATTGTATCCAAGCAATTGGAAAAAGTGTTAGAGTTTTGAAAAATGTTGATCATTGGTTGTGAATTTTGTGTCTAGAGTTTTGAAAATTACATCAAGGTTCCGAAATTAGTGCCAAAGTGATTGTAAAGAACTGTAGTAGTGTAGGTAAATCATAACATCGTGGTCATAGTATGAATCTGATGTATGAAAATGTGCCCCTCACAGCTCTCTACATAGGGAATGTAATGGATACATTGGATTGGGTTTATTAGCTGTGCAAGTCACAGAATAACCGTTATCTAATGCTTTCCGCTCGCTCGCTCTCTCCCTCTCTCTCTCCCTCTCTCTCTCCCTCTCTCCCTCTCCCTCTCTCTCTGCCTCTCTCCCTCTCTCTCTGCCTCTCTCCCTCTCCCTCTCTCTCTCTCTCTCGTTTTCTCTTTCCTCCCTCTCTCTCCCTATTCTCTGTCTCTGTCTTCTCTGGTCTCTCTCTCCCTCTCTCCCTCTGTCTCTGTCTCTCTCCCCTCTCTCTCTGTCTCTGTCTCTCTCTCCCC
Source organism: Salvelinus sp. IW2-2015 (assembly GCF_002910315.2). NCBI lineage: Eukaryota > Metazoa > Chordata > Actinopteri > Salmoniformes > Salmonidae > Salvelinus > Salvelinus sp. IW2-2015. The sequence goes on along the minus strand of NC_036842.1, from coordinate 73,526,191 downwards.
TCTCCTCTGTCTCTGTCTTTTCTCTCCCGTCCTCTCTCTTCTCTCTCTGTCTCTTCTCTCCCTCCGTCCCTCTGTCCTCTCTCCCTCTCTCCTCTCTCTCTCTCTCCTCTCCCTTTCCTCTCTCCCTCTCTCTCCTTCTCTCGCGTCTCTCCCTGTCTGTCTCTGCTCTGTTCTCTTGTTTCTCCCTCTCCCCTCTCCCTGCCTCTCTCTCTCCCTCCCTTCCTATTCTCTGTCTCTGTCTCTCTGTCTCTGTCTCTCTCTCTCTCTGTCTCTCCTCTGGTCTCTCTCCCTCTGTCTGTCTCTCTCACTCTCTCTCTCTCTCTCTCTCTCTTCTCTCTCTCTCTGTGGTCTGTTCCTCTGTTTCTCCCTCTCTCTCTGTCTCTCTCGTCTATCTCTGTCTCTCCCTCTCTTGTCTCTCTCTGTCTCTCTCTTTCTCCAAGGAGCTCATTGAGGTGACAGTGAGGTGGTTTTGAGCTGGCCTCCTATATACTACAGGTAAGTCAAAGTCCTTAATCTGCTTCCTGACACACACAACATTACTCACTTTCCAATCTGCTGAATTAGTGAGCTGTCTTTCCTCTAATTCTGCTATATTTTAGAAGGGTTGTTTCTCTAGCTTGGTCCCAGATCTACTCTGACTCTCCCCATTGGTTCATCATTTTTATCATGACATGAACATGACAGAGGAGTTTGGCCAAATTAACTTACATTTGAAGAATCAGACATGGATTATTTCTTTAATGGCCTAGTTCCAAGGGAGTGAGTATGTTATTGGCCAGGTAGTGTGTAGGGTTCCCCCTCAGTCTAGGTCAGCCCATTACCACAGATCCAGCTAACACAGAGACTATGGATGTGTGGTTGTGTGTGTGTGTGTGGTGTGTGCGTGCGTGTGCGTGCGTGCGTGCGTGTGTGTGTGTGTGTATGCAGGTGCAGAGGTGTCAGGTATCTCTGGTTCTTTAGAGGTTTTGCTCCAGATGGAAGGATACGTTTCTCTCTGATTTCACCGCAGGAGACTTGACCCTACTCTCACCTGCCTGCGCACATATGCGCGCGCACACACACACACACACACACTACTAACCCCACAAAAGCCATCTTTCGCCCCTCCATAATACTGCATTATATCTAACCACTCTCTTTCTGCTTTCTCTATCCAGGAGGCTAAAGTGACTTCACCAGGTAAGAACAGTTATTATGTATTTATACTACAGTAAGCTGTATATGTAGAATTGATACTTTATTAATAACTAATATCCTGCAGCCTCAGACCTATTGTCCCTGTCTCAGTGGGGAGTAGAGAGCTGGTGGCCCACATGTTTGTTTGGTTTTTGGGCGAGGGGAGGGGAGGGTGGGATGTGTGGTGTGGTGTGGTGTGTGTTGTGTGTGTGTGTGTTGTGTGTTGTGTGTGTGTAGTGTGTGTGGGTGTGTGTGGGTGTGTGTGTGTGTGTGTGTGTGTGTGTGTGTGTGTGGTGAGTGACAGGGCTCCACAGTGACATGACTCCTAACCAATTTTGAACAGAGCAGTGAAACAGGGTGAGACGAAGGCCAGGGTAGTTAAGACCTCAGCTTCCCAGCTCACATGATGAGCCTTCTGCCCCCTAAAAACAACTTATCCTCTATTGATTTGCAGTTTTATGGTGTAGAGAGATGCTAGCTTCATTTAGGCAGGCTTGAGATGTCGTTTACAAAATGCCATGGTGGCAGTATATTTTCTGCTCCATTGTTGTAACCCGCTATTATGTAAATGGTTGTTTGCAATGCTGGTAATCATGCTACTATGTTCCTTTGGAATAAAGATGCATTGGATGTCTTCACGGTTAAAGGAACACATGAGCTGTGTTCGATACTAACCAACACTACCACACTATTTGTGGACGTAAATTGAGTATGTAGTATGCTTATTGGTCATAGTATGGATATAGTTAATATGCCAAAAGTTCCTGGATGTCGTACAAAATTCGCCAAAATACGAAGTATACCAGCAGTGGACACTATTTCTGTGCTTTTACAATCGTACAATTTCTTCAGAAAATGGGCGTAGCTTCACAACGTTTTCTGATTGAAAATGGCGGAATTTCATTCTTTAACTAATTATGACAAATGTTAAGATAATGTTGAGCAATGTAATAAAGTAATGACTTTTCAAATAAGTTACCTTACACGTTATGTTGGCTGACAATTTTTTGTGCTATGCTTATCCTTAGAACCACATAGCATGTCGTTACACGCAGTATGTACCAGTATGTTAGCTAGTTACCTAATGTTAGTTGGCTACTAATACATCGAAATTGCCAGTATATGAACTATATGTCATTCTTAGCTTAACTAAGTGGTATAGTCGTTGTGCGCTCTCAAGGGTCATTGTTAAATTCTCTCGGCTATCTACTCCGATTCCAGAGCTCTCTCGTCTGAGTGTGCCAAAGCGCAGAATACTGATCATTTACGAACGCTCAACCCAGTTGAATATGGGCCTGTGTCAGTAAACGTTGACAAAACTGCATAATTCAATTGTTCCAGCAGCACAGTTACACGTGACCAACACTGTGGATAACATGAACAAACCTTACCAGCCTCTTGCAAGGGGAGTAATAATGGTCAGAGTGAGGTGTTCTTCATTTATGTCTTGAAGTAGCTAGCATGCTAGCCAACGTTAGCCATTTTAGCTTTGACTGCCGTTGTGAGGTCAGAACGCTCGGATCAAACCCTACTCCTCGGCCAGGGCGTCCAGTGACAAATGGCAGTGTGCGCTCTGAATTTACCAACACCCAGAGCGCACTCCAGATTGAATTTACAAACACACCCAAAATCATAAAATGTCTAGCTAGTATTTGTTATGCTAACAAGCTAGCAAGAGGTTGCATAGCAACAGCAAATCACTTCTGGTAGACGGCGAAGCGTTAGTATGCTCAACTGAAAGGATACCTTCGTTTTACAGTGTACTAAAATTAACTAATAGTATATACTCATTAAGTATGTAGAAATACAGTACGTTAGTATGGGTATTCGAACACAGCTATTGGTCGTATAACTTAGAGCAGTACAGGATAAGGATTCTTCGTCAGTGTGTGAGCGTGGAGGGATACCTAGTTTTGTGTGTGTGAATTGTGTTCATATGTCTATGTGTCTGCATGGTGGTGTTGTGGTGGTGTGTGTTGTGATTTGTGCTCATTTCCTGTCGGTTTTTGTGTTTCTTGACAGGCTTATCAGAGTCGTGCCTGGATGAGCTGCCCTGGAATCCCTCATAGCCTCTTCCAGCTGCTTCAGAACTTACATCTTCCTGGTACACATAACAACCACACGCCACACACGGCACACACACACACCCACACCACACCCACACCACACACACAAGGGCTCAAAGCTGATGCTGGTCGGTCTACGCATCTCCTCAACCAATCACACGCTCTGCTTCTGATTGCCTTGCTCTCTGATTGGCTATCTGTTTCTGTCCCTGTGATTG
>NC_036842.1:73518117-73522706 GCF_002910315.2 Salvelinus sp. IW2-2015 | reverse complement strand
TCCACCGCTTGATAATGAGAATCCACACACGCAGCACTTCAGTTGTTTGATATTTACTTTTTATACCCAAATCTGCAAACACACTCTACTTGGCTAAAAAATTCCTATATTTATCCTATCACCACCGTGCAGCACATTCCAGCCACTATGACACCTGAGACTACTCCTTGTGAGTAACACAAACCTCTCCACTCTTTAATGCTCTCACCTACAATAGTTCTCTCCTTTGCCATCGCCGTGCTCTAAACTCCGCAGACTCTTTTTCCTCCTCCCAGCCTTCCCTCTGCCTCACCTTTCTTCTTCCAGGACACATTACACAGTCGCCATCCCGCGCTCCGGCATGCGTCAAATCACTATATTTGCCTGCCATTCTCCTAACTGTCTCCACATCAGCCAACAGACCGTATAAATCCTAAATTATGCATAGGCTCTCACAAATTTGTACAGAATGTACAGTGCATGCCACCAAGGCAAGAAGAACAACAACCAAGACCATCCAAACCCTGAAATCTTATAGTAATGCCGCGCAATAACCTCGCATCCATAAAGCGAACTATACATTAGTATAGAGGAACACACTAAAGGGCGCAGCATAGGCAGCAGACCGTTGAGAGAGCGTATGAGAGATGAGAGGAGAGAGGAGGGAGAGCCGTATAGGCACCCAGATCTCAAGTCCTGACCACAATCCTCCTCTTGTCCCACCTAGCTATGAATTTGAGTATACGGGACGAACTCAAAGGTAGATGTGTAAGGAGGGGGGACTGGGCAGGGTTGAAAGACACCAAACTGATTAAGAGTAAAATCACATAGGTCAACGATCATCAAGAGCTTTTGGGATATACTGAGTATAACGACATAACACCTCCAGTCATTCTTGCGCCATAAACTATTTCAACAACAATGACTATTACAAACGGAGACAAACATAACACTTAAATTACTACAGACGAGTAGTTCTTATATGAGTCCATAAGGAGGAGATCAGATGTTTGTTGATTAGAGCAAACACCTCAGCTCTTTTGGTTCGAGAGTATAATAGTGTTGTCATACTTCACAAGAAACACAAAAAACATAACCACTTGGGTAAAAACTTTTTTGTAGCAAACTCTTTCCCTTGTTTGGGTTATTCAATCACTTTTATTTGCTATCGTACTAAAGTCACGTTACCTTAGTAAGAAATGGATGGCAATAACAGTTTTTAAAACAACAAACATTTTTGTAAATAAAACCATTTTGATAAAACACTTTGTAAAACAGTTTTCAGTTAAATAAGCACGAGCGTTTGTAAAACACTTTGAAAATGGTGTAAAAGACCGGATTGACTTGGGTCTAGTATGTTCTGTTGTGAGTCATAAGAACCACCTTTGACACCAATTTGTTTAAGGGAGATAGAGGTTGCAAGTAACGGCGAATTGTCGGCTATCAGACCTCATTCAACGTGCTCCAACAGAAGGGCCCACCCGACAAACCCGTGCCCTCCACGACACTCGTACAATTAACCAGCTTCGCTTGTAAGAACTCAGCTTGGTGTGGCAAGAAACGTTTACCATCTCTTTGCTAACTGGACCAAACACATGACCTGAGCTTAAGGAATTGGCAGGCTGCTCTGCTGGAAGGCAAAACTGGGGGGCATCCTGACCAGGACCTAGATAGGTGTACACCTACCGCGACGTCTCTCAACGTAGAACGCTCGAGCGTTGAGATGCAGAATTAAACTAAGTAATTGTCGAATTCGTGAAGGGCGGGATGAGCGATGGAGTGCTGGAATTGATGAATTGTGGAAGCACATTGAGGGACCATACGTTGTATGTAATGTAGTGAGAAATAGACAAGAAACTGTGTACACTGTGATAAATGAATGATGATGGTGAAATACGTTAAATCCAATTAGATAATGAAGTCCAATGGGTGTACATGTTTCCAGGTGCACGGTAATATAATGTGGGTCGTTCGAGATAGAGGAGAGGAATGCGGCTGGTTATAAAGTCAGTGGCGGTTTTAGACAAGCATCTGAGAGGAGGCTTAAAATCAAATAGGAAATCTAAATTCATGGGAGATAACTTGTCGTGTGGGTGGCTAGGGGTGGGCAAAGGATGGGGTTGGGGGGGTGTAAACCAGTTTCCGTAAAACTATGCATTAAGAGTAAACGCAACAGTTACTTATCGTTTTGAGCAGTTGTATTCAATTGATAGTTCGATTATTGTAATGAAATGATAGACAGTCATTTCAGATGTAATTTTGTGAATTGCATTTTTGAAATGGTAATACTTTTGATGTTAAGTTGTGTCATTTTGGAACAGGTGATTTTAATTCAATGAACACATGATCTTAGAGCCTAATTTGTATTGTTATCCAACAATTGGAAAAAGTGTTGAGTTTTTTGAAAAAAAATGTTGATCATTGGTTGTGAATTTTGTGTCTAAGAGTTTTTGAAAATTACATCAAGGTTCCGACTTAGTGCAAAAGTGATTGTAAGAACTGTAGTAGTGTAGGTAAATCATAACATCGTGGTCATAGTATGAATCTGATGTATGGAAAATGTGCCCTCACAGCTCTCTACATAGGGAATGTAATGGATACATTGGATTGGGTTTTATTAGCTGTGCAAGTCACAGAATCATACCGTTTATCTAATGCTTTCCGCTCGCTCGCTCTCTCCCTCTCTCTCTCCTCTCTCTCTTCTCCTCTCTCCTCTCCTCTCTCTCTCGCCTCTCTCGCCTCTCTATCGGGACCCGAGCGCACCGGGAGAAGAGAGAGGCGAGAGAGGCGAGCGAGCCGGAAAAGCATTAGATAACGGTTATTTCTGGTGAAACCTCTACCATTCATTCCCTGTGCCCGATTCCGGGCTTCGTGTACCCGCTTGGCCTGGTAGGGCGGGCTCTCAGTTCTGTCCTGTGTGTGTATCTCGTCTTGTTCTCGCTCGGGATGATTCTAATAAATGTTGCGTCACGTTTTTCTCGCTCTGCGGGAGCGCGCTCCGCTCCGCATCCCGCTTGAGCGGCTCACCCCTAAGAGGTAGACTCTCTTCTGCGCCCTGTGATCATCCCTCTAAGCCTCTCTTCCCAGTTGCCTTTCAATCCCTGCTCTCTAGAGTTCACTCTCTCCTCTCGCGTCTGCGCGATCTGAGTGAGCCCTCGTCACTCCTCTCTCTCTCCCTATGCATCCTCCACTATCTCTCTCTCCCTCTCCCTCTGTCTCTCTGTCTTCTGTTTCTCCCTTCTCTCCCTATTTCTCTGTCTCTGTTCTCGCGTCTCTTCTCTTCCCTCTCTCCCTCTGTCTCTGGGTCTCTCCTCACCTCTCCTCTGTCTCTGGCTCTCTCTCTCCTCTCTCTCTGTCTCTGTCTTTGTTCTCCTCCCTCTCTCTTTCTCGTTCTGTCTCTCGCCTCGTCTTCTCCTGCTCTCCCTCTCCCTCTTCCCTCTCTCTCTCTCTTCTCTCTTCTCCTCTCTGTTCTCTGTTTCTGTTTCTCCCTCTCCTCTCCCTCTCTCTCCTATTCTCTGTCTCTGTCTCCTCTGTCTCTGTCCTCTCTCTCTTCTGTCTCTCCTCTGTGTCTCGTCTCCCTCTGCTCTGGTCTGCTCTCACTCTCTCTCTCTCTCTTCTCTCTCTCTCTCTCTCTCTGGTTGTTCTCTGTTTCTCTCCCTCTCTCTCTCTGTCTCTCTCGGTCTATCTCTGTCTCTCCCTCTCTTTGTCTCTCTCTGTCTCTCTCTTTCTCCAAGGAGCTCATTGAGGTGGACAGTGAGGTGGTTTTTGAGCTGGCCTCCTATATACTACAGGTAAGTCAAAGTCCTTAATCTGCTTCCTGACACACACCACATTACTCACTTTCCAATCTGCTGAATTAGTGAGCTGTCTTTCCTCTAATTCTGCTATATTTTAGAAGGGTTGTTTCTCTAGCTTGGTCCCAGATCTACTCTGACTCTCCCCATTGGTTCATCATTTTTATCATGACATGAACATGACAGAGGAGTTGGCCAAATTAACTTACATTTGAAGAATCAGACATGGATTATTTCTTTAATGGCCTAGTTCCAGGGAGTGAGTATGTATATTGGCCAGGTAGTGTGTAGGGTTCCCCCTCAGTCTAGGTCAGCCCATTACCACAGATCCAGCTAACACAGAGACTATGGAGTGTGTGTGTGTGTGTGTGTGTGTGTGTGCGTGCGTGTGCGTGCGTGCGTGCGTGTGTGTGTGTGTGTATGCAGGTGCAGAGGTGTCAGGTATCTCTTGGTCTTTAGAGGTTTTGCTCCAGATGGAAGGATAACGTTTCTCTCTGATTTCACCGCAGGAGACTTGACCCTACTCTCACCTGCCTGCGCACATATGCGCGCGCACACACACACACACACACACTACTTAACCCACAAAAGCCATCTTTCGCCCCTCCATAATACTGCATATATCTAACCACTCTCTTTCTCTTCTCTATCCAGGAGGCTAAAGGTGACTTCACCAGGTAAGAACAGTTATTATGTATTTATACTACAGTAAGCTGTATATGTAGAATATACTTTATAATAACTAATATCCTGCAGCCTCAGACCTATTGTCCCTGTCTCAGTGGGGAGTAGAGAGCTGGTGGCCCACATGTTTGT
>NC_036842.1:73504302-73518092 GCF_002910315.2 Salvelinus sp. IW2-2015 | reverse complement strand
ACTATGACCAATAAGCATACTACATACTCATTCGTCGCACAAATAGTGTGGTTAGTGTGGTTTAGTATTCGAACACAGCTCATGTGTTCCTTTAACCGTGAAGACATCCAATGCATCTTTATTCAAAGGAACATAGTAGCATGATTACCAGCATTGCAAACAACGCATTTCATAATAGCGGGTTACACAATGGAGCAGAAAATATACTGCACACATGGCATTTTTGTAACCGACATCGCCAGCCTGCCTAAATGTACTAGCATCTCTCTACACCAATAAAACTAAGGCAAATCAATAGAGGATAAGATTGTTTTTAGGGGGCAAAAGGCTGCATACATCGTGAGCTGGGAAGGCTGAAGGTCTTAACTACCGTGGCCTTCCGTCTCACCCTGTTTCAACTGCTCTGTTCAAAATTGGTTAGGAGTCCATCGACACTGTGGAGCCCTGTCACTCTCACACACACACACCAGACACCACACAGCACACACACACACACACACACACACTACACACACACACACACACACACATCACACACACACACACCACACCACACGACACACCACATCACTCCCACCCTCTCCTCCCCTCGCCCCAAAACCAAACAAAACATGTGGGCCACCAGCTCTCTACTCCCCACTTGAGACAGGGACAATAGGTCTGAGGCTGCAGGATTTTAGTTTATTTAAAGTATCATTCTACATATCCAGCTTACTCGTACAGTATAAATACATAATACTGTTCTTACCTGGTGAAAGTCACTTTAGCCTCCTGGATAGAGAAGCGGAAAGAGAGTGGTTAGATATAATGCAGTATTATGGAGGGGCGCGAAAGATGGCTTTTTGTGGGTTAGTAGTGTGGTGTGGTGTGTGTGCGCGCGCATGAATGCTCGCAGGCAGGTGAGAGTAGGGTCAAGTCTCCTGCGGTGAAATCAGAAGAGAAACGTATCCTTCGATCTGAGCAAAACCTCTAAAGACCAAGTACCTGACACCCTGCACCTGCATACACACACACAACACACGCACGCACGGCCACGCAGACACGCACGCCACGACATCAGCACACACACACCACACACTCCATAAGTCTCTGTGGTTAGCTGGATCCTGTGTACATTGGGCTGAACCTAGACTGAGGGGGAAACCCTACACAACTACCTGGCCAATATACATACTCCTCAACTGGAACTAGGCCATTAAAGATAATTCCACTGTTGGATTCTTCAACATGTTAAAGTTAATTTGGCTCAACTCCTCTGTCATGCTTCATGTCATGAATAATATGATGAACCAATGGGGAGAGTCAGAGTAGTCTGGGACCAAGCTAGAGAAACAACCCTTCCTAAATATAGCAGAATTAGAGGCAAGACAGCCACTAATTCAGCAGATTGGAAAGTGAGTAATGTGGTGTGTGTCAGGAAAAGCAGATAAGGACTTTGACTTACCTGTAGTAATAGGAAGGCCAGCTCAAACACCACCTCACTGTCCACCTCAATGAGCTCCTTGGAGAAAGAGAGAGACAGAGAGAGACAAAGAGAGGGAGAGACAGAGATAGACGAGAGAGAGCAGAGAGAGAGGGAGAGAAAAGAAGACACCAGAGAGAGAGAGAGAGAGAGAGAGAGAGAGAGAGAGTGAGAGAGACAGAGCAGGGGAGAGAGACACAGAGGAGAGACAGAGAGAGAGAGGACAGAGACAGAGAGACAGAGACAGAGAATAGGGAGAGAGAGGGAGAGGAGAGGGAGAACAGAGAACAGAGAGACAGAGGGAGAGAGAGAGAGAGAGAGCGAGAGAGGGAAGAGAGGAGAGGGAGAGAGGAGAGAGAGACAGGCGAGAGACAGACGAGAAGAGCAGAGAGGGAGGGAAGAGAAAAGACAGAGAACAGAGAGAGAGGGAGAGAGAGCCAGAGACAGAGGAGAGGGCAGAGAGACAGAGACAGAGGGAGAGAGGGAGAGAGAGACCAGAAGACAGAGACAGGAAATAGGGGAGCGAAGGGAGAAACAGAGACAGAGAGACCAGAGGGAGAGGGGAGAAGAGATAGTGGAGAGGGAGAGAGGGAGAGAGAGAGGAGAAGGGCGAGAGCGAGAGGGAGAGAGGGAGAGAGAGATGAGAGGAGGGAGGGAGAGAGGCCAGAGAGAGAGGGAGAGAGGCAGAGAGAGAGGGAAGGGAAGGGGGGAGAGCGAGAAGTTGGGGAGAAGAGAGGGGCGAGAGCGAGCCGAGCGGAAAGCATTAGATAACGTTTATTCTGTTGACTTGCACAGCTAATAAACACAATCCAATGTTCATTACATTCCTATGTAGGCAAGCTGTGAGGGGCAACTTTTTCAATACATCAGATTCCCATACTATGAACCGATGTTATGATTTAACCTACACTCAACTACAGTTCTTTCTTGAAATGGATATAGTTAATATGCCAAAAGTTCCTGGATGTCGTACAAAATTCGCCAAAATACGAAGTATACAAGCAGTGGACACTATTTCTGTGCTTTTACAATTCGTACAATTCTTCAGAAAATGGGCGTAGCTTCACAACGTTTTCTGATTGAAAATGGCGGAATTTCATTCCTTTAACTAATTATGACAAATGTTAAGATAATGTTGAGCAATGTAATAAAGTAATGACTTTTCAAATAAGTTACCTTACACGTTATGTTGGCTGACAATTTGTTAGCTATGCTATCCTTACGAACCACATAGCATGTCGTTACAGCAGTATGTACCAGTATGTTAGCTAGTTACCTAATGTTAGTTGGCTACTAATACATCGAACTTGCCAGTATATGAACTATATGTCATTCTTAGCTTAACTAAGTGGTATAGTCGTTGTGCGCTCTCAAGGGTCATTGTTAATTCTCTCCGGCTATCTACTCCGATTCCAGAGCTCTCTCGTCTGAGTGTGCCAAAGCGCAGAATAACTGATCATTTACGAACGCTCAACCCAGTTGAATATGGCCTGTGTCAGTAAACGTTGACAAAATGCATAATTCAATTGTTGCCAGCAGCACAGTTACAGTGACCAACACTGTGGATAACATGAAAACAACCTTACCAGCTCTTGCAAGGGCGAGTAAAATGGTCAGAGTGAGGTGTTCTCTCATTTATGTCTAGAAGTAGCTAGCATGCTAGCCAACGTTAGCCATTTAGCTTGACTGCCGTTGTGAGGTCAGAACGCTCGGATCAACCCTACTCCTCGGCCAGGGCGTCCAGTGACAATGGCAGTGTGCGCTCTGAATTTACCAACACCCAGAGCGCACTCCAGATTGAATTTACAAACACACCCAAAATCATAAAATGTCTAGCTAGTAATTTGTTATGCTAACAAGCTAGCAAGAGGTTGCATAGCAACAGCATCAACTTCTGGTAGACAGGCGAAGCGTTAGTATGCTCAACTGAAAGGATACCGTTCGTTTACAGTGTACTAAAATTAACTAATAGTATATACTCATTAAGTATGTAGAATACAGTACGTTAGTATGGGTATTCGAACACAGCTATGGTCGTATAACTTAGAGCAGTACAGGATAAGGATTCTTCGTCAGTGTGTGAGCGTGGAGGGATACCTAGTCAGTTGTACAACTGAACGCATCTTCCGCATTTAGTGGGTTAATTGCCTTGCTCATGGGCAGAACTACAGATTGTTACCTTGTCAGCTTAGGGATTTGATCCAGCAACCTTTCAGTTACTGGCCCAATGCTCTAACCACTAGGCCAGTGGCCAGGCCAGTGTAAATAAGAGAGTCAAACATCATTCACCTTTGATCCCATTTCCTCCTCCTCACAGGGAACATAAATAAACATGGCATCCCACAGCTCTGGAATGTCTAACATATTACGCTATATATTACACTAACATTGTAAGCGTTTATGTTACTGGTTGCCCATCCATTCCTGGTGAAGGCTGCTGGGGCTGTGGCGTCCAGATCAGGTGGTAAAGGTTGGGATTGAGAACCATTGCTCTAGCCCACATGACAAAAGACTATAGTACTTTGGTTAAATACCATAGTATTCACTGTAGTGTTTTTGCGTACTTTGGCGTAGTATTCAATGTAGTGTTTTTGCGGACTTTAGTATGTGCTATAATACTAATAGTATACTACTAAATTCTATAGTAAGTACTACACATGATCGAGGTATACTACAGTGTGTCGTATAGCAGTCTACAGTATAATATAGTTTACTACAGCATGATATAGTAAGTACTGTAGTATTCTATTGTAAACTGTAGTATTTTTTCATGTTGGAGATCAGGTATTGTCTTGGTTATTATATTTCCAGTGTTGGCTGTCCTTTTTCCAGGCCTTTCCCTCAGTATCAGCGGGCTGGGAGGTTTAGGGGATTACAGAAGGGTTTAAGACTGAGAGTCTGAAGTCTGGGGTCTCGCTATCTCTTCCTCTCTCTCTCTCTGCTTCACCTCTCTTTCTCGCTCAATTCAATTTCAATGTAAGGACTTCATTGGCATGAGTTAACATTGCCAAAGCAAATGAAGTAGATAATAAACAAAAGTGAAATAAACAATAAAAATGATCAGTGAACATTACACTTGCAAAAGTTCATAAAGACATTTCAAATGTCATATTATGTCTATATACAGTATTGTAACGATGTCTCTCATCTCGCTCTTCTCTCTCTGTCTCTGTCTCTCGCTCTCTCTTTCTCTCTGTCTCTCGCTCTCTCTTTCTCTCTCCTCTCTCTCTCTCTCTCTCACTTCTCTCTCTCCTCTCTCTTCTCTCTCTCTCTTCTCTCTCTCTCTCTTCGCTCTCTCTCCTCTCTCTCGTCGCTCTCGCTCTTCTCTCTCTCTCCTCTCTCTCTGTCTCTCTCGCTCTCTCTTTCTGTCTGTCTGTCTGTGTCTGTCTGTCTGTCTGTCTGTCTGTCTGTCTGTCTGTCTGTCTGTCTATACTAACTTCTTGAGTGTCCCATGTAGCTCAGTTGGTAGAACATGTGTCTCCAACACCTCTTGGCAGTTTGAAATCAGTGTGTGTTCACAGTAATGACGTGTGTGTGTTTCTGTGTGTGTCACAGTAACGACGTGACGAGGTCAGACCTGAAGAAGCTTCCAGCTCTGCCTACTCAGGCCCTGAAGGAACACCCATCTCTGGCATACTGGTGAGTCCCAGCCTGTCTTATTGGCCCAGTTGACCAGGGCCACCAAACTCTACTGCCTGGTTGCCCGACCTGGCTGCCTGGTTGATATGAGTGATTGATTAAATGTTGTGTATGTTTTCTGTTCCAGTGAGGACCGGGTGATAGAACACTACAAGAAGCTGAATGGACAGTCCAGAGGCCAGGCCATAGTCAAGTAAGACTGGAGAGGGGAAGGGTGTGTGTGTTTCTTATGTGTCTCATGTTCTCTCCCTCTTGAGCTGTGTGTGTTCATCTCTCACACATGCTGGGTGTCTACTGCGTGTGTATCCATATGTGTGTGAGTCTATGTGTTTTTATGACACTCTCTCTGCCATAGTTGATGTGAAGTTGAACACTGTGAACTCTCTGACTGACTAATGTCTCTCTCTCTCTCTGTCTGTCTCAGTTATATGAGCATCGTTGAGTCTCTGACTGACTAATGTCTCTCTCTCTCTCTGTCTGTCTCAGTTATATGAGCATCGTTGAGTCTCTGCCTACATATGGAGTACATTACTACACTGTTAAGGTACAATCTTATCACTTACAGTCTCTCTGTCTTGGGGTTGGGGGCTGAGGGGGTGGGTGAGGGGGTGTTTGGGAGGAGGCTTTGGGGGACTATGAAATACACACACACAAATATACACACACACACACACAAATATACACACACACACACGCTCTGATGTGTGTATCCTTTCTCTGTGTCAGGATAAACAGGGCATCCCGTGGTGGCTGGGCCTGAGTTACAAAGGAATCTTCCAGTATGACTACCAGGACAAGGTCAAGCCCAGGAAGGTAAGACTTTCATTCTCTTTCTATCCCTCTCGCTCCATTATGTCTGACTTTTATAAAGATGTAACACTGTCCTCCCATCAGTCTCCCTGTAGTCTGTTAAAGCCTCTCACCTCTCACCTTTGACCCTGGAAAAGACTAGTATCATTCATCTCCTGGCTGGATGCACCGACACTCACACACTCCCACACGTGAACTCTGATCCCTCAGTCTGTTCTAGTGTGTGTGTGTGTGTGTGTGTGTGTTGTGTGTGTGTGTGGTGATGTGTGTGTGTGGTGTGTGTGTGTGTGTGTGTGTTGTGTGGTGTGTGTGTGTGTGTGTGTGTGTGTGTGTTGTTGTTGTTTGGTGTGTGTGTGTTTGCACATTCCAGTCTAAATTGTCTCACCACTGTTTCTCCCACATTCCTGCTCTATCCCATAATAGTCCCAGAGCCTGAGGTTTCCTAGGTTACATTCATCACAGAGACAGAATGGGAATGCTGGCCTAGTCTCCTATTCTAGGTCACAGAATGATTTGGTGGTTTTGAGATAGCTTCCAATGTTAGTATCAGGTAGAAAGGTGCTCTTTAGAAACAATAGGCTCTCCTGGATCCTTCATTATGGCAGGATGTTTTCTCCCCCTATCTCCCATTTGTAGACGTAAACACGCACGCACGCACGCACGCACACACACACACACACACACACACACACACACACACCACACACACACACACACACACACACACACACACACACACACACACACACACACACACACACAACACACACAACACACACACACACACACTGAAGGCAGTGGGTCATGCCAGGGTTGAAAGTGGTCTGTACTACAATAGGTGAATGTGGTTCAAGGGTTTTAGAGGGGGAGGGAGGAATGCATACTAAGGGGAGGAGGGAGGAGGAATGCATCAGCATACTAATGTTATCTACACATGCAGCACCCTGAAAACACAGAGAGATGGAGGGCACTTTAAAGATGTCTATTAATGTCTTTAATAACTGTCTTTAAAAACTGTCTTTAAATAACTGTCTTTCATAACTGTCTTTAATAACTGTCTTTCATAACTCCAGCGTTGTTTCAATGAAGGTTGAGACCCAGTCAAAAGCTGTGTATTGAGGTTGTGCATTAGGTTATACTATCATTATGTCAAACAAGGTTTTCAATGTTTAGTTTAGACTGTTTTTGTTTTTGAGTTTTACCTTAGGAATATTTCAGTAGAGTTTTACCAGTGTACATCCTGCCGTGACTAGACCACCACTGTAAGGCTTTCTGACTGTTTATTTGGGGTAGTTTAAATACTTTACCCCTAACCCCACTTCCCATGAACGCCACGCACGCACGCACGCACGACGCAGCACGCACGCACGCACGCCAACGCACGCACGCACGCACGCACGCCACGCACGCACGCACGCACGCACGCACGCACGCACGCACGCACGCACGACGCACGCAGCGCACGCCAACACGCACGCACGCACGCACGCACACACACACACACACACACACACACACACACACACACACACACACACACAGAGTTACAGCTAAACCACAACCAGTAAAAATGCCTTGTTAGTGAGTTGTGAGACACTTTATGGTTTGTGAGTGACTGAGGCAGATGCTGATTTAGATTTTCTTGATAGAGATTAAGCCTATGTCTCTGCTAGCTGGTGTGTTACCGGGTCAGATAAGTATATGAAGGTATGAAACAGTGCTGAAAAACAACAGGAAGCCATGGGCAGGTCTCCATAGTGACAAAAGAACACCCTGGAAACATGTAAAGCCCCCACCCTAACTGTCCTCCACCTTTCTGAGGGAGGGGGACAGGGAAGGGAATCAGGGAGAGGGAAGGGGATGCTTCTCTCCAGTATTACTGAGTCATTATAGACCATTCTATTCTTCATACAATCCCATGGTACCCCCTAGGGACTTCAAGCTTTCTCAGGCATGACGTTTTCTTTGTACGCACACACGCACGTGCAGCGCACACACACACACTGGCCTAACAGTGGACACAGCCTTTGCCATTCTCAGTGCTGTGTGGAAAGTGTCACCATGTCGGTATCTGATATTGTTGTTCAGATTATTCAACGTTTCTCTAAAGCTGTTAATAAATACACACCACTTATATAACTCCTGTCATTTGTTAGTTTTCATAATAACAACCCATTACTCCTTTCTCATTGAAACTGGTTTAATTCCTCATTGTGATGTGCTGTACATGTAGGTACATGTTGAAGTAGCCTTCCTGGTAAATGTGTCTGTGGTCTGCAGTAATGTTCTATGGTCCATTGACTGATTACTAAAGCCTGATATGAGGGGAGATTAAAGCGATGGTTTGTGCCAGCACACAGGGTGTGTAGGCTGCAGTCTATTCCCTGCACGAACAAACCTGATCACACTAGTTGAATACCACAACAGCTACTGGGATGTATGTGACACTAGTGCCAGTGTTGTCTGATGTGAAACTAGTGCCAGTGTTGTCTGATGTGAAACTAGTGCCAGTGTTTTCTGATGTGAAACTAGTGCCAGTGTTGCCAGTGTTGTCTGATTGTGAAACTAGTTGCCAGTGTTTGCCAGATGTGTGAAACTAGTGCCAGTGTTGCCAGTGTTGTCTGATGTGAAACTAGTTCCAGTGTTGTCTGATGTGAAACTAGTGCCAGTGTTGTCTGATGTGAAACTAGTGCCAGTGTTGCCTGATGTGAAACTAGGTCCAGGTGTTGTCTGAATGTGAAACTAGTGCCAGTGTTGCCAGTGTTTCTGATGTGAAACTAGTGCCAGTGTTGTCTGATGTGAAATTAGTGCCAGTGTTGTCTGATGTGAACTAATAACAAAATAGTTTGCCAGTGTTGTCTGATAAATTATGTTATGTGAAACTAGTGCCAGTGTTGTCTGATGTGAAACTAGTGCAGTGTGTCTGATGTGAAACTAGCTGCCAGTGTTGTCTGATGTGAAACTAGTGCCATGTGTTGTCTGATGGACACTAAGTGCCAGTGTTGTCTGATGTGAAACTAGTGCCAGTTTTTGATTATTTTGTATTCTAATTAAAACTAGTGCCAGTGTTGTTGATGTGAAACTAGTGCCAGTGTTGTCCTGATGTGAAACTGTGCCAGTGCAGTGTGTCTGATGTGAAACTAGTGCCAGTGTTGTCTGATGTGAAACTCAGTGCCAGTGTTGGTCTGATTGTGTGAAACTAGTGCCAGTGTTGTCTGATTGTGAAACTAGTGCCAGTGTTGTCTGATGTGAAACTAGTGCCAGTGTTGCCAGTGTTGTCTGATGTGAAACTAGTGCCAGTGTTGTCTGATGTGAAACTAGTGCCGTGTTGTCTGATGTGAAACTAGTGCCAGTGTTGTCTGATGTGAAACTAGTGCCAGGTGTTGTCTGATGTGAAACTAGTGCCAGTGTTGTCTGATGTGAAACAATTGCCAGTGTTGTCTGATGTGAAACTAGTGCCAGTGTTGTCTGATGTAAACTAGTGCCAGTGTGCCTGATGTGCTGCCAGTGTTGCTTGATGTGAAACTTAGTGCCAGTGTTGCCTTGATGTGAAACTAGTGCCAGTGTTGCCTGATGTTAACTAGTGGCCGTGAGTTTCTGTAAACAGTCAGTGTTGTTCTGATGTGAAACTAGTGCCAGTGTTGCCAGTGTTGTCTGATGTGAACTGTCCAGTGCTCTTGATGGAAACTCAGTGTCAGTGTTGTCTGATTGTGAAACTAGTGCCAGTGTTGTCTGATGTGACTAGTGCTGTGTCTTGTAAACTAGTGCCAGTGTTGCCTGATGTGAAACTAGTGCAGTGTTGTCTGATGTGAAACTAGTGCCAGTGTTGTCTGATGTGAAACTAGTGCCAGTGTTGCTGATGTGAAACTAGTGCCAGTGTTGCCTGATGTGAAACTAGTGCCAGTGTTGTCTGATGTGAAACTAGTGCCAATGTTGTCTGATGTGAAACTAGTGCCAGTGTTGTCTGATGTGAAACTAGTGCCAGTGCTGTCTGATGTGAAACTAGTGTCAGTGTTGTCTGATGTGAAACTAGTGCCAGTGGTTGTCTGATGTGATAACTAGTGCCAGTGTGTCTGATGTGAAACTAGTGCAGTGTTGTCTGATGTGAAACTAGTGCCAGTGTTGTCTGATGTGAAACTAGTGCCAGTGTTGTCTGATGTGAAACTAGTGCCAGTGTTGCTGATGTGAACTAGTGCAGTGTTGTCTGATGTGAAACTAGTGCCAGTGTTGTCTGATGTGAAACTAGTGCCAGTGCGAGTGTTGTCTGATGTGAAACTAGTGCCAGTGTTGTCTGATGTGAAACTAGTGCCAGTGTTGTCTGATGTGAAACTAGTGCCAGTGTTGTCTGATGTGAAACTAGTGCCAGTGTTGTCTGATGTGAAACTAGTGCCAGTGTTGTTCTGATGTGAAACTAGTGCCAGTGTTGCCAGTGTTGTCTGATGTGAAACTAGTGCCAGTGTTGCCAGTGTTGCCGTGATGTGAAACTAGTGCCAGTGTTGCCAGTTTGTTTATGTGAAACTAGTGCCAGTGTTGCCAGTGTTGTCTGATGTGAAACTAGTGCCAGTGGTTGCCAGATGTGAAACTAGTGCCAGTGTTGCCAGGTTGTCTGATGTGACACTAGCCGTGTGTGTGCTCTGATGTGACACTGTGCCAGTGTGCGCATGTGTGTGTCTGAGTTTGTGTGTGACACTAGTGCCAGTGTTGCCAGTGTTGTCTGATGTGACACTAGTTCCAGTGTTGCCAGTGTTGTCTGACGTGACACTAGTGCCCGTGTTGCCATGTTGTCTGATATGACACTAGTGCCCGTGTTGCCAGTTTGTCTAATGTGACACTAGTTCCAGTGTTGCCAGTTTTGTCTGATGTGACACTAGTTCCAGTGTTGCCAGTGTTGCCAGATGTGACACTAGTGCCAGTCTTGCCAGTGTTGTCTGATGTGACACTAGTTCCAGTGTTGTCTGATGTGACACTAGTGCCCGTGTTGCCAGTGTTGTCTGATGTGACACTAGTGCCAGTGTTGCCAGTGTTGTCTGATGTGACACTAGTTCCAGTGTTGCCAGTGTTGTCTGATGTGACACTAGTGCCCGTATTGCCAGTGTTGTCTGATGTGACACTAGTACCCGTGTTGCCAGTGTTGTCTGTGTGACACTAGTGCCCGTGTTGCCAGTGTTGTCTGATGTGACACTAGTGCCGTGTTGCCAGTTGTCTGATGTGACACTAGTTCCAGTGTTGTCTGATGTGACACTAGTGCCCGTGTTGCCAGTGTTGTCTGATGTGACACTAGTTCCAGTGTTGCCAGTTGTGAGTTGATAAGATGGGCCTCCAACCTAGTTATGAAGGAGCATGTGTGTGTCAAGCACTCTCTTGCTGGAAAGCTGTTGCACACACTCTCCCTATCTGTAATCACACACTCTCCCTATCTGTAATCCCACACTCTCCCTATCTGTAATCCACATCACCACTCTCCCTATCTGTAATCAGCACATCTCCATCTGTAATCACACACTCTCCCTATCTGTAATCACACACTCTCCCTATCTGTAATCACACACTCTCCCTATCTGTAATCACACACTCTCCCTATCTGTAATAACACTCTCTCCCTATCTGTAATCACACACTCTTCCTATCTGTAATCACACACTCTCACTATCTGTAATCACACACGTACACCCTCTCTCTCCTATTCTTAGCACCATGCTCCATTAAGTGCTCATACTCCATTGAGTGTACAGTTCACCGAGCGTAACTGCACTGATTATCTCACACGTATACGCACACACACGCTCACACACACTCTTAGTCCCAACGCTGTGTTTATACATTTGTTTTTTCTCCATCAGATCCCCCTCCTCTCCTCTGTTCCTCTTATCCCTCTCTCTCCATTCTTTTCCCAGGCTGTTATGATTCCCGTGCTGTGCCCCCTCGTCTTCTTCTTCCTCCCTCTGTCCTCCTCTCTCCCTGTTCTCCCTCACCCTGCCAGTTAACTTTGTTTTCTCCTGTTGTTCTGTACAGAGCTCATGTGTGTTTAGCGTTTCTTAAACCATCTCAGTGCCTTTGCATCTCTACCACCAGCATTGTTAGTGTGTGCTGCTTGTGTGTCTCTATGTGTGTGTGTTTCCCAGCTGCTAGTGCTGTAGTGTCTCCAGTGTAACAGTAACTGCTGTGACTCTGCTCTCTGTGTAACGAGAAACAGACCTCGTCAGGCATTTTATATGTTTGTGTGTCTGAAGAGGGGGGCTGGCTGGCTGACTAAACAAAGCAAAAGGGCTACGTTTGGTGGGGCCACAGTAATCCTCTCCCCACTCACCCTCCCTCCCTTTCTCCCAGCCACAGAGCCCAGAGCAGGAAGCGTTCTCCCCAAGGGAGAGAGGAGGGTCAGGGGGAGGGAGGGGAGGGTCTTAGCCTGGCTACAGGAGAGGAGGAAACTTTACTTCACACACACTCTCACACTATCCCACACACACACACATACTCGCTCACTTGCCTACAGCTGGTAAACACCCGCCGACTCAGAACTTTCTGTTCCCCTGCACCTGGGGAGGATTTAACACACACACACACGCACGCACGCACACACACACGCACACACACACACACACACACACACACACACACACACGCACACGCACACGCACACACACACACATATTGAGGAGACTTTCTCACCCAGCGGGGCTTGGTTTTATTTAAAGAGGAGCTGATGGTTCGTAAAGAGGATGGGAAAGAAGGGAAGAAAAAACCTCCCCCTCCCTCTCTCTCTCAAGGGGGTGAGGTCATTCAGCTGGGGGAAGAGTTCTGGACGAGCCCGCTGGGTCTGGATCTGATCAGAGACCCTTACCTCATGTCCTCCCTCTTTCCTCTCTTCCCTCTCTCTCTTCACTCCTCCTCCTCACTCATCTCCTATTCTTTCTGTTTTGGGGGTGTTGCAAAACCAATCCTAACTCTCATTGGATGTACAGGGAAGTCATATCCAGCCGGGAGTGTGTTTCTGCCTTCTCAAGCTTCTGTGTCTGTTTGTATCTCAGTTTGAAGTCTGTGAGCCTCTTTCAGTTCAAAAGTGTGTGTGTGTGTGTGTGTGTGTGTGTGTGTGTGTGTGTGTGTGTGTGTGTGTGTGTGTGTGTGTGTGTGTGTGTGTGTGCGCGCGCGCGCACACCTCACCTCACCTCAGGTGTTCCAATGGCGTCAGCTGGAGAACCTCTACTTCAGAGAGAAGAAGTTCTCAGTGGAAGTTCATGACCCCAGGAGGTAAATCTATATCACATCTGTATGTGTGTGTGTGTGTGTAGATGAGATTTATAATGTCTTAATTGTACCCCAGTGTAAATGCTGCTAGCTGCTTTGTGTAAAGTTTAGCAGACATTAAAATCCCAGAGCAGAGATGGTCATGGGTTGGTACTTTTGTACTGTTGTTAGTGGTGATGATATATTAAAGACAAGTAGAGACATCAAGAGATAAACAGCGGTGCAAGTAGCTTGTGCACACACACACACACACACACACAGTCTCAGTTTATCTTGGCGTTAAATGGAGCCTGACACAGATAGAACTGCTGATAGTCACACACACAGACGCACACACACACACACACACACACACACACACACACACACACACACACACACACACAGTCTCAGTTTATCTTGGCGTTAAATGGAGCCTGACACAGATAGAACTGCTGATAGTCACACACACAGACGCACGCCACACACACACACACAAAAACACACACACTGAACTCTGCTGTCTAGAGGAGGAAGTCACCTGTCTTTTGTTTATTTCACATCTCTACAGAGAGAGGAGAGAGAAGACGAGGGAGACGAGAAAAAAGGAGAGAGACGGGCAGAGAGAAGAGAGAGCTGTTTTATTGGAGGCAGTAGT
>NC_036842.1:73501520-73503389 GCF_002910315.2 Salvelinus sp. IW2-2015 | reverse complement strand
GTATGGGATTCTAGGATGACTGTGAGGTTCTGGAATGAGTATGGGATTCTAGGATGACTGTGAGGTTCTGGAATGAGTATGGGATTCTAGGATGAGTGTTGGAGACTAGAGTGTGTGTAGTTCTAGAGTGTGGTAGAGCATCACCATATCAGTAGAAACAAGCAGAAATACAGGATTTTGTAAAGATCTAATATCTCCATCTGTGTGTGCGTGTCCAGTCTAAGATCCATGCGGCTCGTAGCCTCAGTGAGATAGCCATCGACCTGACAGAGACTGGCACTCTGAAGACATCTAAACTGGCCAACATGGGCAGCAAGGGCAAGATCATCAGCGGCAGCTCTGGCAGTCTGCTCTCCTCAGGTAAGTCTCTCTGCGTGTGGCTGTTTTTGCATGTGTGTCTGTGCCCTGCAGTACCCTTACCCGACACTCCACCCCATAATGTTGAGGCCCTGGCCTCTATATGTAGTGTGGTAGAGGAGAGGGGGGTAGACGGCAGAGAGGAGAAGAGAGGGATGTAATGGAGGGTGGGCAGCTTTTTCCTGGTCTCTTGGACAATGCCTCTCTGTGTAGAGGGAGGTCATGTGGTTAGAAAGAGATCTGTGAGAGGAGACAGTGGTAACCCCCCCACCCCCCTTCAACCCTTCATTCACACTTTTTACTCTTGTGTGTATTTCTCAGCACCAGTATATCTTACAAGACTCTTGTCAATATCAGGAGAAAGACCAAGGTCTTGGGTTGAGATGGGGGTGCTTTTTATCCTCATATCGAACATGGTTATTAGCCATCAAACACACTCGTTCTACTTGTGACAACCAGCCCCATCACGGCGTTGGAAGTCACATAGTATGGGGTTGGTTGTCACAATGTAACGTATTCCTTTTGTAACAGGAAATTAAGCAACACAGCAAGCCTTTCTGTCACGATCGTGTGGGGGATTGACGGACCAAAACGCAGCATTTGGAAAATAAGCCATCTTCCTTTTATTTTGAAGAAGGAAAAATGAAACAAAACACACTTACAAACTAACCAAAACAATGAACGACCGTGAAGCTATGAACGTAGTGCACATACAGGCTACAAACGTATAACATAGACAATTACCCACATCAAACGAAAGCCTATGGCTACCTTAAATATGGCTCCCAATCAGAGACAACAGAAATCAGCTGTCTCTAATTGGGAACCCATTCAGGCAACCATAGACTTTCCTAGACAACTACACCCAACATAGACACAGCTAGACACATACACTCAACACAAACCCATACACTACACCCAACACCCCCTTTACCATATAACCACCCAAAACCGACAAAACTCAAACATTCCCCATGTCACACCCTGACCTAACTAAAATAATAAAGAAAACAAAGAATACTAAGGCCAGGGCGTGACACTTTCTTTGATCCAACGATATTCCTAACTAAATTCATAATATTATACTTTGAGAATATCATATTACATTTTGAGTACATGTGTGTGTGTATGTGTGTGTTTGCACGTGCATGTGTGTGGATGTGTGCTATTTCTCCTGTCCCATGTTTCTCTGGATCTGCCTCTCTCTCAGCAAAATGTATAAACCTCCCTTACCAAAAATGGCCATTAATTCCACACACAGGTCTTAAGAAGTCGCTGTATGGAGGTCAAATCTGTATATGATACGAATCAAATCCAAGCTCAATACATCACTACTCTCTTTCCTCAGGGAAGTGGGTGTGTGCCGTGTGCGTGTGCGTGTGCGTGTGTGTGTGGTGCATTAAGGGATTGCTTGTAGTGTGTGTGTGTGTGTGTGTGTGTGTGTGTGTGTGTGTGTGTTGTTGTGTGTGTGTGTGTGTGTGTGTGTGTGTGTGTGTGTGGTGTGTGTTTGAT
>NC_036842.1:73311487-73494306 GCF_002910315.2 Salvelinus sp. IW2-2015 | reverse complement strand
GGGGAGGGAGAGGCTGGCACGATGTTGTGCCTGCAGAGTTGGAGAATGTGCGTCACAGACTGTGTCCTCGGCTGCCCCATCCCGCTCACACACACACACATACACACACACACACACACACATACACATGCACACACCCTCCCCACCACACACAGTCTTAGACCTCCTTATCGAAGCGTTCCACTCACTTCCCGGTAAACATCCTGAGTTGTCGGCAGGTGCCTTCGCCCCTCCCCCGTCCTTCACCCTCTCCTTGTTTCTCTCTGTCTCTCTGGAGGTCTGGGTCAGAAAATGCCATTGTGTTGGGCTCCAATGTTGTCAGTGCTGTATTTGGGTGTATGTATATGTGTGCTCCACACAGTAACGTTACAGTAAGCTTGTTTCTGACAGGGTTCTACGCTCTGGTCCATGTTTAGTGCTAACTTCTTTGTGTTCTGACTGCATCTCTGATCTGTGTGTGAAGGTTCCCAGGAGTCGGACAGTTCTCAGACAGCTAAGAAAGACATGCTGGCAGCACTGAGGGCCAGGCAGGAGGCTCTGGAAGAGACACTCAAACAGAGACTAGAGGACCTCAAGAACATCTGTATCAGAGAGGCGGTAAGACACACACATGCATGCACGCACGAACACACACACAAACAAAGACACAAACATACACTACATGTACACTCACACACACTCACTCACACTCACTCACTCACACAGACACACACACACATCAATGATTAATGATCAATATAATGTATTTCTGTCCCTCTTATCTCTAGGAGTTGACAGGGAAGCTTCCTAAGGAGTATCCATTAGATCCAGGGGAGGAGCCTCCGACAGTCAGGAGGAAGATTGGCCCTGCCTTCAAACTGGACGAACACAAGATCAAGCCGAAAAGAGAGGTCAGAGAATACACTCAAACTGGTACTTCCCTAAGTCCACATGAGAGCCAACTGTTTCCAGTGGTTCCGTTCAGTAGATATGGTTAAGACTTGGGGATGGAGAACTGATCCTAGATGATTGGTTGAAGCAGGGAAGTAAGTGGGGCAGTGACTAAACCAGCGGTCTGAAACTTCTTAGATCTGGTTTGAAGTCAATCCTCAATTCCTCTTTCTCACTGTTCTTCTATTTGTGCCGTAATATATTTTCCGCTGCTACAGGGCTGACTAAAAATAGCCTGTCTGTTCCTTACCACAGGAAGCGGTTATAGTGGGAGAGAAAGAAAGTGTGTGCAAGCGAGCGTACATGTGTTTGTGTGCACGCACGCGTGCGCGTGTGTGTGTGTGTCTTGGATTGTATGCATTGAAACTGATCCAGTGGTAAAGTATTAGGAAACCGCCAGGCAAGCAGAAAGATGTCTCAGATTTTACACTAGTCAAACCTTGTTACCTCAGAACACACACACACACACACACACACACACACACACACACACACACAAACAGAGAGGTCATTCGGCAGTGGGATGTAGAGATTGTTAGCTAAGAGGGATTCCTCTACTAGGTATTCTTGGGGAGATGTTGACCTAACTCAATACATCACCACTCTCTCTCCTAAGGGAAGTTGTGTGCGCGTGTGCATGTGTGAAACAGGCCTATGTGTTCTGTTTTTCTGCGGTGAGGATTAGGGGGGGGGGGGGGGGGTGTGTTTATTGAGGTGAGATCGGGGGTTAGGGGGGAGTAGGGTGTGTTTTTTCTGAGGTGAGAGGTTTAGGGGGGAGTAGGTGGCATGTTTTTCTGAGGTGAGGGTTAGGGGGGAGTAGGGGGGGGGGTGTTTATATGAGGTGAAGATCGGGGGGTACGGGGGGAGTAGGGTGTGGTTTTTCTGAGGTGAGGTTTTTAGGGGGGAGTAGGTGCATGTTTTCTCTGAGGTGGAGGGTTAGGGGGGAGTAGGGGGGGGGGGTGTTTATATGAGGTGAGATCGGGGGGTTAGGGGTGGAGTAGGGTGTGTTTTTCTGAGGTGAGGTTTAGGGGGGAGTAGGTGCATGTTTTCTGAGGTGAGGTGGTGTTAGGGGGGAGTAGGGGCATGTTTTTCTTGAGGTGAGGTGAGGGTTAGGGGGAGTAGGGGGGGGGGGGGTGGTTATGAGGTGACGGATTCGGGGTTAGGGGGAGTAGGGGTGAGTTGTTTTCTGAGGTGAGGTATTAGGGGGGAGTAGGTGCATGTCTTTTCTGAGGTGAGGTGGGGTGTTAGGGGGGAGTAGGGGCATGTTTTTCTCTGAGGTGAGTGAGGGTTAGGGGGGAGTAGGGGGGGTGTATATTCTGAGCTGAGGTGAGGGTGGGCTCTGAGGTGAGGGTTAGGGGGTGGGGGGGGGGGGGAGGGGGGGGTCTGAGGTGAGGGGTTCAGGGGGGAGTATGTGGGGGGTTCTGAGGTGAGGTGAGGGTTGGTGGGGGGAGTAGGGGGTGTGCTGAGGTTGAGGGTTATGGGGGAGTAGGGGGGGGGGTCTGAGGTGAGGTGAGGGTTGGGGGAGTTAGGGGGGGGGATCTGAGGTGAGGTAGGTTATGGGGGAGTAGGGGGGGGTGTGAGGTGAGGGTTAGGGGGAGTGGGGGGGGGGTGTTTTTTGTGAGTGTGGTGGGTGAGGGTTAGGGGGGAGTGGGGGGGTCTGAGGTGAGGCTGAGGGTTATGGGGGAGTATGGGGGGGGGGGTTTGTGAGGTGTGGTGAGGTTTGGAGGGGGGTTCTGAGGCTGAGGTAAGGGTTATGGGGGAGTGGGGGGGGGGGTTTGTGAGGTGTGGTGAGGGTTGGGGAGTGGGGGGGGGGTCTGAGGTGAGGTTAGGGGGGAGTAGGGGGAGGGGGTTTTGTTGTGAGCGTGTGGTGACGCGGTTAGGGGGGAGTGGGGGGGGTCTGAGGTGAGGTGGAAGGGTTATGCGGGGGAGTGGGGGGGGGTGTTTTTTGTGAGTGTGTGGATGAGGGTTAGGCGGGGAATGGGGGGGAGTCGTGAGGTGAGGTGAGGGTTAGGGGGGAGTGGGTCTGAGGTGAGGTAGGGTTAGGGGGTGGAAGTGGGGGGGGTCTAGTGAGGTTGGGGGGAGTATGGGGGGGTTAAGGTGAGGGTTAGGGGGAGCTGGGGGTGTTTTTAGAAGTTCTCAAGGGAGACGAGACAGAACTAGGAAAGAAAGGAAGATCAGATGATTTCCTCAATTGTGTTTTTCAGGCCTGGGAAATGCTTGGTAGGTTACTACTGGTGGACGGTGGACGGAGTTACTCAGTCTGAGTGGTGTGATAGCTTGGTGTGTTGTTTTGTTTCTCTTTGTGCACACAGTTATGTGTTTGTGTGGTACACGTGTGTCACATATTCCTAACCCTTCGCCATCTCTCCTCTCTCTCTCTCTTCATTTCTTCTCTCTCCTCTCTCTCTTTGCTCCTCTTCTCTCTCTCTCTCTCGTCTCTCTCTCTCTCTCTCTCTATCTCCTCTCCTCTCTCTTTCCTCTCTCTCTCTCTCTCTTCTCTCGTCTCTCTCTCTTTCTCTCTCTCTCTCTCTTCTCCTCTCTCCTCCCGTCCTCTCTCTCTCTCTCTCTCTCTCTCTTTCTCTCTGTCTCTTCTCTCTCTCTTCTCTCTTTTACCAGGAGGAAGAGCTAGAGCGTCTAGCAGAGGGCGTTGCCATCCAATCACAGATCACGGGGCTGCGAGGCGGTTGGCCGGCGATCCGCACGTGAGGCAGTAAGAAGCTTGAGGAACAGAGGAAGACGTCGCTACTGAACGCACTGAGGAACTCCAGGACCGATTAGAGAACGTCATCAACGACACGTGTCCGCTCTGGAAAGCAACCCACGAACGCGCTTACGCTTCAATAGAGGGTGAGACTACACACATGCTGAGAGAATCGCTTATTACGAACCACACAGGCGTAACAAACAGGGTGAGACCAGGCCACACGATACCTGACACATCAAAAATTCACGAATAACAGCCAAACAACATCACTCAACAGACCACGGCAAGAAGTGCTCCAAAACTTCCTTTAAACAGGACACCTTACCTACCGTCAACAATTGCCCATAGTAAAGAGTGTTTTCCTCTGTTTCTCTAACCATCCGAGGCCACCGATGGCCTCAGAGGACAGCTCTCTGTCGGATCGCTCTGGTCCTTGTGGATGAGACGGTATGTTTACCTCTCTCTGTCCTCTCTGGTCCTCTCTCTGTCTTCTGTTCTCTCTGTCTCTCTGTCTTTCTGTCTCTCTCTGTCTCTCTCTGTCTTCCTGTTCATTCTTCTCTTTCTCTGTTCTCTCTCTTCTCTCTGTTCTCTCTGTCTCTCTCTGTCCTCTCTCTCTCTTTTGCTCTCTCATCTTCTCTCTGGGTCTCTCTGGTCTCTCTCTCTCTTCATGTCCTCTCTGTCCTGTCTTCCCCTCTGTCTCTAAATGTCTCTCATCTCCGTTTCTCGCGTCTCTCTCCTCTGGTCTCTTTCTCTTCGCTCTCCTCTGTCTCTGTCATTGTCCTGTTCTCTCTCTCTCTGTCTCTCTCTCGCTCTCCCTGGTCTCGTCTCTCTCTCTGTCTCGCTCTCTGTCTCTCTCTCTCTCTCTTCTCTCTCTCTGCTCTCTTTCTTTCGTTGCATTCGGCTCGCTCTCTGTCTCTCTCTCTGTTCTTCTTCTCTCTTCTCTGTTCTTGTCTCTCTGTCTCGTCTCTCTGGTCCTCTCTCTTCTCTGTCTCTCTCTCGTCTAGTCTCTCTCTGTTCTCTCCTCTCTGTCTCCTTCTCCCTCTCATCCTCCTCTTCCTTGCTTTCTCCGTCTCCTCTCTCTCTCTCTCTGTCTCTCTCTCTGTCTCTCATTTCAATTCAAGGGGCTTTATTGGCATGGGAAACATGTGTTACCATTTGCCAAAGAAGTGAGTAGATAATATACAAAAGTGAAATAACAATAAAAATTAACAGTAAACATTACCATACAGAAGTTCAAAACATAAAGAACAATTACAAATGTCATATTATATATATACAGTGTTGTAACATGTACAACTGGTTAACGTCACAAGGAATAAATAAGCCACAATATGGGTTTGTATTTACAATGTCTTGTGTTGCTTGACTTGGTGCCCTTTTCTACTTGTGGCACAGGTCACAAATACTTGCTTGCTTGATGGCACACGCTGTGGAATTCACCCAGTGATATGGGAGTTAATAAAAATTGGGATTTGTTTTCGAATTCTTTGTGGCTCTGTTGTACTCTGAGGGGAAATATGTCTCTCTTAATATGGTCATTACATTGGCAGGAGGTTAGGGAAGTGCAGCTAGTTTCAACCTCATTTTGTGGGCAGTGAGCGATTAGCTGTCTTCTTGAGAGCCAATGTCTGCCTAGGCGGCGCTTTTCTCACTGAGCAGGTTATATGTCACTTGAGTCTGTACATTTGAGGTCATAAGCTTTTTCTTAAGTTTGGGTCAGTCACGAGTGGGTCAGGGTATTCTGCCACTGTGGTAGTCTCTGTTGTAGGGCCAAACTAGCATTCTACGTTTGCTTCTGTTTTTTTTTGTTACTTCTTTGCCAATGATGTCAGTTAATTATGTTTTTGTTTTTCTCATGATTTTGGTTGGGTCTATTGTGCCTGTTGTCTGGGGCTTCTGTGGGGTGTGTTTGGTGTTTGTGAAAAGAGGCTAGGACGCAGCTTGCTTAGGGGATCTTCTTCCAGGTTTCTCGCCTTCTCTGTAGGGTGATGGCTTTTGTTGTTATGGGAAGGTTTGGGAAATCGCTCTTTTAGAGGTGGTTGTAGAATTATAAATTAACGGCTCTTTCTTTGGATTTGATATTAGTGGGTATCGGCTCTAAATTTGCTCTGCATGCATTATTTGGTGTTCTACGTTGTTAAGACACGAGGCGGAGGATTTTTTTTGCAGAATTTCTGCATGCAGACGTCTTCAATTTGGGTTGGTTTTGTATCCCATTTTGTGAAAGTCTTGGGTTGGTAAGCGGACCCCCAGACCTCACAACCAAAAAAGGCGAGATGGGCTCTATGACTCGATTGCAAGTAATTTTTTTTTAGGGCCAGATCCTAATTGGTATGGTTGAAATTATGTTCCTTGTTGATGGCATAGAATGCCCTTCTTAGCCCTTGTTCTCATGATTCGTTCACTTAGTTGTGGAAGTTACCCGTGGCGCTGATCGTTTAGGCCGCGGTATGTATATTGTTTTTTGTGTGCTCTATATGGGCAACAGTGTCTAGATGGAATTTGTGGTTGGGCGACTGGACCTTTTTTTTGGAACACCATTATTTTGGTCTTCTTGAGAATTTTACTGTCAGGCGCCAGGTCTAAACGAATCTGTGCAGAGGATCTAGGTTGCTGTAGGCCTCCTTGGTTGGTGACAGAAGCACAAGATCATCAGCAAACAGTAGAGACATTTGACTTCGGATTCTAGTAGGGTAGGCTTGGGGGTGCTGCAGACTGTTCTATGTGCCGCGCGATTTTCGTTGATATATATGTTGAAGAGGGTGGGGCTTTAAGCTGCATCCTGTCTCACCCACGTCACCTGTGTGAAGAATGTGTGTTGTTTTTTGCCATTTTAACCGCACACTTGTTGTTTGTATACATGGATTTTATAATGTCGTATGTTTTACCCCAACCACTTTCCATCAATTTGAAAAGCAGGACCCTCATGCCAAATTTTGAGTCGAAGGCTTTTTGAAATCAACAAAGCATAAGAAGACTTTGCCTTGTTTGGTTTGTTTGTTTTGTCAATTAGGGTGTGTAGGGTGAATCAACTATGTCTGTTGTACGGTAATTTGGTAAAATTAAGATTTGTTAATGCAGAGTATTTTCCCAAGGTTACTGGTTGACGCGCGCATATTCCACGGTAGTTATTGGGGTCAAATTTTGTCTCCACTTTTGTGGATTGGGGTGATCAGTCCTTGGTTCCAAATATACTCACACCTTCCCTCTTTCTCTTCTCTCTCTTCAGACGACCCCAGGTGACAGGGACCCGACCTTCTCCTTCCGGCACGCATCTCCACAAAAGGCCCCTCCCGGCCTCTCCTCCCACAGCCGGCCCCTTCCCCTTAGTCCCTAGAAGGCTCCTTAGGCACCCTGGCACTACTCTCGCTCCGAATACGACAAGTCCCCCATCCAAACCCAAGATGTGGAGCGAGTCTCGCTGGACGAACCATTCACGAGAGGGTAAAAAAACGCTCCTCACACTCCAGGTGAGAGGTCAACTTCTGTTGCATGACGATAGATTCTTATTACTGGGGCAATGGGGCATGTGATAGGTTGGTTTAACGATAGTAGAATGATTTAGAAAATAGCAATAGTAATGTTTAAGTGCTCTCTCTCTCCCTGGCCAGTCAATTAGCGGTTCCCCAGCTCTGGTACTTGTGGGGAGGCAGAGGCAGTACTCTCTGCAGAGTAGACCCATCAGGAGCCTTCCTCCACTGGAGCGCCCAGTCCAGCCATGCCCTCTACCCCCCTGACTGAGACCCGGACCCCTCAATATGTACACTCCACAAGGTAACCGCTAGACTAACTTTTGGAATAACCTTTCAGATAACCGCCCCACTACTACGGTCACCTCACTAGGGTCAAAGCCTCAACTATACTGGAATAATGTTCTCTCTATCTCCTCCCTCCATCTCTCCCTCCTTTCACGCAGGTCTGTGGATCAGTCCCACCCGTCTGCACAGTCTGGTTCAAGCACTTTAGGAACGCAAGCTTCCAGCCTGGATCTCAGGGCAAGCTGCTGGCCTCTGACCTGACACATCACACTCACCACCGAACCCTGGGAGCCCTGGGCAGCCCTGACTTCTTCCTGCCCCAGGGACAGCGACAGCTCCACGGCTCGGACCCGCTGGATGACTGTTCGTCCTGTAACTTCCCAGAGCAGCTCAGACACTACTACCCTGGGGTAGCTCCGGGGCTCCAACCCTAACTACTCCAAACCCTGGGAGAGGGACTCCCCTTCCAAAGCCAGGCAGAGACAGAGGCCAGAGGCACAGGTTAGTACAGAGAGCAGGAGCTGGGTGTGTCCAGGGTTTACTTTGGACTTGTTCAGCAATCCTTGGAGGTCTCTGTGACATGTTCTAGTGTTATGTGTGTATATCCTCTCTCTCTCCAGGTCTGGCAGGTCACCTGGTGGTTCCTCTCTAAACTCTGGCTCCATGCCCAACCTTGCAGCCAAGAACGGATCAGGGGGCGGTGGTACGGGGGAGCGGGACTGGGTCAAGGGAAGCACGGGGTGTACCTCCACAGCCAGAGCCAGCCCTCGTCCCAGTACCGGATTAAGAGTACCCCCTGTACGTAGAGGAGAGCCCCAACCCGGTGGTGGTGCGCAGCCTGGGAGAGTGACCAGGAGGGCCACTACAGCGTCAAGGCCCAGTATCAAAACCTCCAGCTCCTACACAGCCGGGGGCTCTACAAGGAGACCTGGGGGGGTGAGGAGGGGGGAGAGGGGAGTGGCAGACTCACCCCGTTCCGCCCGGTCCAGATTGTACGGACTCCCCTCACTGGGGCGAGAGGGGGGAGGGGGGGGGAGGGCGGTGGTGTCGGACGAGCTGAGGTGTTGGTACCAGCGCTCATCGGGCAGTCTAAAGGAGAGGAGTCACTGTGGCTCCAATGCGTCAGACAGCGGCTCGTTGCAAGGCACTCTGGGACACGGACGAGGCAACAGGGTGGGGACGCTCGCCAAGGGATCGCCAGGTGGGTGACAACACACCACACACTCATCACCCTCAGCGGGGTCGCAACAACACGACTTCCGCTTTTGGATGTTAACAATGTGAACAATGTGAACTCCTCTACCACTTTTTCTGGATTGGTTGAATAGCAGAGACCCTCTCCCGACAGTTTTTATTTTTATTTTACACCAGCTACATTAGGTTACACAGACATAGTTTATGTTCAAAGCTAAGTTTGGAGTTTTGACTGGGTTTGCTCAGGCAGTGTTAAGGATAGATGTTACATTTCCTATTATTTACATTCAGATTATGAGACTGATGTGCTGCCTACTGCGCCAACAAGGCCTGTGTGTGAAGGAGAGGGGCCTCTGTTAAGGAGAGTGTGCGTAAAGCGATCCCTGAACTAAAGGAGCCTGTTTGTCACAATGGTCACACCCCCACTTTAAGCCCCCTATCTGAGGCATAGCTGGGATTCCGCAGCCCCTGACCACCGACCTTTGTCTTTGTGCGTGTGTGTGTGTGTATAACTGTGTGTAACTGTGTATAACTGTGTGTCTCTCTGTATAGCAGCTTCCCCTCACAGCCAGAGGAGTGTGACTCCCTCCAGTGAACAGGCTGCCACCCCCATACCCCCCTGCAGCCCACAACACATCCTCAACTGGCAGAGCGGGTAAGATACTCATACACACAACCTATACACACACACACACACAAACTGCACACACACAAACTACATACACATACACACACCAATACATCATTGGCAGATTTTGTTATAACGTGTTTGGGGATGAAGACCAGGCACTCAGGATCCTGCTCCTATTGGGCCTTTAACCCTGGGTTAAAGGGTAAAGGTTAGAAGCTCTGGCTCCTGTATTACAATTCACAGGACATAATCTGCATCCTATCAAAGCATCTTCAGCTCTGCTTCTCTTTATAACCTCTTTATAACCTCCAACCTACACACACCCTTTGCCCTTCTGCAGCACGGGACTCAGTCTAGCTACTGATCACAGGGCTGTCTTGTCTTCCTAAAGGACTTGGGACTTGACGTTGTTCTAACTCTCACCCTCACACTAAATACGCCAGAGTGATTTGTTAACTTCTCTCTCCTCTCTTTCTCTTTCGCTCTTCTCTCTTTTTCCTTCTCATTCCGTCCCTGTTCATCTCTCTCCCTCTCTGTCTGTACTAACCTCTCTGCTGTCTGTCTGTCTGTGTGTTTCCTGGTTTAGCGGTACAGCAGACAGCTCTCCTACTGAAGACGTGTGTCAGTCTCCCCCTCAGCCCAGCTCTGAAGCATAGAGGTACTGTCTGTCTGCCAGGACTGCCAGAACACAGACCTAGAAACACAACAGATAGACCAGCGAACAACAGAAAAACAATGTAGAACCATAGACCATAGAACCAATCCTGTGTGAACACGTAGAAACACACCCCATAGAATGAGTCCTGACACAAAGACATAGAAACCTGAACTAGCTAAGGGACGTAGAAATAGATCCGCTTGACTAGATACAGTGCCTTGCAGAAGTATTCACCCCCTTTGGCATTTTTTCTATTTTGTTGCATTACAACCTATAATTTAAATGGATTTTTATTTGGATTTCATGTAATGGACATACACAAAATAGCCCAAATTGGTGAAGTGAAATGAAGAAAATAACGTGTTTCAAAAAATCTAATTAAAATAAAAACGGAAAAGTGGTGCATGCATATGTATTCACCCCTTTGCTATGAAGCCCCTAAATAAGATCTGGTGCAACCAATTACCTTCAGAAGTCACATAATGATTTATATAAAGTCCACCTGTGTGCAATCTAAGTGTCACATGATCTGTCACATGATCTCAGCATATATACACCTGTTCTGAAAGGCCCCAGAGTCTGAAACACCACTAAGCAAGGGGCTCCACCAAGCAAGCGGCACCATGAAGACCAAGGAGCGCTCCAAACAGGTCAGGGGCAAAGTTGTGGAGAAGTACAGATCAGGGTTGGGTTATAAAAAAATATCCGAAACTTTGAACATCCCACGGAGCACCATTAAATCCATTATTAAAAAATGGAAAGAATATGGCACCACAACAAATCTGCCAAGAGAGGGCCGCCCACCAAAACTCACGGACCAGGCAAGGAGGGCATTAATTAGAGAGACAACAAAGAGACCAAAGATAACCCTGAAGGAGCTGCAAAGCTCCACAGCAGAGATTGGAGTATCTGTCCATTGGACCACTTTAAGCTGTACACTCCACAGAGCTGGGCTTTACGGAAGAGTGGCCCAAAAAAATAAGCAAACATGTTTGGTGTTCGCCAAAAGGCATGTGGGAGACTCCCCATGTGGGAGTCTCCCACAGTGAAGCATGGTGAACAGTGAAGCATGGTGAACAGTCTCCCACAGTGAAGCATGGTGGTGGCAGCATCATGCTGCATCATGCTGTGGGGATGTTTTTCATCAACAGGAACTAGGAAACTGGTCAGAATTTAAGGAATGATGGAGGGCGCTAAATACAGGGAAATTCTTGAGGGAAACCTGTTTCAGTCTTCCAGAGATTTGAGACTGGGACGGAGGTTCACCTTCCAGCAGGACAATGATCTGAAGCATACTACTAAAGTAACACTCGAGTGGTTTAAGGGAAAACATTTCATGTCTTGGAATGGCCTAGTCAAAGCCCAGACCTCAATCCAATTGAGAATCTGTGGTATGACTTAAAGATTGCTGTACACCAGCGGAACCCATCCAACTTAAAGGAGCTGGAGCAGTTTTGCCTTGAAGAATGGGCAAAAATCCCAGTGGCTAGATGTGCCAAGCTTATAGAGACATACCCCACGAGACTTGCAGCTGTAATTGCTGCAAAAGTTGGCTCTACAAAGTATTGACTTTGGGGGGGTGAATAGTTATGCACGCTCAAGTTTTCAATGTTTTTGTCTTAATTCTTGTTTGTTCACAATAAAAAATATTTTGCATTTTCAAAGTGGTAGGCATGTTGTGTAAATGAAATGATACAAAAAAAAAATGGCAACAAAATAGGAAAAATGCCAATGGGGGTGAATACTTTCGCAAGCCACTGTATGTAGAAACAGAACCTGAACTAGATCAGTGGTGTAGAAATAGAATCCCTTGTCTAGATTCTAAGTATTGTACCAACTGCTGAGTTGAATAGGGTCTTCCCATTTCTAATCCATTCTAATAGCAGGTTTGGGAATGGTGTCTGTTCTATCTGCTTTGTTTCTATGGCTGTAACTGGACTGCATGTCTGCTGTGTGTGGCTGTCCATGTTTCTGCCTGTAGCTGCTCTCTACAGTAAACCCTAACCCTCACTACTGTACACTCTTAGAAAAAAAGTCTGTCCCCATAGGATAATTATTTTTGGTTCCAGGTTGAACTCTTTTGGGTTCCATATAGAACCCTCTGTGGAAAAAGTAATACCTGGAACCAAAAATGGTTCCTCAAAGGGTTCTCCTATGGGGACAGCTAAAGGACCCTTTAGGTTCTAGATAACACCTTTTTTCTAACAGTGTACTGTAGGGCTGAATACATTTAGTCGACTGAGATTTCTTTAGTCGAGCAGTAGCAACAAAATAAATGTTTTTAAACATGGTGTACAAGACACCTATCTGATTCGCGTCTGTCTGTGTGCACTGATCCATTGTGGAGGCCGTGGGGATGGCACAGTCCATTACTAAGACATGTGCTTCTGAAATTGTATATGGTGATATTATGTAAGAACAATGGTGAAACACAAATAAAAATAATATTATTTTATAACAAATGTGCTTTCTCCCACATTGAATAGTGGACACTGTCCGCGGTTCTGAAACACATCAGTGCACTGTTGAATTGGTGCCTTTTCCTAGACCATGTTGCTATGTGCATAATAGCAAAGTTAACCAGCATATTGAGAACAATGCAGCGAAGGCAGCAGCGGAGATAAGAGACGAGAAAACAGCCCTTGCCTTAATTGCCTAAGAAAATGAGGAGAGAGGAAACCCCAACTTAATTAGGTCTATAATCAACAGCCTGTTAAATGTGCCTGGCTTTATAAAACATCCATATACAGTGTATTCAGCCCCCTTGACTTTTCCCACATGTTGTTATGTTACATCCTTGTTCTAAAATGGATTAAATAGATTTTTTTTCAATCTACACATAATACCCCATAATGACAAAGGAAAAACAGGTTTTCAGCAATTTTTGCTCATTTATATATATTTCTTTACTGAAATATCAAATTTACATAAGTATTCAGACCTTTTACGCAGTACTTTGTTGAAGCACCTTTGGCAGTGATTACAGCCACAAGTTTTCTTGGGTACAAGCTTGGCACACCTGTATTTGGGGAATTTCTCCCGTTCTTCTCTGCAGATCCTCTCAAGCTCTGTCAGGTTGGATGGGGAGCATCGCTGCACAGCTATTTTCAGATCTCTCCAGAGATGTTCGATCGGGTTCAAGTCCGGGCTCTGGCTAGGCCACTCAAGGACATTCAGAGACTTGTCCTGAAGCCACTCCTGCTTTGTCTTGGCTGTGTGCTGAGGGTGGTTGTCCTGTTGGAAGGTAAACCTTCGCCCCAGTCTCCGGTCCTGAACACTCTGGAGCAGGTTTTCATCAAGGAACTCTCTGTACTTTGCTCCGTTCATCTTTCCCTCGATCCTGACTAGTCTCCCAGTCCCTGCCGCTGAAAAACATCCCCACAGCATAATGCTGCCACCACCATGCTTCACCGTAGGGGTGGTGCCAGGTTTCCTCATGTGCAAGTAAAAGGCACATGCAGGCTATCATGTGCCTTTTACTGAGGAGTAAAAGGCACTCTACCATAAAGGCAGGGACTGGGCCATTCTACCATCTGGCCACTCTACCATAAAGGCCTGATTGGTGGAGTGCTGCAGAGATGGTTGTCCTTCTGGAAGGTTCTTCCATCTCCACAGAGGAACTCTGGAGCTTTGTCAGAGTGACCATCCGGTTCTTGGTCACCTCCCTGACCAAGGCCATTCTCCCCCGATTGCTCAGTTTGGCCGGGCGGCCAGCTCTAGGAAGTGTCTTATTGGTTCCAAACTTCTTCCATTTAAGAATGATAGAGGACCTTCAATGATGCATAATAATTGTTATCCATTTTAGAATAAGGCTAGAACGTAACAAAATGTGGAAAAAGAGAAGGGGTCTGAATACTTTCCGAATACACTGTATATTTACAGAAATAAGACAGATCCTGATTTTGTTGCCAGTTTGAATGTTTGTTTAATAACCTACTGGTTCCGTGCACACCTAGCCAATATCACAAATGTAGCTGTTTTTAATCTTTGCTCTGCTGTAATAAAGGCTTTACATATTTTTTACCTTAGACCAGCCTCTGGTATTATTTATAATTATTTAGTGTCTTTTACACTGTTTCAAATTGTCCAACAAAATATATTAATAATAATAACCATCCTTTTCCCTTGATTTCCTTGTTATTGTTATTATTACAATAATTTTTATGTTCATCAATACAATAATAAGTAATGTCGTTATCATTAGTAGGCTTAGTATAGCAGCCTTGTATAACCACCATCGAGCTGTAGGCCTGAGAGTGCATCCTGTTAAGTCTTAATACCATAACTAACTTAGGCCTCTATTTCAATACTTATATAGGATACTGTATCAATCAATCATTCATTAGTTAATGTCATCACACAGCATACGAGTCATTCATGATGTGAAATGCAATCAAGCTTATTAGTTTTAAAAATAAAAAAACAAAGCAACCATTGAATAATTAGCGTAAACAATCAATAGGCCTAAACTGTTCCATTTCATAAATTGCATTCACGAATGAATGCGACTGTTTTAAGTCTTTGCTGTAATAAAGGCTTTACAAAAAAATACAGACTCTCTGGTACACTTATCATTTATTTGTGTTGTTTCAAACAAAAAGTGATATTGTAATCTAACAGCACTGGTTTGGTACACATAATACGCTTGCTCCTTACTTTCTTTTTCTTGATCTCCAGTATTTTCCATAATTAGTCAAATTTATTCCGCACATCTGACTTCTCCTTTACCTCTTGAGCAACCAGTAAACATTCCCCCTTTTCAAGTTTATTAGTCACGTCCACTGCATCCATTATGGTGTTCAGAGTTTGTTATAACCAATTTAATGAAGTGACTATGATATGCTATAGGTCAGGCCCTATTGGTCACGTGCATGCAATGCATACATGTGTCACATAAAGAGACCAAGGGTTAAGGGAATAGGGAATGTTTTTCCTAAACAAATTAGGGATTTCAGTAACATGAACTTTTCAGTCAGAAATGGCTGTAATTATGTTGCAGCTTCAGCAACACGGACAGCGAGATAAACACTGTTGATGTTCTGTGTTGGTCGCTGCAGCAGGAAGGAGAGAGAGACAACGGGAGCTAGTCACACAGTCACTCGCTGTCTTATTTTTTTAGCACAGCGCAGCAAGTCTGAGCCCGGCAGCACAATCAAATCAATTGCGGTCGGACTCCCTCTAGTCATTTGTGTTTCTTAATTATTTAATCAAACAATTCGCTTAAAGCATCAGATAAGCTACGTGCATATAGTTGATTTGATTAAAACAATAGGATGTGTCTATATATGGAAAAATACACGTTTTAATATTTCTACCAATCAAATTGGTCGAAAGAACAGACAACTCTTGGTCGACCATTATATTTTTTAGTCGGGGACAGCCCTAGTGTACTGTATTACCATCTCTGATTGAACTTGAACTTATTCAACTCAATGGCATTTCTCACTGTTGACTTGTTCGTGACGTGTGCTCACATTCAGTCCATCTCAAGGATAGCAAAGCAGCAGCCACAGGGTGTATCCACCATAATACATTATAAAACCATGAAGGGGAGTGATAAATGCGCTCTAGTCACCTAGTGTAGTTTTAGACTGGTACACTAACAGGACGTGTGATCTGCCATAGAGACAGAGATATAGGAGGATTGAGAGATCAGTTTGAAATGAGGCCGGAAAAGTAAAGGCATCATGGATTGTGCACGTTGTTTTCACAAAAGCTTTAGGTCTAGACAAATGAAGTAACCACCAAAGCATCTCTTCTCTCTCTCTCTTTCTCTCTCTCTCTCTGCAGGTCATTCAATGATAGCTGTTTCCTCAGCAGTCCTCTGTGTTCAGAGCTGGCAGATGTCCAGTGGTACGGACACGACAAGGCCAAACCTGGAACCCTGGTCTGACCTACTGACCACCACCCACTGACCCTCAACACTGATCCTTACTGGCACAACCTCCAACATCTCAACTGACCCTTACAGCCCCCACCAACCTCTCCTCCAGTGCTGATTAGATTGGCCTTATCATGGGCAGGAAACCCTCATCCATTCCTCCCTTCATCCATCTTTCCCTTGATCAGTTTCTGTGCATATCGGACTTGGCTGAACTAGGGGTTCTAGGACCGACACGACTATTGCTGTGGAACAGCCAACCATAGCCTCCGATCCTGAACTCTGAGCGTGAACTCTGACCTTTAATCCCTGACCCTGAGTCTGCTCCAGTCTGAGCCCAAGGATAACCAGGAATGGGCAAGGGGGGAGGATGGGTAAGCCCAGACTACACTCAGCCCACCAGGCCCTGACTCATATCTACCCCTGACCCCAGTGTGCTGCCAGTGTGCTCCCATGTGTTTTGGCTCATGTTCTGGACCTGTGTGTGTGTACACTGGATCTGCTAGGTTCATTAATTTCATGTTTTATGTTTTAGTTTATTTCTCTCTATCGTTTTCTACAACAACAACAAAAAAATGCTGGAGAGACTCTATTCACCCCTCTTTATGAAAACCTTCAGAATATATTTCACTCTTCAGGAAAACTGCAGAGTGGATTATTGGACAATTCTAGATTATCTGAAAGACTAGACAAACATACAAACATTCCCAAAAATCCTAATCCCAATCCCAACTCCTATCCCACAACCAAAGATCCATCTGGCTGACCAATGGCACCAGTCCCATGGACACACTGGGAAAACTGGTTTATCATACTGGGAGTTACACCCCACAATACTAGGAGTCCTCAAAGGAACTGAAAGACTGATCAATTCTACTGGGATCCTGCTCAGCACGTCTACTGGGATGTCAGTAATCTGAACTGGTAGTGTACAACAGCCAGCCACACTGATCAACTACTGGGATGATCCACACTTCTACTGAGCAGTGAGCTCCTGGACTGGGATGTTTTGCCACTACTGTATACTGGGGGACTGTGGTCAGCTGTACTGGGAGACTATGGACAGACTGGGGGCCCTGCACAGCCAGATCAGAGATAGACGGGGACAGACTGTTAGCCACAGGCCACAGACACTTACTCAAGGTTTGGGCCCTGAAAGGCCAAGCCACAATATGCAAGGAATCTCACTGAAAGCCAATGTCTTGAGTTTGTGATGGGTGAAACTGTAGCTATATGTGTAGCAGTTTTGGGGTTAAGACCACATATAGCTTGGGGTGTTTATTTCCAATCATATCTGCAGGCTTTCAGTGGTCTATTTCATCTGGCTCCACCCCTTCGTTTCACTTCCTGGTGAGAAGTGAAAGCTGATTGGATGCTTAGGACTGTGTGTGCCTCTCACTCCTCTCTCTCTCTGGTGATGGGCGTATGATGTGGAGCTGATCGATCACACAGCTGTAGCGAAGGGCGCACCCCTCCTTCACAGTCGAGCTGCGCATATGATAAGATTGGTGAGATGTTAAACACTTCTCGAGGCGTTGTGATATCTGACTCTCTGCGCAGTCCTCTAGTCCTCTGTTAAAAAATGGGATGCAACCCATGTTTAAGGACCAGTCTGTCTCTGTGACGTCGATCTGTCTGTCCAACTCCACGATTGGTCATTGTCTCAGACACTAGGGTAGTATATTTGAGGGTAAACATTTAGATCAGGCATGAGGCCTGTAAACTCAGTACCAGTGGGTACTCGTTTGTACAGGTCACTATCTCAGGCTATATTCTCTCTGCCTAAAGTCTCTCCTATCACCAGTCAGAACACACACATCTTGTTTGTGGACACACACTTTTCTCATCAGTGCCATCTATGGTGGTGCTTAAAGTCTGTACAGTAACCCAGCACTGAAAACAGCCACTCACTAAAATTACAAACCATATAACAACAAATCCCATAGGGCCCGGTTCCTAGTCTAGTGGAGGAAGTGGCCGTGTTCGAGAGCATCAAAACTATGATATATCATGGGTAAATTCTGACTGACTGACTGATCTACAAATAATAATAAGTTATTTATGATGCAAGGTGATTTGTAGCTAAGTCAGTCAGCAGTCACCTGCACGGTCGGCCGCAATGTCGAACAAGCCCAGTGTCTGCTATATAGAGAACCTGCTTCCCAGAGCCAAAAGAACATCAGGGAGAGGTATATACACCAATCAGAGCTGGATCTGCTATGTGGGGTGTTGACTATTGTAACTGTGTCAAGTATTCAATCTAAGTGTTGTTACCAGAGCACAACATACACAGTTACACACTATGTATGAAGACTATAGGCCTACTATATACAGAACCAGTTTTCATCTAGTTCTCCTCCTGTCTTTTTGATACATATAAGGGGATTAAAAACATCTGCATAACAACACATGTATGATGTAAGAGTAAATTCAGACTTGATATAAGAGTAACACACACATATCTAGAATATAAATAATGTCACCCCGGCACCAAAAGGGTATTTATATCATTGTGCTTTTATTGTGCCCCGTTCAAGACAACTGGGAACTCGGAAATCTCCGACGTCGGACTTCAGTGCGTTCAAGACAACTGGGAACTCGGGGAAAAAACGAGCTCCAACTGGGAAAAATTGTTTTGAACGGTCATTCGGAATTCCAAGTCGGAAACTCTGGGATCATCCTAAAGCTGCGACTTCTCCAACCTGAAGATCACTGATGTCATGATTTGAACTCGTTTTATTCTGAGTTCCCAGTTGTCTTGAAAGCACCATTACTGTGTAGATAATGTCATCAATGAACTCTGAATTTTGACCTTTGTTTAGTAATGGAGGCCATCACCGTATCCCGCTGTAACACAGCTGTGACTCAAAGAGAACATGTAGATTCCATATAACTCTCGCTTACATAGACCAACTCTTGTCACAAACCAATTCTTAAGCAGGTATTTTAAAGCACACCTTCTGGTTTTCTGCTGGGGAAAAGAAGCCTCTGCCCAACGTTGTTGTAATGCTGTATGTGTGGACAGTGTAGAAAACCCCAAACAAAGCAAAGAATTGCAGTCCCTCTCTCACATCTGCCTGTGCTTTGTAAAGGCTTATATTCTCCCTTGAATCTTAAAAAAACAAACATCTGAAAACATTGTTTAAATGTTGCACAAAAATCTGAGCCCGTCAAATTAGTTGAACTTGTACCAAGCGGCATGGAGGACTGAATTTCCTTCCGTTTGAACGAGTTTCACGGCCCCCTCCCCAACCCTGCCACACTGCAAAGTCCTGGTAAAAATGCTGTGTCTCTTATGAACTTTGAACTCCTGTTGTTTACCTCTTTAGAACCACTGAGGGACTGCAGTCTGCCATCAGCTAGGCTAAGGCTCATTAGCCTGTCCATTTCCCATGGATGAGACACCTCTCTGCTAGTTCACACCATTCCATGCATGCTCAAAAAAACAAAAATACTACCCTTCTCCACTCACCTTTTCCTCCTAGACAGAGAAGCATTCTGTATCCATGACAACACCCCCAAACCCCCAGTTTGACTTTTGACTCCTGACCCCTCTGACCTTTGAACCCAATGTGGTGATGTGTGCTGTACCCTCTTCTAGGTACCCTATGCCCATACTGTCTGTACTCCATAGAAACAAACATTTTTATAGTTAAAGAAGATTAACTCTTTTATCAACCTCTTTCCTGTACGTACTCTACAGAGGGGCACTGTAAGCCTAAGTGGGGTTTTTAACATTCACTGTAAGCCTAAGTGGGGTTTTTAACATTCACTGTAAGCCTAAGTGGGGTTTTTAACATTCACTGTAAGCCTAAATGGGGGTTTTAACATTCACTGTAAGCCTAAGTGGGGGTTTTAACATTCACTGTAAGCCTAAGTGGGGGTTTTAAAACATTCACTGTAAGCCTAAGTGGGGTTTTAACATTCACTGTAAGCCTAAGTGGGGGGGT
Source organism: Salvelinus sp. IW2-2015 (assembly GCF_002910315.2). NCBI lineage: Eukaryota > Metazoa > Chordata > Actinopteri > Salmoniformes > Salmonidae > Salvelinus > Salvelinus sp. IW2-2015. The sequence continues at coordinate 73,474,600 of NC_036842.1, read as the reverse complement.
TTAACATTCACTGTAAGCCTAAGTGGGGGTTTTAACATTCACTGTAAGCCTAAGTGGGGGTTTTTAACATTCACTGTAACGCTAAGTGGGGGTTTTAACATTCACTGTAAGCCTAAGTGGGGGTTTTAACATTCACTGTAAAGCCTAAGTGGGGTTTTAACATTCACTGTAAGCCTAAGTGGGGTTTTAACATTCACTGTAAGCCTAAGTGGGGGTTTTAACATTCACTGTAAGCCTAAGTGGGGGTTTTAAACATTCACTGTAGCCTAAGTGGGGGTTTTAACATTCACTGTAAGCCTAAGTGGGGGTTTTAACATTCACTGTAAGCCTAAGTGGGGGTTTTAACATTCACTGTAAGGCCTAAGTGGGGTTTTAACATTCACTGTAAGCCTAAGTGGGGGTTTTTACATTCACTGTAAGCCTAAGTGGGGGTTTTAAACATTCACTGTAGCCTAAGTGGGGTTTTAACATTCACTGTAAGCCTAAGTGGGGTTTTAACATTCACTGTAAGCCTAAGTGGGTTTTAACATTCACTGTAAGCCTAAGTGGGGGTTTTAACATTCACTGTAAGCCTAAGTGGGGGTTTTAACATTCACTGTAAGCCTAAGTGGGGTTTTAACATTCACTGTAAGCCTAAGTGGGGGTTTTAACATAACCATGTTCCTTTTTATATGAACCAGTATTAGTTGTTTCTTTGGTTTTTGTTTCTAAGTTCTGACATAGTAAAAATCCTTTCAGGTGCTATATGATGACCAGTTACCGCTTTGTCACATAGGATATAGACTCTCCTCATTGTTGTCAATAGTTTTAATACGTTGTGCAGAGCAAAGACCGTCCCTTTAGGCAGTAGGACACCCATCCACCAGACCATAGAGCATGTAACATGATTTTATTGGTTCTCTTCAACTGTAACCTGACGAAAAAAAGGTGTTGTAGAAAAAAACTATGTGGAATTGACACAAAAAAATACTGAATTCCAGTTAATTTATTCTTTTTTCTATTAAGACTTTGTATAGGAACTTTCCATTTTTCTAAATGGTGTTGTTGGCACCTGATGATGGATTGTCCAGATGAGAAGAATTGGTGGTTCTTCAGATTATGAAAATAAATTATTGCTGAATGTTCTCAAGATGGTTTCCTGGTCTGTTCTTCTCTGTGTAATCTGTTGTATGTTCCTAAAGGTTTAGGGGTAGCATGTCCCTCTCACACCTCAATAGCTCAACGTGGCTTCCTCTCCACCTCTCCTTTCCTCTACTCTGGTAACTTTGGACTGATGCAGTAAATACCTGGCTGGCTTCATTGTATTACATCAGGTAGCGTAACGATTCTGCCTGCACTGACTGATGGGTCGGTTGAGGGACAAGCATATCGTAGGTGACACCACCTGTCTGAAGACAATAGGCGGGCCTGGCATGCACCATATTGCTTGAACTTTTATCAGAGCAAATTAAGGAGAGGAAGCCACATTCAGATGGGAAAATAATTAGGAGGACACCACTGAAAAGAACACACTCCTGTACAACCCTCCACCCTGTGGTCTCCATGCTGACAGACCCAGTCTTCAGACAGACCCACTCTGGGACCCCATCTCTTTGAAACTGGGGATTGAAAATCCCCTCACATCAGAGAGGCAAACTCAGGCAAGTCCAACTATTAGCCCCCCATTCTCTTTCCCTTGCCTTCTTTCTCTTACCCTTTGACGTTTTTCTCCCATTCTCTTCCTTTTCCATCTCCATTCTCTCCCCCCCACACCCTCTCCCACTATACTCCCTCTCTCCTCTAAAAAATCCATATTTTCTCTGCTGGTGTTCCCATAGCAGTGCTCTCAGAAACTGTTTCCTGTCTTACTTTATTTAGGAACGAACCCTTTAGGAATGGTGTGTGCATGTTTGAAATAGTGTGTGTGCGTGTGTGTATGTGTGTGTGTGGGACTTTGCTTTGCTTAGTGGACCTCAGGCAGTACTGAAATGGACCAGAACCGATTAAATTAATCATGTAACAATGAACTCAGGATTTGGGACACCACGAGAGCGGTTGTTAAAAGTTACCATCTCCCGAATACATTTTTGAGAAGCGTAGTAGAATGGTCCCACTTAAGTTCACTTTTCTAGATACTTTACTTAGGACAGCTAATCAGCCGTACCAGTGATTGTCCGGGAGGTGATGTTATTGTCTACCTCATGTTGAGATTGCAGAGTTCGAACCACTTTGGACGTGAGCTGCAGCTCAACGCCTCTCTGGTCTCATATGTTAATTCTTAACCCATCATTTTATACAGTTCTTCTAAAGGGGTGGTTCGTGAGGCTGACACTCTCTGAGGGGGGCTCAAGGGGGCGGTGACTACTCACTTGTACAAAGTTATAGAAACAATTTCCTCTTACAGTTTCTAAGATCACATCCCTCTCTTAACAAAAACACTATCATCATTTTTCATATTTTATCAACAACGTAGAGGATGGACACTTCACAGATATAGAGTGTATACTTTTCAAGTTACAGTATAAAATATTTATTGACATCACAAAATAACCAAATTACATTATTATTGTTTAGATCGCCTCTGACCATTCCTCACGTTCTATGTCAGAAATATTGTTCCAGTATTCGCTTTATAATGTGTTAGTGTTTAGACGGGAAAATGTCTGTGTAGACAAAGGCACGTTCATGTGTGAACATTGGAGAGGGATGTTCTCTCCTTGAGAGTGTGTGCTGTCACCCTCTGCGGGTGAGAGGCTGAAGTTATTTATTGCCAAGCTGATCTGACCTATTCGGATCCTCACAGGACAGTCATGACAGGGTGATCAAGACAGTCTAGGATAATGTTAGCTCTCCTCACCACTTGCTTTCTGAATGTCACTGAGAGCTGTGCCTGTTGCACCCCGATGACCTTGCTGGCCACCTTAACAACCCTGTCTGACCTATTTTTGTTGTAAACATTAAGATTGCCAAACCAGGCCAACATCGAGAACATCAACACAGATTCAATAAAACTCCTGTAAAATAGTGTCATCATTGTCTTGCTGACATTAAAACCAGCTACTGTCCCTTTTTACAGATGGCATCTGTTCTCCTCAAACGTCAACTTGTTGTCCAGCACTGTTCCCAGGTACTTGTAGGTATTGACCAGGTCAATGTCATTTCCCATGACCACAGTGGGTGTGTGGTTCAGTGGCTGCCTTCTAAAGTCAATATCTTTAGTTTTGGAGACATTCAGTTGGAGGAAGCAGTTCTCACACCGTGACACAAAGTCTTCTACCACAGGCCCATGCTCAGACTCTCCTTCCTGTAGGAGACTGACGATGACAAAGTCATCAGCAAACTTGATGATGTGCCTGTTTTCATATTCGCTACGACAGTCATTAGTGTATAGTATGTACAGGAGAGGAGAGAGCACACAACCTTGTGGGGATCCGGTGGAGGAGCAGAGCTGCTTTGACATGACGCCACTTGTTGGGACCGGTCGGTAAGGAAGTCCACAATCCAGCCCACAATGCTCACGTCCAGCTTGAAGTGGGAGAGCAGCTTCTCTGCTAGTATATGAGATTGTATTGTATTGAAGGTCGAAGATAAGTCGATGAACAGAAGCTTCGCATGGGTTTTTGGGCCCTCCAGGTGTTTGTAGAGGAAGTTGAATAGGGTTAGAGTGGCGTCCTCGACCCCCCCAGTAAGCAAACTGCAGGGGGTCCAGGGAATTCTCAACCTTACGTAGTACATCTTTCTTGATTAGCTTCTCGAATGATTTCATCACCAAGGATGTCAGTGCCACTGGCCTAAAGTAATTTAGCACCTTGCGGTATTTGCTTTTTTCCACAGGAACAACAGTTGCATGCTTCCAGAGTTTAGGCACCTTCTGCAGCTCGAGTGACAGCATGAAAATGTGATGAAAAATGACACTAAGTTGTTGACTTAAGTACCTGTCCACCAACGTTGTCTGGTCCTGGGCTCTTTTTAACTTTTTTCGGTCTGAATAGGCTGATGACACTCTGGATGCTAAATTCCATTTTGGGAGTAGCAATTGTCCTCATACGCACCTCAATAATTTCTCCACTAAAGTTCTGATTGTCAAATCAGAGATTAAAACCATTTAGCTCATCAGCCAGTCCTTTGTTTGAGTTAAAATCATCAACCTGTATCATCTTGTTTCCCTTGTAGCCCAACCATAGTTCTCCTTCCATTACAGGCAGCCCTAAGATTGTTGCTACTGAGTTCACCCTCAATTTTCTCCTTATATTTCAGTTTAGATTTCTTGATTTCTGGTCTCACCTTAATTCTAGATTCCCTTTTTGCAGTCACATTGCCCTCATAGAAAGCAGTATTCTTTTTACACAATAAGCTCTTCAATGACTTGGTAACCCAAAGCTTGTTTTTGGTATAGATAGTTACATTTTTGCTAGGGATCACTGTATTTTCATATAGCTGCAAACCACATCAGCGAGTTCATCTGTATTGACACTAGAGTCTTGACACACAGCCCAATCTGCACAGTCAAAACCCTATAATGCCAGATTGCTTTCATTGGTCCAAACCTTCACTTCCCGCTTTTGCGCTTTCTCCCTCTTCAGCACTGTCCTGTCGAGAGGCAGAAGATGCACTGTGTTGTGATCAGATGAGCCGAGCAGGGTTCTCGCTATAGACTTGTAGGCACCTCTGATGGAGCCATAACATAGGTTCAGAGTCTTGTTGAGGCGTGTTGGGAAGGTGAAATATTAATAGATGTTATTCAGAGTTTTCTTCATGTTACAGTGATTAAAATCTCCTAAAATAATATTGGGGCATAGGGAGACACCGATTGCAGTTTCTGTGTGACAGTATAAATAAGATCAGCAGCGTTCTTCGCATTGGCCTTCAGGTGAATGTAAATGACCGTGATAAATATTTGGGGAAACTCTCTTGGGAGATAGAAAGGTCTTACCGACACTGACAGAAGTTCAATATCAGGTAGACTCGAGCTGTGTTCGAATATCCATACTAACATACTGTATACTACATACTTAATGAGTATATACTACATACTATTAGTTAATTTGAGTATACTGTATACTTGTATCCTTTCAGTTAATGCTGTTGCTATAAAACCTCATGCTAGCTTGTTAGCATAGCAAATTATTAGCTATACATTTTACGATTTTGGGTGTGTTTGTAAATTCAACCTGGAGTGCCAGAGTGAGCAAATCCAGATCGTTGTCAGATTGTCCGTTAGTAAATTCAGAGCAATTCGCTCTCGGAGCGTACACTGGACGCTCTGGCCGAGGAGTAGGGTTGATCTGAGCGTTCTGACCTCGCAACGGCAGTCACGCACCCAAGCTAACTGGTTTAGAGTGTTGGGCCAGTAACCAAAAGGTTGCTGGCTCGAATCCCCGAACTGACAAGGTAAAAATCTGTCATTCTGCCCCTGAGCAAGGCAGTTAACCCACTGTTCCCCATGCACTTAGTTTGGAGTCATTAAAACTAGTTTTTCAACCACTCCACAAATTTCTTGTTAACAAACTATAGTTTTGGCAAGTCGGTTAGGACATCTACTTTGTGCATGACACAAGTAATTTTTTCCAACAATTGTTTACAGACAGATTATTTCACTTATAATTCACTGTATCACAATTCCAGTGGGTCAGAAGTTTACATACACTAAGTTGACTGTGCCTTTAAACAGCTTGGGAAATTCCAGAAAATCATGTCATGGCTTTAGGAGCTTCTGATAGGCTAATTGACATAATTTGAGTCAATTGGAGGTGTACCTGTGGATGTATTTCAAGGTCTACCTTCAAACTCAGTGCCTCTTTGCTTGACATTATGGGAAAATAAAATCAGCCAAGACCTCAGAAAAATAATTGTAGACCTCCACAAGTCTGGATCTTCCTTGGGAGCAATTTCCAAATGCCTGAAGGTACCACGTTCATCTGTACAAACAATTGTACGCAAGTATAAAGACCATGGGACCATGCAGCCATCATACCGCTCAGGAAGGAGACGCTTTCTGTCTCCTAGAGATGAATGTACTGTGGTGCGAAAAGTGCAAATCAATCCCAGAACAACAGCAAAGGACCTTGTGAAGATGCTGGAGGAAACAGGTACAGAAGTATCAATATCCACAGTAAAACAAGTCCTATATCGACATAACCTGAAAGGCCGCTCAGTAAGGAAGAAGCCACTGCTCCAAAACCACCATAAAAAAGCCAGACTACGGTTTGCAACTGCACATGGGGACAAAGATCGTACTTTTTCGAGAAATTTCCTCTGGTCTGATGAAACAAAAATAGAACTGTTTGGCTATAATGACCATCGTTATGTTTTGAGGAAAAAGGGGGACGCTTGCAAGCCGAAGAACACCATCTCAACCGTGAAGCACGTGGGTGGCAGCATCATGTTGTGGGGGTGCTTTGCTGCAGGAGGGACTGGTGCACTTCACAAAATAGATGGCATCATGAGGGAGGAAAATTATGTGGATATATTGAATTAACATCTCAAGACATCAGTCAGGAAGTTAAAGCTTGGACGCAAATGGGTCTTCCAAATGGACAATGACCCCAAGCATACTTCCAAAGTTGTTGTCACGCCCTGACCTTAAAGAGACGTTTTATTTCTCTGGTTGGTTAGGTCAGGGTGTGATTTGGGGTGGGCATTCTATGTTGTTTGTTTCTATGTTTTGGCCGTGTATGGTTCTCAATCAGGGACAGCTGTCTATCGTTGTCTCTGATTGGGAATCATACTTAGGCAGCCTTTTTTCCTTTTGGTAGTTGTGGGTAGTTGTCTTCGTTTGTGCATGTATAGCCATACGGAGCTTCACGTTCGTTTTTGTTGTATTATTGTTTTGTTGGCGACATTTGCAAATACAGAAAAATGTACGCTAACCACGCTGCACCTTGGTCCATTCCATACGACGATCGTGACAGTTGTGGCAAAATCGCTTAAGGACAACAAAGTCAAGTGGCCATCACAAAGCCCTGACCTCAATCCTATAGAACATTTGTGGGCAGAACTGAAAATACGTGTGCGAGCAAGGAGGCCTACAAACCTGACTCGGTTACACCAGCTCTGTCAGGAGGAATGGGCCAAAATTCACCCAACTTATTGTGGGAAGCTTGTGGAAGGCTAGCCAAAACATTTGACCCAAGTTAAACAATTTAAAGGCAATGCTACCAAATACTAATTGAGTGTATATAAACTTCTGACCCACTGGGAATGTGATGAAAGAAATAAAAGCTGAAATATATCATTCTCTCTACTATTATTCTGACATTTCACATTCTTAAAATAAAGTGGTGATCCTAACTGACCTAAGACAGGGAGTTTTTACTTGGATTAAATGTCAGGAATTGTGAAAAACTGAGTTTAAATGTATTTGGCTTAAGGTGTATGTAAACGTTCCCACTTCAACTGTTACTTAAGTATCAAATGAAAGGGACAAATCATATTCAAATCCGTATATAAGCAAAAAACCAGATGACACCATTTTTTTGCTTTTTTAATTATAAAGATAGCCAGGAGCACAACTTCTCCCCCTCCTTCCTCCCCCCTCCCCACCCTCCCCCTCTCCTCCCCCCCCTTCCCTCCTCCCCACTTTCCCCCCCTCTCCCCACCCCTCCTCCCCCCTCTTCATTCCCCCCTCCCCCCCCTTTTACCTACCTCCTCCCCTCTCTCCCTATCCCTTCCACCTTTTCCCCTCCTTCCCCCCCCTTTTCCTCCCCCCCTTCGCCTCCTCTCCTTCCCCCTCCGGCGCCCGGCCGTTCTCCTCCTCCCATCCCCCCCCCCCCCCCCTCCCCCCCCAGAGTTCCACCCTTCTGTCCGTGGTCACTCTGGCCCTTCCCCCGCGCCCCCTCCTGTCCCCCCCCCATACCATTTGTCATCCCCTTCTCTTCCCCCCTTCCGTCTCCCCCCTCATCCCGCCACCTCCCCCACCGTGGTGCCTGCGACGGGTGTCTTCCCCATTCGGCCCCTGTTGCGCGGCTGTGGCCCTCCTCATCCCCCCCCCCCCCTTCTCACTCCCGTCCCCCCCTCACTTCCCCACTCCTCCCCCCTTGCCCCCCTCTTCCCCCTTTCCCTCCCTGAGCCACCCCCGTGGCCCTGCCTCCTCTACCCCCTCGCTCGGGCCGGTCAACTCTACCCCTCCCCCCCCCCCCTCCGCGCGCTGGCTTTTGGCTTGTCCTCCCTCCCTCCTGGCTTCCCTTCCGCGCGGCTCTCTTCCCGGGCTCTCCCCCTCTCGTGCGCGGTCCTTCCCTCCCCCCCAAACACCCTCCCTTCCCCTGGTGTGGTGGCTCTCCCTTGTTGGCGGTCCCGCCCCTTTCCATCTCCTCCTCCCTCCCCCCTCCCCCCACCTCCTTCTCCTCCTCCTCCCTTTCCTCCCTCCCCTTTTCCTCCTCACCCACCTCCCTCCACCTCCTCTTCCGCCCCTCCTCTTCCTCCCCCTACTCCTCCCTTTATACTCCTCCTCCGCCCCCTTCCGTTCTCCCTCTCCCTTTCCCCCCTCCCCACCCCCCTACTCCTCCCCTCCCTTTTTCTCTTCTCACCCTCACCCCATCCCCCTTTTCTACCTCCCCCCCTCCCCTCCCGCTCCCCTTCTCCCCCCCTCCCTCCCCTTCGTCCCCTTCCCTCACCTCCTCCCTCCTCCTCCCCTCACCCCTTTTCCTCCCTCCCTCCTCTCTCCACCCGACCTCCCTCCCGCCTCTTTCCCCCTTCCCCCTCTCCTTCTCTCCTATCTCCCTCCTTTCCACCACTCCACCTATTCCTCTTTTCTCTTCCCTCCCCCCCCCCTCCCTGCTCTCCATCCCCCCCTCCCCTTCCCGCCTCCCTTCCCCTTTCCTCTCTACAACACTCCCCCCTTCCCCCCCTCTTTCCGCCTCCTCCACTCCGACTCCCCCCCCCCATCTCCCGACCCCCTACTATCCCTTTTCCTCTCTCCCCCTCCTCCCTCCTCCCTCCCTTCCTCCCTCCTCGCTCCCACTTCCCTTCCCCCCACCCTCCCTCCCTCCTCCACTCCCTTTCTCCCCCCCCTTTTCGCTTCCTCCTCCCCTTCCCCTCTTTCCCTCCCCGGTTTATCTCCACTCCCTCACCTACTTACTGCCAACCACTCAGACACATTTACAAACGAACCAAGTTTAGTGAGTCCGCCAGATCAGAGGCAGTAAGGAGGACAGGGATGTTCTCTTGATAAGTTGTGGGAATTGGACCATTTTCCTGTCCTGCTAAGCATTCAAAATGTAACAAGTACTTTTGGGTGTCAGGGAAAATGTATGGAGTAAAAAGTACATTATTGTCTTTAGGAATAGTGAAGTAAAGTAAAAGTTTGTAAAAATATAAATAGTAAAGTACAGATTCCCCAAAAAACGACTATATTTTTTTTTCTAGGCGTGGATCAGCTTAATATTGCAGATAGATGTTTCTTCCATCAATGTAATTGTCTGCATCATTTCCAATCCCCCATATCTTTTTTGGGTAAAATATCCATATACATACACATATGCATACATATACCACAACGTGGGGAGAACAAGTATTTGATACACTGCCAATTTTGCAGGTTTTCCTACTTACAAAACATGGAGAGGTCTGTAATTTTTTATCATAGGTACACTTCAACTGTGAGAGACGGAATCTAAAAACAAAATCCAGAAAATCACATTGTATGATTTTTAAGTAATTAATTTGCATTTATTATTGCATGACATAAGTATTTGATCACCCTACCAACCAGTAAGAATTCCGGCTCTCACAGACCTGTTAGTTTTTCTTTGAGCAAGCCCTCCTGTTCTCCACTCATTACCTGTATTAACTCACACCTGTTTGAACTCGTTACCTGTAAAAAAGACACCTGTCCACACACTCAATCAAACAGACTCCAACCCTCCACAATGGCCAAGACCAGAGAGCTGTGTAAGAACATCAGGGATAAAATTGTAGACCTGCACAAGGCTGGGATGGGCTACAGGACAATAGGCAAGCAGCTTGGTGAGAGGCAACAACTGTTGGCGCAATTATTAGAAAATGGAAGAAGTTCAAGATGACGGTCAATCACCCTCGGTTGGGGCTCCATGCAAGATCTCACCTCGTGGGCATCAATGATCATGAGAAGGTGAGGATTAGCCCAGAACTACACGGCAGGACCTGGTCAATGACTGAAAGAAAGCTGGGACCACAGTCTCAAAGTAAACCATTAGTAACACACTACGCCGTCATGGATTAAAATACCTGCAGTGCACGCAAGGTCCCCCTGCTCAAGCCAGCGCATGTCCAGGCCCGTCTGAAAATTGCCAATGATAAAATGCAAATTAATTACTTAAAAATCATACAATGTGATTTTCTGGATTTTTGTTTAAGATTCCGCCTCTCACAGTTGAAGTGTACCTATGATAAAAATTACAGACCTCTACATGCTTTGTAAGTAGGAAAACCTGCAAAATCGGCAGTGTATCAAATACTTGTTCTCCCCACTGTATATACATACACATACCTATATAGATATACATACTTTTTTTAGAATATACCTTTATTATTCCCCGCAAACCCTACCACCCTTCCCCCAATTGGAATAAACTAATAAGCAATAACACTTAGGCTTCTACCTTCAGTTTATACATCTTATATACACATTTTATAGACATAATCTATTTTACAATAGTTATATTTTGTTTGTTTTTAGTCCTTCCTCTATTTCTGATGTCCATCCAGTTTGATTTCTATTTGTAACTATGCTATTCACTAAATTTCTGAACCTATATACATTTTACAGACCCCATATGTTTTACATTGGTTATCTTGTTATTAGTCCCACCCTTCAGCTCCATTCAACCCCTCCCATTTTGGATTTCTATTTGCCATGTATTTTTGAACTGTGCTGTGATGCTTCACAAAAGTACTGAACCTTTCTATTCTCATAGCTTCTACAGATTTTAAATAAAAAATAAACATTTTTGCTAAAATAATTATTATATTATTGATTGATTGACTATGGATTTTCAAATCACCCAGTATTGCTATTATTATTATTTCTAGGCAAATGTTGCAATTCTTCAGCCATTCCTGGACTTGTGACCAAAAACGAGCTACATATGGACAATACCAAAATGAATTATCTAATGACTCTGCCTTCTCAAAGCAAAATCTACAGAGCTGGGAAGATTGTATCCCCCATATATAACCTTCTATTGGTTGCAATAATTTTGTATAGTAATTTAAATGGAAAAATTCGAAATGTATAATATGGCGTTGTTTTGCGTATCAATTCATAAACAATGTGCCATGGAATGGGTACATCAAAAATCTCTTCCCAACTATTTTGCAATGTATATGGCACAGCTGTCAGTTTTTTGGTCATTAAATGAAATTGGTATATGTTTTCATTTATCACACTTTTCTTTAACCATTTATGTTCTTTAGTGCAGGGCCGACATACAAGTTCCCTACTTTTTTCCCCGTCTACTTGCCTCTTCCATTTTTGTGGTAATGCTGCAATTAGTTGGTTGTAATTTTGGGTAGAGCAGACATTTCCATATGTCTGTGTTAGCTGCATGTGTGACAACTCCACCAGTCCTATTTATGATATCATTCACTAAAATTATCCAATTTTTAAAAATGTATTCGAAAAAAAACATTTTTTTTATCAATTAGTATATTGGAGTTTAACCACACTATTTGTTGTATTATTTTTCTGTCTTTTCGGGTGGATTAAACTGAAATTGCAACCAACTTTCTAAGGCTTGTTTAAAAATAACGATATTTTGGAGAATATTTCCTTTTCAAACAACCGAAAGTGAGCAGGTGTAATCTGGATAAAGGGAAAAAGGCCATTCTTGAACATAGGATGTGTCACGAATACCACCGAAGGTGGCTCCCCTTCCTGTTCGGGTGGCGCTCGGCAGTCGTCGTCGCCGGTCTACTAGCTGCCACCGATCCCTTTTTCCTTTTCGTTTGTTTTTGTCTAATTGTTTTCACCTGTTCCTTGTTGGGGTTTTGGGATGGGTGTTATTTAAGTTTGTTTAGCCCGATGGTGTTTGTGCGGGCTTGTTGTTATTTGACGTATGTGGTGTTTGTGTTCTGTTGGGTTTTCGCGGTCCGGTATTTTTAGTAACTATGGTTTTGGGTTTGTTGCACCTGTGTTTTGGGCTTCACCCGTGTTTGTAAACTGGTTACTTGACGAAAGGACATTAAAAGCGTTTTTCCCGTTTACCTTCTGCTCTCTGCGTCTGACTCCACACCCTTCACTCTCCAGACGTTACAGAAGCCCGCACCACGATATGGAGTCAGCAGGAGCAGCGACCACCCCTCTCCCCACGATGGAGGAGAGAGTCCTTCATCATACGTCCGTTGGGAGAGGAGTGGTCTCCCTACTACCCCACCTGCCCTCCCACCAGCAACTCTACCATCTCCTCCAGCGGGATCCGGTGCCAGCGCTCTGCGTATCACGCCTCCGAGGGAGTACGATGGAGCGGCGGCGGGGTGCCAGGGATTCCTGTTACAACTAGAGCTCTACCTGGCCACCATTCGGCCGGCTCCCTCGGACGAGGAGAGCGTGAGTGTCCTCGTCTCCTGCCTGACGGGTAGAGCCCTGGAGTGGGCCAATGCCGTCTGGAACGGGCCCAACTCAGCGAAGGGCCACTACCCGGAGTTCACCCGCCGTTTCCGGGCAGTGTTCAATCATCCTCCGGAGGGCCGAGCGGCGGGTGAGAGGTTGTTCCATCTCCGGCAGGGGATGAGGAGCGCGCAGGACTTCGCGCTGGAATTCCGGACTTTAGCCGCTGGAGCGGGGTGGAACGACAGGGCCCTGATAGACCATTACAGGTGTAGCCTAAGAGAGGACGTCCGCAGGGAGCTGGCTTGTCGGGACACTACGCTCAGCTTGGATGAGCTGATCGACATGTCCATCCGGCTAGACCATCTGCTGGCTGATCGCGGACGTTCTGAAAGGGTCCTGTCAGTTCCACCTCCTGGCCCTCCCGCTCCTATCCCGATGGAGCTAGGGGGTGCTGCATCTAGGGAGACCGGAGGAGGAGGGTCCTCCTGTACCCATTGTGGCCGGAGAGGGCACACTTCCGGTCGGTGCTGCAGGAGTCCATCTGGGAGTCGAGAGGGCAGGCAGAACACTCCTCGGTCACCCCAGGTGAGTCAGCACCACACTCTCCCAGAGCTTCCTGTTGGTCACATGTTTTTGTTAATTTGTTTTCTAAAATTTTTCCCCTCTCTCCAGCATAAGGCGCTAGTCGATTCAGGCGCAGCGGGGAGTTTTATAGATCGCGGACTCGCTCAGAGGTTGAGGATTCCATTAGTTAAGGTAGACCCCCCCCTTCCCCGTGCACTCCTTAGATAGTCGACCATTAGGGTCAGGGCTGGTCAGGGAGGCCACGATTCCTCTGGAGATGATTACGCAGGGGAATCATAAGGAGCGGATTGGCTGGCTATTCACAATCCTAGGATTTTGTGGAAACAGGAAGCTCTCCAGGAGTGGTCTGATGAGTGTTCAGGCAGGTGTTTAGGAGTTTCCATCGGTGCGACAACGGTGGAGAGTCCAGACCAGGTTTCCACCGTGCGCATTCCTGCTGAGTATGCCGATTTGGCTATCGCCTTCAGTAAAAAGAAGGCGACCCTATTACCACCTCATCGACAGGGGGATTGCGTGATAAACCTCCAGGTAAACGCTGCACTCCCCAGGAGTCATGTGTATCCTTTGTCCCAGGAGGAGACGTTGGCTATGGAGACATATGTCACGGAAGCCCTGGGACAGGGGTACATTCAGCCCTCCATGTCACCCGTCTCCTCGAGTTTCTTTTTCGTGAAGAAAAAGGATGGGGGTTTACGTCCGTGTATTGATTATCGAGGTCTAAATTCCATCACTGTGGGTTTCAGTTATCCACTACCTCTCATCGCTACGGCGGTGGAATCATTTCACAGGGCGCGATTCTTCACGAAACTGGACCTCAGGAGCGCGTATAATCTGGTGCGTATTCGGGAGGGAGATGAGTGGAAAACCGCATTTAGTACCACATCTGGCCATTATGAGTACCTCGTCATGCCGTACGGGTTAAAGAATGCTCCAGCCATCTTTCAATCCTTTGTTGATGAGATTCTCAGAGACCTGCACGGACAGGGTGTAGTGGTGTATATTGACGACATCTTGATTTACTCCGCTACACGCGCCGTGCATGTGTCTCTGGTACGCAAGGTTCTTGGGCGATTGCTGGAGCATGACCTGTACGTGAAGGCGGAGAAATGTGAGTTTTCCAAACGAGCCATTTCCTTCCTGGGTTATCGCATTTCCACCTCGGGGGTGGTAATGAAGGGTGACCGCGTTAAGGCCGTGCGTAATTGGCCGACTCCGACCATGGTAAAGGAGGTGCAGCGGTTTTTAGGGTTTGCCAATTACTACCGGAGGCTTTGGCCAGGTAGCGGCTCCTATTACCTCACTGCTGAAGGGGGGGGGCCGGTGCGTTTGCAGTGGTCAGCAGAGGCGGACGGAGCTTTCCGTCGTTTGAAGGCGCTGTTCAACGAAGCGCCAGTGTTGGCGCATCCGGACCCTTCCTTGGCATTTATCGTAGAGGTGGACGCATCCGAGGCTGGGGTTGGAGCGGTGCTCTCACAGCGCTCGGGTACGCCACCGAAGCTCCGCCCCTGTGCTTTTTTTTCAAAGAAGCTCGGGCCAGCGGAGCGGAATTATGATGTGGGGGATAGGGAGCTGTTGGCCATGGTTAAGGCCCTGTAGGTGTGGAGACACTGGCTTGAGGGGGCTAAGCACCCTTTCCTCATTTGGACTGACCACCGTAACCTGGAGTATATCCGATCAGCTAGGAGACTGAATCCTCGTCAGGCAAGGTGGGCCATGTATTTCACCCGATTTCGTTTTACAATCTCGTATCAACCAGGTTCCCTCAATGCTAAGGCCGACGCGCTGTCCCGCCTATATGACACTGATGACCGGTCCATCGATCCTACTCCCATCATTCCGGCTGCCAAGCTGGTAGCACCGGTAGTATGGGAGGTGGACGAGGACATCGAGCGGGCACTACGGGAGGAACCTGTGCCACCACAGTGCCCGGAGGGTCGTAGGTATGTGCCGAGCGGCACGTGATCAATTGATTCGGTGGGCTCATAGTCTACCCTCGTCAGGTCACCCGGGTATTTCGAGGACGGTGCGAGGTCTTAGAGGGAAGTACTGGTGGCCTACCTTGTTGAGAGACGTGCGCTTCTATGTCTCCTCCTGTTCGGTGTGCGCCCAGTGTAAGGCTCCTAGGCACTTGCCACGGGGGAAATTACAACCCCTCCCCGTTCCACAACGGCCGTGGTCCCATCTATCGGTGGATTTTCTTACGGATCTTCCCCTGTCTCAGGGGAATACGGCGATCCTGGTCGTTGTGGATCGGTTCTCGAAGTCCTGCCGTCTTATCCCTTTGCCCGGTCTCCCTACGGCCCTACAGACTGCGGAGGCACTGTTCACCCATGTCTTCCGGCACTACGGGGTGCCCGAGGATATCGTTTCTGATCGGGGTCCCCAGTTTACGTCACGAGTATGGAAGGCGTTTATGGAGCGTCTGGGGGTCTCGGTCAGCCTGACCTCGGGGTATCACCCGGAGAGTAATGGGCAGGTGGAAAGAGTGAACCAGGAGGTGGGTAGGTTTCTGAGGTCGTATTGCCAGGACCGGCCAGGGGAGTGGTCGAGATACATCCCCTGGGCTGAAATGGCCCAGAACTCACTAAGCCACTCCTCTACTAACATGTCACCATTTGAGTGTGTGTTAGGGTACCAGCCGGTTCTGGCACCATGGCATCAGAGCCAGACTGAGGCTCCTGCAGTGGAGGAGTGGGTGCAGCGCTCTAAGGAGACCTGGAAAGCCATCTAGGAGTCATTGCGTCAGGCGAGTGGACGGCAGAAGAGGAGCGCTGACCATCACCGCAGTGAGGCCCCCGTCTTTTCACCGGGGGACAGGGTCTGGCTCTCGACCCGAAACCTGCCCCTCCGCCTGCCCTGCTGGAAGCTGGGTCCGCAGTGTGTAGGGCCATTTAAAGTCCTGAGGAGAATAAACGAGGTGTGTTGTCGATTGTTACTCCCTTCGTATTATCGTATTAACCCCTCGTTTCATGTGTCTCTCCTCAAGCCGGTGGTAGCTGGTCCCATGCAGGAAGGTGAGGTTCCGGAGGTCCCTCCGCCACCTCTGGACATCGAGGGGTCCCCGGCGTACACAATACGGGCCATTCTGGACTCGTGACGCCGGGTGAGGGGCCTGCAGTACCTCGTGGATTGGGAGGGGTACGGGCCGGAGGAGAGGTGCTGGGTCCCGGTGGGGGATATATTGGATCCCACTATGCTAAGGGAGTTTCATCGCCTCCATCCGGATCGCCCTGCGCCTTGCCCCCCGGGTCGTCCCCGAGGCCGGTGTCGGCGCGCTGCGGGAGCCGCGCGTCAGGGGGGGGGGTACTGTCACGAATACCACCGAAGGTGGCTCCCCTTCCTGTTCGGGTGGCGCTCGGCGGTCGTCGTCGCCGGTCTACTAGCTGCCACCGATCCCTTTTTCCTTTTCGTTTGTTTTTGTCTAATTGTTTTCACCTGTTCCTTGTTGGGGTTTTGGGATGGGTGCTATTTAAGTTTGTTTAGCCCGCTGGTGCGGGCTTGTTGTTATTTGACGTATGTGGTGTTTGTGTTCTGTTGGGTTTTCGCGGTCCGGTATTTTTAGTAACTATGGTTTTGGGTTTGTTGCACCTGTGTTTTGGCCTTCACCCGTGTTTGTAAACTGGTTACTTGACGAAAGGACATTAAAAGCGTTTTTCCCGTTTACCTTCTGCTCTCTGCGTCTGACTCCACACCCATCACTCTCCAGACGTTACAGGATGAGACATTCCTACCAATTAACTAGAGAACCCGTTTGGATTTAAGTATAACTGTTGTATGACTGATGCCTTTAGTGAGAGGTCTAATGCTTTAATATTTAATTTGGTCTGGCTTGCCATTCCAAATAAAATTGAATATTTTTTGTTCATATAATTTAATAAGCAGGTCACTAGGTGTAGGCAAAACCATAAGCATATAGGTCAACTGTGATATGACTAAAGAGTTAATCAGGGTGATTTTTCCACAAATAGACAGGTATTTTCCTTTCCATGGTGGCAAGATCTTATCTATTTTTGCTAACTTTCTATAAAAATCTATTGGAGTGAGATCATTTCTTTCTATTGGGATTTATATACCGAGTATGTCCACATCTCCGTCAGACCATTTAATTGGTAAACTACACGGTAATGTAAAATTTGCATTTCTTTAGTGATCCAATACGTAATATGGTACATTTATCATAATTTGTTTTTAATCCGAAGAGGATTGCAAAAGTATCTAGATCCTCTATGAGGTCGTGGAGAGATTCTAATTGAGGTTTTAAAAGAAAACATGAATCATCAGCGTACAATGACACCTTAGTTTTAAAGCCACAGATGTCTAATCCCTTAATATTATTGTTGGATCTAATTTTAACAGCTAACATTTCGATGGCAATAATAAATAGATATGCCGATAGTGGACAACCTTGTTTTACTCCTCTAGATAGTTTAAAACTTTCTGAGATGTAGCCATTATTTACTATTTTACACCTAGGGTCCACCATACATAACTTTTACCCATTGTATAAGAGATTCCCCAAAATTGAAATATTCTAGGAATTTATATATAAACTCCAGTTGTACTTTATCAAAAGCCTTTTCAAAATCAGCTATGAAAACCAGGCCTGGTGTCCCCGATATTTCATAGTATTCTATTGTTTCCAGTACTTGTCTTATAATATCTCCAATGTATCGTCCATGTAAAAAAAACTGTCTGATTAGGATGAATAATATCTGACAATACTTTTTTAATTCTATGCGCCAAGCATTTTGCTAGGATTTTTTGCATCACAACACTGAAGTGTAAGAGGCCTCCAATTTTTTAAATGGACTGGATCTTTATATATACCACTTGGGTCCTGTTCAGGTAAATAATGAATCAGACCTTCTTGTTGCAGTGCGATAATCTACCATTTATATAGGAGTGTTAAAACATGCTAATAATGGTCCTCTGAGTATATCAAAAAAAGTTGTTGATACTTCACTGGTATGCCATCCAGCCCTGGAGTTTTCCCAGCCTTAAAGCTTTAATTGCATCAAGAATTCCTCGTCTGTAATTTGCCTTCACATGAGTCTTTCTGTACAGATGTTAATTTACATTATTATTAGGAAAAAAATCCATACAATTACTTCGTTAGTGAGATGAAGGAGACTGAAACGAAAACATATTCTTAAAGTACTTTACTTCCTCTTTCAAAATATCGGTTCAATACATTTTTTGTAGCATTTTATATTGAAGATTGAAAAAGAATTTGGTAAATTTTTCCCCATATTCCATCCAGTTCGCTTCTTTTTATAATACACTGCTCAAAAAAATAAAGGGAACACTAAACAACACAATGTAACTCCAAGTCAATCACACTTCGTGAAATCAAACTGTCCACTTAGGAAGCAACACTGATGACAATACATTTCACATGCTGTTGTGCAAATGGAATAGCAAAAGGTGAAATTATAGGCAATTAGCAAACACCCCCAATAAAGGAATGGTTCTGCAGGTGGTGACCACAGACCACTTCTCAGTTCCTATGCTTCCTGGCTGATGTTTTTGTCACTTTTGAATGCTGGCTGCTTTCACTCTAGTGTAGCATGAGACGGAGTCTACAACCCACACAAGTGCTCAGGTAGTGCAGTTCATCCAGATGGCACATCAATGCGAGCTGTGCAAAAAGTTGCTGTGTCTGTCAGCGTAGTGTCCAGAGCATGGGGGCGGTACCAGGAGACAGGCCAGTACATCAGGAGACGTGGAGGAGGCCGTAGGAGGGCAACAACCCAGCAGCAGGACCGCTACCTCCGCCTTTGTGCAAGGAGGTGCACTGCCAGAGCCCTGCAAAATGACCTCCAGCAGGCCACAAATGCCACAAACTTGAAAAGTTGCATATCGCGGGCCTATTCGATGCTAATGCAGTACGCCACAGGATGTTTTTGTGCTGGTCAAGGGCAGTTAGGTATGGAGTGAAACAAGGGCTATATCTGTTCCTGGTTCTACTTTTTTGAATGAGGCATGCTTATTTAGGATGGTGAGGAAAGCACTTTTAAAGAATAACCAGGCATCCTCTACTGACTGGATGAGGTCAATATCTTTCCAGGAAACCCGGGCCAGGTCGATTAGAAAGGCCTGCTCGCTGAAGTGTTTTAGGGAGCGTTTGACTGTGATGAGGGGTGGTTGTTGGTCCCGTGTGGCTCAGTTGGTAGAGCATGGCGCTTGCAACGCCAGGGTTGTGGGTTCATTCCCCACGGGGGGACCAGGATGAATATGTATGAACTTTCCAATTTGTAAGTCGCTCTGGATAAGAGCGTCTGCTAAATGACTTAAATGTAAATGTAATGTAAATGTTGTTTGACCGTGGACCCATTACGGACGCAGGCAATGAGGCAGTGATCGCTGAGATCCTGGTTGAAGACAGCAGAGGTGTATTTAGAGGACAGGTTGGTCAGGATGATATCTACGAGGGTGCCCGAGTTTACAGATTTGGGGTTGTACCTGGTAGGTTCCATGATAATTTGGGTGAGATTGAGGGCATCTAGCTTAGGTTATAGGACGTCCGGGGTATTAAGCATATCCCAGTTTAGGTCACCTAACAGTACAAACTCTGAAGATAAATGGGGGGCAATTAATTCACATATGGTGTCCAGGGCACAGCTGGGGGCTGAGGGGGGTCTGTAACAAGCGGCAACAGTGAGAGACTTATTTCTTATTTCATTTTTCAGCTATGACTTTACCACTCAGAATCCAGAATGGATATGACAATGGGGCCAGCACAGGATGTAATACACCCTTACAACAATCTACTTTTTGATCTTCTTGACTTCTTATCTGGTAAACTGCTACTATGTGTCAAGAAAAGAGCCCCAATTAGGGGTTAGTGTACTCCAGTAAAAAAGGTCTGGTTTAGATTAAAAGCTATTGCCCTGTGTCCCCGTCCATAGGGGCATGAGAGACTAGTCAGTGGTAGAATTGAGTTGGCACTTTATTGGCCCAAACACCCACAAGGTTGAGGTTACTTATGGACAGTAATTAGTAATATATATTTTTTTGCATTGATGCATTTTGTCTTCTAACTATTCAAGAATAGCATCCAAAGTGTTAGGAAATATTTGTTCCCATAAATACAAAGGAGGATGTCTCTCCTCAAACCTCTGGCACTTTAGTCAGACTGCCAGACTGTGCACCACAGAGCCAATCAGGAGAGAATACATACAGGTCAACGGTACAAATTGAAAGTCAAGGGGTGTGTCTGTGCCTTTTGGATTACTCTCTCTTTACACAGAACCCCTGTGGTTCAAGTCTGCTCTGCGCATGTCTGAAAGTGACAGAGCCAGCAGCCAAGAGAGTTTTTCCACAATATGTCATAAAAATGTATTACACTTATGAATGTATGTGAATTGCTAATATGTTTTAGATCCAGTACAATGGAATAACTAAGACCTGAATTTGAATGCAGCATGTTCTGATTCCTCCTTCTCTTTCTGTCCAACAGCGTCAACCAAAAACACTTGGCCTGATGGTTCATGCAGATACTGGGGAAGCAATATAGAAATGTATTGATCCCTTAAATTATTTTACTATTAAATGACCCATATCACAACCCCCATACCTCTTCACAAAAATGTACCTAAATCAATTTTGGAAAAAGGATTTTACTCACGAAAGACGTAGGAATGTATTTTCCCAGTTAGAAATAGTAGGCCATGCATCAAATAACTATTTTCATCATAAAAACGAACCCTCAGATGCAGTATTGCATTTTGTAAGTTGTCTGCAGGTGGCTTGTTGTGAATGCACTCAAATATCAAGTCATTATCAGGTTATGTAAACTGCGTTCTAATACTCAACGTAGAAGGATTTGTCTTAATGTACAGTATATGAAAATGATGCTATGAAAAGGATTCTTTCACGTTATCAAGCTCACTGTGACTGACAAATCACTGCCTATTACTGTGATTAAAAAGAGCATATGAAACATTGTTTTTCATGAGGCCGACCTGTGCGCTTTCCTTTAAGCACCTCTATTTGAACACCTCTCCTGTCCTTGATCCATTCCACATACAGCCATTTGCGGATCTTTCAGTGTCCATGTGAAAGATAGTTATTGCGAGGATGGAACATTTGTTGACTTAAAAAAATGTTTTTTTTAACACCCATGTAAAATGAAGGCCTGCAAAGCTTACAGATTTAAGTCTAATAGCATGAGATGAAAGTAGACAAACATCAGAGTGTGCGATTTGAAGGTATAGTCAGTGGACATTCTGAACCTTGTTTGAGGTCACTAGGTCACATGACCAAGGAGCTATTGAAATTTTTTATTTTTTAAAAATGCATGTAAAACCATGTGAGATGTAAATGGACAAACTAAAGGGTGTGCAATGTGTAGGGCCACTGAGTGGACATTCTGAACCTTGTTTGAAGTCACTAGGTCACATGACCAAGGAGCTATTGAAATTTTACATTTTGAAAAATGCATGTAAAACCATGTGAGATGAAAATGGACAAACTAAAGGGTGTGCAATGTGTAGGCCCACGGTGTGGACATTCTGAACCTTGTTTGAAGTCACCAGGTCACATGACCAAGGAGCTATTGAAATTTTACATTTTGAAAAATGCATGTAAAACCATGTGAGTTGAAAATGGACAAACTAAAGGGTGTGCAATGTGTAGGCCCACGGTGTGGACATTCTGAACCTTGTTTGAAGTCACCAGGTCACATGACCAAGGAGCTATTGAAATTTTACATTTTGAAAAATGCATGTAAAACCATGTGAGTTGAAAATGGACAAACTAAAGGGTGTGCAATGTGTAGGCCCACGGTGTGGACATTCTGAACCTTGTTTGAAGTCACCAGGTCACATGAACAAGGAGCTATTGAAATTCTACATTTAGAAAAATTAATGTAAAATCATATGAGATGAAAATGGACAAACTAAAGGGTGTCCAATTTGTAGGCCCACTGAGTGAACATTCTGAACCTTGTTTGAAGTTACTAGGTCACATGACCAAGGAGCTATTGAAACTTTACATTTTGAAAAATTAATGTAAAATCTTGTGAGATGAAAATGGACACACTAAAGAGTGTGCAATATAGAAGGGTAGTCAGTGGACATTCTGAACCTTGTTTGAAGTCAGTAGGTCACATGACCAAGGAGCTATTGAAATATGAATGTAAAAAAGGGTTGTACTTTGTTTACGCTCCCTAACTAATTCAAAATGCTGCTCACATTTCCACATGTTTATTAGCTTTGAAAACCGAATTAATGTCCAAATCGTGAAAATAAGACCTGTGCAATGTTGTGCGCAATTTTTCCAACATCATGACACTTATTTGGAGTCTGTGGCTCAAGTGGTTTTAAAGCCCGAATATCCAACTTGAAACTGTCTTTACCTCGGTCTGGTTATCAATATATAGTTTATCGACGACGAGAGCTACTCGTTTCCCTTTTAATCTATTTTCCTTGAAAATTGGATACAGAACGTTACGTCGTTCTGCAATTTCCTTCGGGAACTGATCATACATGACAATATTCGTGCCAGCAAGTCTTTTACCCAGGCTTTTAACCATTATTGTATCTTTAAAGAAAGCAAATTTGGCAACGATTGGGCGTTCATACCTCTGCTCGAAGCGGTGTACACGTTCGAGTTGTATTTTGTCGATTACTTCGCGTTGGATCTGAAGCGCTGTAAGGAGGAACTCACTAACTACAGATTCAGGAACTTCTTCTTTCTCTTGGATACTGTAAGTACCAGATTCGCTCTCATGGATCTAGTCTGTATGTCAAGTCAGGCTTCTCTCAGAACGGTGTTCTCCTTTTTAAGTTCATTAACATCGGTTTCAATCTTATTGACTGTCCCTTTTAGCGTGTTTGTGTATTTCTCCAATGTCGCAGCTTTTTCATCACTCATCTCGAGGCTTGCCTTAAACTCTTTTATATCTTTACTGACTAGTTCAAGTATACCCCGTTTGTCATTTATTGATTTTAACAGATCGGTTTCGACCTTTACTATTCCCAGTGGTGAAAATATTAAATCGTCTGAAGAGTCACGTTTCCGTTTTGAAATAGGTTCCCCTGTCGTACTCTCCGTCATGTTTGGGTGTTGCTTGTTTTCGTAATATTTTTCGATACATTTATCTAGTTTTAAAATTTGTTTTGTGTTGTTATCCAGATTGAAGGTTATCACCCACCAGACTGTGTAGTGCTAATATTTAGTCTAATTTACCGATATTACGTTGTTATCTTGAGGTGCTCTACATAACTACGTTCAGTCCACCATCTTCCTTCTCCCAAAGTAGTAATTTTAAGTACTTTACACCACTGGCTGAAATAAAATGTTCTTAAAAAGTCTCAGTGTAAAATAGTCCCTGTAGTTGGGTAGCCGGTGAAATCAGGGCAAGGTGAAATGCAAGGAGCGGTGTCCGTTAGCAAAATGTAAAATGACATACTGTAATGCTGTGCAGTTCGTGAGGATAGCGTAGCTACCAAATTGTCAGCCAACATAACGTGTAACGTAACTTTTTTGAAAAGTCATTACATTATTACGTTGCTCAACATTTTAACATGTCTTAATTAGTTAAAGTAATTACTTTTTATCGGCTCAGTGGGAGAAGATGGATTTTGGCCTACATTCTGCAAATTTTCTCATCGATGAAACATTTGATCTCAATACAGTTTTCTGTTCCCAAAACGATAATCTGTTACGAACAGAGTGGATACTAACTATATCCATACGATGACCAATAAGCATACTACATACTCCATTTAAGTACGGTTAGTATGAGTATTTGAACACAGCTCATGTCTGAGTCAGTCAGCCAAGTCTCAGTAAAAGCCATAAAACAGGCTCTGTACTCGTGAGGATGATTGACCTTTGCCTGCAACTGGTCTGTTTTATTCCTCAAGGATTGCACTTTCGACAGTTTTATAGAAGGGAAGGGAATGCGGTTAGCCTGCTGCTCACGTTTAATCTGTAATATATTGAGATTCAGAATAATCCACCAAACGAGTGAAAAAAGTATCTCCCTTTTACAAATGATCTCATAAAAACATTTAGCATATATTACACATCTAACTGGACAAAACAGACTCACTTGGGACGTTACTAACTATAAAGTTACAGAAAGTGTAACAAAAACACAAACACCTGCTGCCTGTCACTATCTGGAGACACACTCTAAATGTACAGTGCATTTGGAAAGTATTCAGACCCCTTGACTTTTTCCACATTTAGTTAACTTTACAGTCTTATTTTAAAATAGATTTTTTTTAAATGTTCTCAACAATCTACACACTATACCCCATATTGACAAAGCAAAAACAGAATTTTAGACATTTTTGCAAATGTATTAAAAATAACAAACTGATATCACATTTACATAAGTATTCAGACCCTTTACTCTTTACTTTGTTGAAGCACCTTTGGCAGCGATTACAGTCTTCTTGGGTATGACGCTACAAGCTTGGCACACCTGTATTTGGGGAGTTTCTATGGGGCCAGATAGCTACCAAAAGGTTGAATGTACGTATCATTAGGATCGTAAGAAAAGTCTAATTTAATCTCTGAACATACAAACACCATGTTACAATTACGGACTAACATTTTAGGCTTGAACAAATCTTGTTGCAATTCTGACGTACAATGATACCTTTCAGAGATTTGGCAGCTACATCTCACCAACAAAAAAAAACGTACACCAAACGGCCTGTGAGGAGTGCTATGTGAACAAGCCTAACACAGTATAAAAAAAGTCAGGGAAACCGGAAAGAGGTATCCTGCACGTTTTCAAGTTAAAAGTCTCCATTCTCTATTACTCCTCAGTTGAGTTTACTTCACATTTAGGTAG
Organism: Salvelinus sp. IW2-2015; assembly: GCF_002910315.2. Lineage (NCBI taxonomy): Eukaryota > Metazoa > Chordata > Actinopteri > Salmoniformes > Salmonidae > Salvelinus > Salvelinus sp. IW2-2015. Next base: position 73,449,698 of record NC_036842.1, on the reverse strand, counting down.
CTAATGTAATGGATTTGTTTGCCAGCGTAAGTCTAGATAGCACTAGCTGTATTATGCCTACAACAGTGAAGTTTCAGTCCACTAGGTGTATCTCTACAGCATGGGCATACATGTGTTATGAATTTTATGTATAATGACTAAATGATGTATACATTTTAAAGTAATGATAGGACTATATCTAACATAATTCTACCCTGTCTCTGTATAATGATGAAGAATGTTTGTCCATAAGAAAAGAGGAACTGTTAGCAGGCAAGGAACTGTGGCAGACAACTTGTGACCACTGTGAAACTGATAACAGGGAAGGAGGTCTCACCACCCAGAGAGGGGAGAAACTGTTGGGCTTGCAGTAGATTGTGTAACATGTTGCAGGATGTGATAAGCAATGTATGCGTAGGAGAAGACTTGTAAACTATATTGTCATTGTCTGAGAGGAGGAGGGACATTTATGACGAAATGGGAGATATATAAACCAATGTACATGATATGATTGGTAGAGTTCTCGTAAATAAACATTCTGACGGTTGTAGACTGGCCTCTGTCTGTTTCATTTCAACAAGAATCTTACAAATTCTTGGTAGCAGACCGAGTACTTTAATTGAAGTTCAGTTTATGAACACTGTTGTGTGTTATTTAGGCCTAGCCTAAATCATATTTACTTTATTTTTTTGCAGCTCAGGCAGTTATTCTAGAAAAGGTTATTTTGTGTCCTTATAGTATAATTCTCACACAAGTAATTTGTTGAAGGCCCAAGCATATACTTTTTAACATTATTTTTATTTCACCTTTATTTAACCAGGTAGGCCAGTTGAGAACAAGTTCTCATTTGCAACTGCGACCTGGCCAAGATAAGGCAAAGCAGTGCGACACGAACAACAACACATCGTTACACATGGAATAAACAAAACATACAGTCAATAATACAGTAGAAAAAAGTGAGTGCAAATGAGGTAAGATAAGGGAGTTAAGGCAATATATAGGCCATGGTGGCGAAGTAATTACAATATAGCAATTAAACACTGGAATGGTAGATGTGCAGAAGATGAATGTGCAAGTAGAGATACTGGGGTGCAAAGGAGCAAGATAAATAAATAAATACAGTATGGGGATGAGGTAGATACATGGGCTGTTAACAGATGGGCTATGTACAGGTGCAGTGATCTGTGAGCTGCTCTGACAGCTGGTGCTTAAAGCTAGTGAGGGAGATATGAGTCTCCATCTTCAGTGATTTTTGCAGTTTGTTCCAGTCATTGGCAGCAGAGAACTGGAAGGAAAGGCGACCAAAGGAGGAATTGGCTTTGGGGGTGACCAGTGAGATATACCTGCTGGAGCACGTGCTACTAGTGGGTGCTGCTATGGTGACCAGTGAGCTGAGATAAGTTGGGGCTCTACCTAGCAGAGACTTGTCGATAACCTGTAGCCAGTGGGTTTGGTGACGATTTGGGTGAAGGAGAAATGGTGGGGGCTTGGGCGCGTTGCTGTGGAGGGTGCCGGGCAGTTGACCGGGGTAGGGGTAGCCAGGTGGAAAGCATGGCCAGCCGTAGAGAAATGTTTACTGAAATTCTCAACTATAGTGGATTTATCAGTGGTAACAATTGTTTCCTAGCCTCAGAGCAGTGGGCAGCTGGGAGGAGGTGCTCTTATTCTCCATGGACTTTACAGTGTCCCAGAACATTTTTGAGTTTGTACTACAGGATGCAAATTTCTGTTTGAAAAAGCTAACCTTAGGAAAGCTAACTGCCTGTGTATATTTGTTTCTAACTTCCCTGAAAAGTTGCATATCACGGGGGCTATTCGATGCTAATGCAGTACGCCACAGGATGTTTTTGTGCTGGTCAAGGGCAAACGGGTCTGGAGTGAACAAAGCACTATATCTATTCCTAGTTCAATCTTTTTTGAATGGAGCATGCTTATTTAAGATGGTGAGGAAGGCACTTTTTAAAGAATAACCAGGCATCCTCTACTGACGGGATGAGGTCAATGTTTTTCCCGGACGCCCCGGCCAGGTCGATTAGAAAGGCCTGCTCGCAGAAGTGTTTTAGGGAGCGTTTGACAGTGATGAGGGGTGGCCGTCTGATCGCAGACCCATTACGGATACAGGCAATGAGGCAGTGATCGCTGAGATCTTGATTGAAAACAGCAGAGGTGTATTTGGAGGGCAAGTTAGTTAGGATGATATCTATGAGGGTGCCCGTGTTTACGGATTTGTGGTTGTATCTGGTCATTTGTGTGAGACTAAGGGCATCAAGCTTAGATTGTAGGATGGCCAGGGTGTTAAGCATGTCCCAGTTTAGGTCACCTAGTAGAACGAGCTCAGAAGATAGATGGGGGGCAATCAATTCACATATGGTGTCGAGGGCACAGCTGGCGGCAGAGGGTGGTCTATAGCAAGCGGCAACGGTGAGAGACTTGTTTCTGGAAAGGTGAATTTTTAGAAGTAGAAGCTCGAATTGTTTGGGTACAGTCCTGGATAGTAAGACAGAACTCTGCAGGCTATCTTTGCAGTAGATTGCAACACCGCCCCCTTTGGCAGTTCTATCTTGGCGGAAAATGTTATAGTTAGGGATGGAGATTTCAGGGTTTTTGGTGGTTTTCCTAAGCCAGGATTCAGACACGGCTAAGACATCCGGGTTGGCAGAGTGTGCTAAAGCAGTGAGTAAAACAAACTTAGGGAGTAAGCTTCTAATGTTAACATGCATGAAACCAAGGCTACTACGCCATCTACTGGTACAACGTCGTTATTAAATGCCATTCTAAAACGAGCTCTAGACTTATTTTGTAAATGAAACAGGAAACTGCAAAGCAACTAACGTCTGGGCTAGATTGGTGGAGTGCTGCAGAGATTGTTGTCCTTCTGGAAGGTTCTCCCATCTCCACAGAGTAACTCTAGAGCTCTGTCAGAGTGACCATCTGGTTCTTGGTCACCTCCCTGACCAACGCCGTTCTTCCCCGATTGCTCAGTTTGGCCGGGCAGCCAGCTCTATGAAGAGTATTGGTGGTTCAAAACTTCATCCATTTAAGGACGATGGAGGCCACTGTGTTCTCGGGGACCTTCAATGCTGCATACATGTTTTGGTACCCTTCCCCAGATCTGTGCCTCGACACAATCCTGTCTCGGAGCTCCACGACAATCCTGTCTCGGACAATTCCTTCGACCTCATGGCTTGGTTTTTGCTCTGACATGCACTGTCAACTGTGGGACCTTATATAGACAGGTTTGTGCCTTTCCAAATCATGTCCAATCAATTGAATTTACCACAGGTGGACACCAATCAAGTTGTAGGAACATCTCAAGGATGATCAATGGAAGCAGGATGCACCTGAGCTGAATTTCGAGTCTCATTGCAAAGGGTCTGAATACTTCTGTAAAGGTACTTATGTTTTTGTATTTTTTTTATACATTTGCAAAGGTTTCTAAAAGCCTGTTTTCGGTTTGTTATTATGGGGTATTGTGTGTAGTTTGCAGATTATTTTATTTAATAAATTTTACAATAAGCCTGTAATGTAACAAAATGTGGAAAAGGTCAAGGGGTCTGAATACTTTCCGAAGGCAATGTATATTCATACCTGGAGATTATGAAGTTGAATATTTATGAAAATTGTCCTTTATGGCATAAAATAAAATAAAAACAATTATAGACTGAAGTTGTACACTTTTGTGACAGTTTTTGTAACTTCTGGATTGGAAGCACTTTATGGACCCAATGAAATTTGAGAACAAACTGCAAGTCAATCAAAATGCAGAATCATTCACGGTTGTAGCCTGGAGTGGGCCTATGGTATGTCACCAGCTTGCTCTCTCTAGCCCCATTATACCTGGTTCTAATGGTTCTAATATGAGTATTTTGTCCTGATATTTTTAGACCGATGTAGACGATTAAAAGACGCATCTGGACCACCTCCGGATGTAGTCAGAAACGCATTGTTTTACAAGGGTAGACGGATCTAGACAGTGAAACCATTTAAATAATTATTCCGCCCGATAAAATCATCGACAGGCAACGTCATTGACTTATGGCATCAATACGTGTTGCAATATGTAACTTTCTGGGCGACTCGACCAAGTTATAGATCTATGATTCTCATTAAGTGCAAGTCTAAGAAGCGGTAGATCTGTGCGCTATTTATATGTGTCCCGTTCTTAAATGTAGTTTTTACTTAATTTAGTTTCAAAAGGGCGCATGTGCACAAGGTATATACGAGGCTTCTATCAAAACCTCACATTCTTGAATTTTTCACCAGAAACCTGTGTGTGTGTGTGTGTGTGTGTGTGGGCGTGTGGGCGCAGACACTGAACCCAATACCGGCTGCGCGCGTGCGCCATCGTGCATACATTTATTTTGACCCCCCACACCAAACGCGATCACGACACGCAGGTTAAAATATCAAAACAAACTCTGAACCAATTACATTCATTTGGGGACAGGTCGAAAAGGATGAAACATTTACGGCAATTTATCTAGCTAGCTTGCACTTGCAAGCTAATTTGTCCTATTTAGCTATCTTGCTGTTGCTAGCTAATTTGTCCTGGGATATGAATATTGAGTTGTTATTTTACCTGAAATGCCCAAGGTCCTCTACTCCGACAATTAATCCACACAAAAAACGGTCAACCGAATAATTTCTAGTCATCTCTCCACCTTCCAGGCTTTTTCTTCTTTGAATTTAGTGGGGCAAAAAAGTATTTAGTCAGCCACCAATTGTGCAAGTTCTCCCACTTAAAAAGATGAGAGAGGCCTGTAATTTTCATCATAGGTACACTTCAACTATGACAGACAAAATGAGAAAACAAAATCCAGAAAATCACATTGTAGGATTTTTAATGAATCTATTTGCAAATTATGGTGGAAAATAAGTATTTGGTCACCTACAAACAAGCAAGATTTCTGGCTCTCACAACCTTGTAACTTCTTCTTTAAGAGGCTCCTCTGTCCTCCACTCGTTACCTGTATTAATGGCACCTGTTTGAACTTGTTATCAGTATAAAAGACACCTGTCACAAACCTCAAACAGTCACACTCCAAACTCCACTATGGCCAAGACCAAAGAGCGTTCAAAGGACATCAGAAACAAAATTGTAGACCTGCACCAGGCTGGGAAACTGAATCTGCAATAGGTAAGCAGCTTGGTTTGAAGAAATCAACTGTGGGAGCAATTATTAGGAAATGGAAGACATACAAGACACTGATAATCTCCCTCAATCTGGGGCTCCACGCAAGATCTCACCCCGTGGGGTCAAAATGATCACAAGTGAGTGATCACGGTGAGCAAAAAATTCCAGAACCACACGGGGGGACCTAGTGAATGACCTGCAGAGAGCTGGGACCAAAGTAACAAGGCCTACCATTAGTAACACACTACGCCGCCAGGGACTCAAATCCTGCAGTGCCAGACGTGTCCCCCTGCTTAAGCCACTACATGTCCAGGCCCGTCTGAAGTTTGCTAGAGAGCATTTGGATGATCCAGAAGGAGATTGGGAGAATGTCATATGGTCAGATGAAACCAAAATAGAACTTTTTGGTTAAAAACTCAACTCAACGTGTTTGGAGGACAAAGAATGCTGAGTTGCATCCAAAGAACACCATACCTACTGTGAGAATGGGGGTGGAAACATCATGCTTTGGGGCTGTTTTTCTGCAAAGGGACCAGGACGACTGATCCGTGTAAAGGACAGAATGAATGTGGGCCATGTACGTGAGATTTTGATGAAAACCTCCTGCCATCAGCAAGGGCATTGAAGATGAAACGTGGTTGGGTCTTTCAGCCTGACAATGATCCAAACACACCGCCTGGGCAACGAAGGAGTGGCTTCACTAAGAAGCATTTCCAAGGTCCTGGAGTGGCCTAGCCAGTCTCCAGATCTCAACCCATAGAAAAATCTTTGGAGGAGTTGATAGTCCGTGTTGCCCAACAACAGCCCCAAAACATCACTGCTCTAGAGGAGATCTGCATGGAGGAATGGGGCCAAAATACCAGCAACAGTGTGTGAAAACCTGGGAAAGACTTACAGAAAACGTTTGACCTCTGTCATTGCCAACAAAAGGGATATAACAAAGTATTGAGATAAACTTTTGTTATTGACCAAATACTTATTTTCCACCATAATTTGCCAAATAAATTCATTAAAAATCCTACAATGTGATTTTCGGATTTCTTTTCTCATTTTGTCTGTCATAGTTGAAGTGTACCTATGATGAAAAGTACAGGCCTCTCTCATCTTTTTAAGTGGGAGAACTTGCACAATTGGTGGCTGACTAAATACTTTTTTGCCCCACTGTATATGGTGATTGGCATCTAAACTTTCATAGTATTACCACGATGACCTGCAGCACAGTTAGTCTTTCAATCACCCACGTGGGTATAACCAATGAGGAGATGGTACCTGCTTCTATAAACCAATGAGGAATTGGGAGAGGCAGGACTTGCAGCGCGATCTGCGTCACAAATAGAACCGACTTCTATTTTAGCCCTTGGCAACGCAGATGCTCGTTGACGCGCGTGAGCAGTGTGGGTGCAATAATTGAATAACATAGATTTCTAAATTTATTTTGCAACGCTCGCGCACGCGACGCAAACGGTATAGTCAGGGTATGACAGTGAGGTCAAGAGGATAAAAGGAGTGGAGAAGCAGAAAATCTACACATCTGCAGCCATCATCATGGGTGGATACACTAACAGGCAATTTACTGTTCATGGCTTAACAGTTTAACTTTTCAGGAGATATCCATAGACCAACATGATAAAGCTTTCAAATCTCACTTCCAGTTAATGTAAGGAAATAGCCTAATTTAACAATGAATGCTTTTGGCCAGTTTCCTATGTTTACACAATGTAAAAGTCTCTCTTTTTCTCTGTCATTCTCTCTCAAACTGTCCCCAGGTTTAACTACTAGCATGGCTGAGTCTGCAGCCATGAGTTCAGATGATGGTACGTGACATTTTATCTTTGTGATCAACTTTCAGTTCACAAATGGCACTGAACTATTTTCATATGGCAAAGGATAGAATAACATTGGTCATAGTATGGTATGGGCATATCACATTTTTCCAAGAATGATATAGGAAGAGGTGAAGTGAGAGGATTTACCAAGTTTAAAGTCTGTCTATGTGAGATAAGCCCTTTTTTGCATGGAGGTCTACGAGAGAGTCGAATTACGTGAGGCTTATTTGATCTAATAAAGATTTCGTAATGTTTAGGGCAGGGATGGGCAACTGGCGGCCCACGGGCCACCCTTTTGAAGGCATATTTATTTTATTTATTTTTGTAGGAACTCAGTGGGGGTCCCAACTTACTGTTGCAAGTTAGAATAGTTGTAGTAATTTCGAAATTTGGTTGTGCATCAGCAGATTTTCCTTTGTTAGAGTGATAGTCACTAAACATTTTTGATTGGTAAATTAGTCTAGGGGTTAGCTATGATGGGTTTGGATTTCTGAGCTTGAACTATTATTAATCATTAGTTATATTATTAATAATGACTTATAATAGAGACATGAGGGGTGCCATAATGAAGTTTGGGAGGGGCTGAGTGCAGGGAAAACGGTCACATGAGGCAGTACTGATAAATGGAGGAACCTTTTATTGCCCATATCACTTAGCTCCCTGCCTAGCAATAATGATGCAATGTTTAGCGATAAGAAGGAGACTCCACCGAAAGTGGGGTATGAATACTACCACGGGTGGAACTATGTCCCTGTCGATACAGCTGTTCGACCCTCTGGGAAGAATAAACTTGGTTTAAGCTTTCACAGTGTCCGTCGAGTTCTTACTATAATAATTAGAACGTAACAGTTATCAAAATGTAGTAATCATGGTCGGATTACCTGACGGGGGGCCTCAATTGATTTTGTTAGTCTCACTCTAATATAGATCATCTTTGGTATAGGGGAATCACAGATTGGTCAAAACCAGAAAAACCTGTCACTTCCACTAGGGGGCTTACTCTCTTTACTATATAAAGAGAGTGTCCAGTGGCAAGGCAGAGGGAGAAGATGCCGCAAGATGAAACTAGGGCGACGTTCTGCTTATTTTCTCATACTCAGTATTCTGTTCCCAAAACTAGAATGTGTTACCAACAGAGTACACTGAGTTTTGTAGACTTGTCTCATTGCCAAACTTTCAAATAATTGTTGTTTAGAAAGAGTGCATGGGCAATGTCAAGTTATTACACACCAGCACTTCAGAAAGTTGGCATTCAGTAGGATTAATATGCAAATACATGCTAAAATGCGCCAATAGGATATTGCTAGCTCATGCATGGCTCTGCCCACCTTTTTTACTTGTTTTGCCCACAATGTGACAGTGATTCCCATAGTAAAAAGCCCATATGAACTACCTTGCATTAGAATCTTTGGTACATGTATGGTAAATACAGTTATATGCTATCATGTTTTGTACAAAATCAAAGCGCTGATTGTTCTTAAAGATTAACATTGCAATAACCTGGCAAGAATGATGCCACAGTACTATCACAGAGACATTGACAGATGTTTGTAAAGTCATATTTGTTAAATGTGACATTCAAATCTTCAAAGCTTTCCTCCTAGTCCTGCCCACTTAGGAGCAGATTCACAGAGAGCACGTCTGTAAGATTGGCTTGTCAACTTTGCCTTTCTAACATCACACCCAGATGCCCAGTTTGTGGATCGGCACATGGCTGACCTCATAAAGAGGGTTACTATAGTAATGCCCATAGCAGATAACCTACTACAGAGGGGCATGATACATGAGGAGATGTACTCGAATATCCGTGCTGCCAGCACCAGCCAGCAACAGATGCGACTGCTGTATGAGGCCCTGAAAGGAGGGGTAAAGGTGAAATCAGCCTTTTACAGGGTTCTACTGGAACAACAACCTCATCTAGTCCAAGATCTAGGTAAGATCATCTCTCTCCCTATTTGGCTGCATTTACACAGACAGCCCAATTCTAAACTTGTTTTCACTTATTGGTCTTTTGACCAATCAGATTAGCTCTGAAAAATATCTTATGTGATTGGTCAAAAGACTGACTAGTGGAATAAATATCAGAAGTGGGCTACCTGTGTAAACGCAGCCTTTGTGCTGCAGAAACAACGTATAAAGTTGGGATGTCTTGGCTTTCTACACATTTGCTATTTTTCACTGTCCCATAAGTTAAACCAAAGCCAGTACCACAATCACAGCTCAGCCCTGATGCAATGTCATTGCTGCTGTTTAGGATAAATGGTTACCATATGCAAGGATCAGTTGATTATGCATCAATAAAAATAAAATACAAAATTATTTAACCTTTATTTAACCAGGAAGGGCTCATTGAGATTTAAAATCTATTTTTCAAGAGCGTCCTGGCCAAGATAGGCAGCACCAAGTCATTACAAAAATTACAGACAGACAACATGAAAAACTACAAGTAATCTAGTAAAAACCATTGAATTCACAAGAGTATAACAATATCAAAAACAGAAAATTAAAAACATTGACAGGTCAGGGAATCAGCCTCAAAATCCTTCATCAGTGATTTAAAAACACCAATCGGGACAAGTTCTTCCAGTTTAAAATTATTTTGTAAGCTGTTCCGAGACGATGGCGCAGAGTACATAAAAGCCCTTTTACCAAATTCAGTTCGGATATTTGGAACAGTTAGCAGGATAAAGTCTAGCGAACGAAGAGAGTACCCACCACATTTCTGAACAATAAAAATGCCCAAATAAAAAGGTAGTAAACCCAAAATGGCTTTGTAAATAAAAGTATACCAGTGACTGAGCCTACGAGTGACTAAAGAAGGCCAGCCAACCCTGGTATACAAAGTGCAGTGGTGCGTAAGGGTTTTGCAGTTTAAAATAAATCTCAAAGTGCCATGGTAAAGGGTGTCAATTGATCTCAAACACTGAGCGGAAGCATTCATATATAAAATATCCCCATAGTCTAGTAAAGGCATAAATGTAGCTGGTACTAGCCTCCTTCTGGCTTCAAAAGAAAAACAGGCCTTATTCCTAAAATAAAAACCCAATTTCAGCTTCAATTTTTTTGTAAGTTGTTGAATATGCAATTTAAAAGAGAGGCCGTCATCAATTAGAATTCCAAGATATTTATATGAGGTTACAACCTCAATCTCCTTACCCTGACAGGTAGTAATAGGTGAAAGGTTCAGAGGTCTATTTCTTGCATTAGAAAACACCATTAGTTTAGTTTTGTCAGTATTAAGGATAAGCTTCAATTGACACAAGGTATGTTGAACAGTATAAAAAGCAGTTTGCAAGTTCTGGAAAGCTTTTGTAAGAGATGAGGCACAACAGTAAATAACAGTATCATCAGCATAAAAATGAAGTTGTGCATTTTGGACATTTTTGTCTAAATCATTTATATAAATAGTGAATAAGAGAGGACCAAGTACAGAGCCTTGGGGCACACCATTCAGGACAGACAATTTAACAGACATAAGCCCATCAAATTGAGTGCACTGAGTTCTATCAGACAGATAGTTAGTAAACCATGCAACTGCATGCTCCGAAAGACCTACACTCAACAATCTCTGCCTTAGTATAGCATGATCAACTGTATCAAAAGCCTTAGAGAGATCAATAAAAAGTGAGACYCAGTGCTGTTTTTTGTCAAGGGCTTCAGTGATATCATTTAAAACCATGGCTGCTGTAATTGTGCTATGCTTCTTCCTGAAGCCCGATTGGTACATAGATAAAATAGAGTTAGTAAATAAAAACTCTTTTAGCTGTTCACTTACAAGGGTTTCAAGTATTTTCACCAGGGGTGACAGCTTTGAGATTGGCCTATAATTATTTAAAATAGTTGGATCTCCCCCTTTTAAAAGTGGTAGGACAAATGCTGATTTCCAGATATTTGGAATTTCATTACATTCCAGGGTTAGATTGAACAGATATGTAAGTGGTTCAGCTATGAAATCAGCTGCCAGATTTAAAAAGCAGATCCCAAAAATCAGGACCTGCAGGCTTTCTTGATCTAAGGATTTCAGGGCTGTTATGTACCACCTGCACTGAGAATGGCAAAAAAGCAAAAGTTTGACCAGGCTCTCACTGGTTCATCCACACAGGGTTGTACAGAGACAGAGGACACTGTTCATCCACACAGGGTTGTACAGAGACAGAGGACACTGAATCAAACAGCCTACCAGATGATACAAAGGTGCTCATTAACAATTCAGCATTTCAGTTTTGTCATATACAGCAAGAGAGTCCTTCAAAACATGACGGTAATTCATTAACATTACTATTACCAGACATAGACTAATAGCATCCAAAAACTTTCTAGGGTTCATTCAGTTATCAGTGGTAACAGACATAAAAATATTCAGACTTGGCCTTCCTGAGAAGAAAAGAACACTTGTTCTTAACTGCCTAAAAATAAGCCAATCAGCATCAGAACAAGATTTCCTTGTCTTAGCCCAGGCTAGATTACGGTCGTGAATAATACAGACAGCTCAGAAGAAAACCATGGATTATCCGCGCTTTAACCCTGAACCTGCGGAATGGGCATGTTTGTTTACATTTGGAAAAAACATAATGAAAGAATATCCAGGCAGTTCACATCAGGGATGAGCTCAATCTTGCTCCAGTCAAAATAAAACAAATCATGAAAAAAGCCTGCTCATTAAAACACTTCAAATTTCTCTTACGAAAAAACGTGGATTTGTCTTTGGAACCTTAGTATTTCTAACAGCAACCAACAGCACAATGGTCACTTAAATCATTACAAAAAAAACAACCGCAGAATATTTATGTGGAACATTTGTCAATATCAAATCAATCAGGGTAGATTTATCTGGGCATTTTAAGATTTGGGCGAGTGGGTGTGTTAATCAACTGGGTAAGATTCATAGAATTACAAAACATTTTTAAATCATCAGACACCGGCTTTAACCAACACCATGAGATCACCAATCAAGATAATTTCACTGTAAAGAAGTTTAGACATAAAGGTGCGTCAAAGAAGAAAATGCATCACCGAGAGCAGAGGGGTCTATAACAGCCAATCACAGTTATAGAGAGACCTTTGAACCTCAATATTCAAAGCAAGAAATTCCAACTGTTTACAAATAGTTTCAGACTTTGCCACACTTACATGGAATTTAGATTTTACATATATAGCCACACCCCCACCTTTCTTAACCCGATCAGTGCGATAAACATGTAACCACTTATACAAATATCCTTATCAAAAATAGACTTGGCTGAGCCAGGTTTCAAGAAAACACAATTACATCAGCATCAGTTGATTTAGCCCAAATCCTAACCCCATAAATTTTTGACAACAGGCTGCGTACATTTAAATGAAAAATACCAAAACCAGATCTTGATTTAAAATCAGAGGGGGTTTGGAGACATTGCATATCAGGGCCAGGGTTAGGTTGCACGTTACCTGATATCAACAACAGAAGAATAACTAGGCACCTCTGTTTAATAACCTTGCACGGCTTCTCTTTTTTAAGAGACCTACTGCAAGCGAATTCTACAAGTGAGTTTCCAGACAATACAAAACAGTAATTTAAAACCATTAGACTTTGGTAGTGACACACATTCGTACTGTTCACATCATGCCACAAATGCATCGGCACTTGGACGAGTGGACCGAGTAAAAAAGAGCGAGTTCCTGCAGACAAAATGTCTAATGGACGGGAGAGCACATTGTCAGATGTACTCACCCTGCGACAATGTTCGTTTTCTCCAGAGTTCAGTAAAGTCAGTGCACAAAGCAATACCACGTAAATTGTCATTTTCTCTGACAAAAAAATAAGAGGCCAACGAAGGTAAGGGGAGAGAGGGAGTGTATGTGAGTCAATGTGAGTGTTTGCGCGTGTGAGTAGATTGGGTGTTGAGGGCGATAGAGAGAATGGGTTGAGTTGCCACTGACAGCCAGGCGAAGAGCAAAAAGGAGCAGCTTGGACAAGACACTCCGCGGACGAAGGAGGAACTCAGGCCAGCCAGAGATAGGGTTACTTTGGTAAACTTCAAGTAATGAAGTGCCGAGTTGAGGAGGACCTGTGATCTTTACACCAGCAAAAATACAATTGTTTGCACTACACAACAACGAAGTTACGCAACCATAAATAGATAGATTATTAGTAGGTTAAAATGTACTAGTCACAGACAAACGACTTGACATGCTGCCATCTTGGAACGCTGCACATATAATGTTAAATAAAAACGCTACAGGGAATGGTAAACTATAGTATGCTGAGTCTCTCTACATCCACACCAACACACAAATGCACTGATAAAAAGGCATTGGTTGCTATTAATGTTCTGTTGCTCTATCATCCCAGGTCAACCCTCTGCAGTCCATGCCAGCACAACTCTGAATTCTAAAGACAAAGGTAAATTATGGGAAATATTGGCTGTGCAATCATCAACACTTGACTGACTTCCTACGAGATAAAATCCTGTCCTGTGTTAAAAAAACAGAAGAATATTTAGCATTATTCACCAATATTTTTCAGATAAGAATATTGAAGGGTGCCAAACAGAACTGAAATCTTACCTGAAGAAAACATTTGAAAGAATTTTTCCTGGAATAGCTATACAAGGACGTCCTACACTCCTAAACAAGATCTACACAGAGCTCTACATCACAGAGGGTGGAAGTGGAGAGGTCAACAAAGAACATGAGGTGATGCAAATTGAGGCGGTATTAAGGAGACCAGCGACACAAGAGATGGCAATCAAATGCAACGACATCTTTAAGCCGTTAACTGGACAGGACATGACTATCAGAACTGTGCTCACAAAGGGAGTCGCTGGCATTGGAAAGACGGTCTCAGTGCAGAAATTCATTCTGGACTGGGTTAATGAAGAAGCCAATCAGGATATACAGTTCATATTTCCAATTCCTTTTCGGGAGCTGAATTTGATGAAGGAAAAGACACTTAGTTTGATTGAGCTACTTCATGAATTCTTTGTTGAAATCAAAGAATCTGGACTTTCCAACTTGAAAAACATCAAAGTGTTGTTTATCTTTGATGGGTTGGATGAGTGTCAACTTCCTCTGAGTTTCAAGACAAATGTGATCTGCCGTGATGTCACAAAGTCAACCACAGTGGATGCACTGCTGACAAACCTCATTAAGAGGAAACTGCTTCCTTCTGCGCTTCTCTGGATAACTTCCCGACCAGCAGCATCCAATCGGATCCCACCTGAGTGTGTTGACCAAGTGACGGAGGTGCGAGGGTTTAGGGATGAACAGAAGGAGAAATACTTCAAGAAGACAGTCAGTAATGATAAACTGGCAGAAAAAATCTTCACACATGTACAGTCATCAAGGAGCCTCCACATCATGTGCCACATACCAGTGTTCTGTTGGATTTCAGCCACTGTTCTAGAGAGACTGTTGAGTAAAGCAGTAACTGGAGACTTGCCCAAGAATCTGACACAAATGTTCTTACAGTTTCTGATCTTTCAGATAAGACAGACAACGCAGAAGTATCACGAAGACTCTGACACAGACCTCCACTGGGATAAAGAGACTATCATGAAACTTGGAAAACTGGCTTTTGAAGAGCTTGAAAAAAGCAACCTGATCTTCTATGAGAAAGATCTGAAAAAGTTTGGCATTGATGTCAGAGAAGCTTCTTTGTGCTCAGGGGTGTTCACACAGATCTTAAGAGAAGAGTGTGCGTACCAGGAGGTGGTCTACAGCTTTGTTCATCTGAGCCTTCAGGAGTTCATTGCTGCTTTGTATGTGTTTCTCTCATTTGAAAACAACAATGAAGATGTTATAACACCACAACAACCATCCAACTCGACTGGAATCGTCTTGTATGAAGAATATCTTCCAGACAACATCTACAAGAGTGCAGTGGATAAGGCCTTAAAGAGTGAGAGTGGACACCTGGACCTGTTCCTCCGCTTCCTTCTCGGCCTTTCACTGGAGTCCAACCAGACATTCTTTCGAGGCCTACTGACACAGACAGGAGGGAGCTCACAGAGCAACAAGGGCACAGTCGACTTCATTAAGGACAGGATCAGGAAAAATCCCTCTCCAGAGAGGTGCATTAACCTGTTTCACTGTCTGAATGAGTTGAACGACCATTCTCTGGTGGAGGAAATCCAAATCTACTTGAAGTCAGGAGGTGATTCGAAGATCGAACTCTCATATTCTCATTGGTCCGCTATGGCCTTTGTTATGCTGTCCTCAGGCGAGGAGCTGGATGTGTTTGATCTGAAGAAATTTGTCAGATCAGATGAAGGTGTTCTGAGGCTCATGCCAGTGATCAAAGCCTCTAAAACAATTCTGTAAGCTCTCTCTCGTGTGTGTGTGTGTGTGTGTGTGTGTGTGTGTGTGTGTGTGTGTGTGTGTGTGTGGTGTGTGTGTGTGTGTGTGTGTGTGTGTGTGTGTGTGTGTGTGTGTGTGTGTGTGTGTGTGTGTGTCAGATTCAAAACATACAAATTTGTGCTGGTCTACAGACCAAAGTTTTTAAGAAACATTGGACTAAATCACTTTGAGCAGATGTTTCTTATTTCACCAAGGTTGAATTCTTGCAATATCACTTGGAGAAATTGTGAGAACCTGGCCTTAGCTTTCAGCTCAAGTACTTCAAGTATGAGAAATCTGGATCTGAGTCACAATGGCCTTACTGATACAGGGGTGGAGCTGCTCTGTCTTGGACTAGGGAATACAATCTGTAAATTGGAAACACTGAAGTGAGTATTATAACTATTACATGATATTATTGTGATAAAGATAACACATCTATCTCCAATCTATTATTTATTGTGAAACTTCTCAGTTGTGGTTTTGTATCCTGAAAGAGTGAAACCCTTTCTTACTTCTCTGCAGGCTGTCAGGCTGTAAAGTACAAGAGGAAGGCTGTGCTTCTCTGGCTTCAGCTCTGATGTCAAACCCTGCACACCTGAAAGAGCTGGATCTGAGCTACAATAACCCAGGAGATTCAGGAGTGAAGCAGCTCTCTGCTGCACTAGAGGTTCTACACTGTAAACTGGAGACACTAAGGTGAGTATCTCTCCACTCAACATGGTTATGTTGTTAACTCTGGTATTTGACTAAATATACAGCAATCACATTCTTTTTTAGTCTGGTTAATTGCAGCTTAACTGGAACATGTTGTGAAGCCCTGGCCTCAGCTCTGCGCTCAAACTCCTCAAGTCTGAGAGAGTTGGATCTGAGTAAGAATGACCTGCACAATATGGGGCTGGAGCTGCTCTCTGCTGGACTGAGAAGCATAAATTGTAAACTAGAAACCCTGAGGTGATGATTGACATAATTTTTTTAAGCTGCAATATGAACTTCATTGTGGAAGATGTGTTGTGTAAAACTGAAAGATTGAAACTATTTTCTACTTATCTGCAGGCTGTTAGACTGTCAAATCACAGAGCAGGACTTTTCTTTTCTGGGTTCAGCTTTGGGCTCAAACCCCTCACACCTGAGGGAACTGGACTTGAGCTACAATCATAACCTACAGGATTCAGGAGTGGCCTATCTTTCCGCTGCACTGGAGAATCTGCTTTGTAAACTGGAGACACTGAGGAAAGTGTTGATGGAGACGCCCTCTGGGTTTCAGATAGTTGAGATACTGATGGTTGACACTCAATAAACTGTACAGGTTCAGCTGAAACAGAAAACATATCCCTCTCTTATCTGCAGGCTTGTAACCTGTGGAGTCACAGAGGAAGGCTTTTCTTCCCTAGCCTGTGCTCTGAAGTCCAACCCATCACACCTGAAACAACTGGACCTGAGCAACAATAAAGCAGGAGATGCAGGAGCAATACTGCTGTCTGCTGCACTGGAGCATCCAGGTTGTGAGCTATTGAAATTAAGGTCCGTTTTTTTGTAACAATGTGTAACTAAACAGAGAAGGGATTTTTGAATTTGAGCAAAAGTTACTGTTCCAGCTGGTATCAATATGGAGTGAAGGCCTCTTCCCTTCATTTGATCAGGCTGTCATTCTGTAGTGTCATGGAGGACGATTGCTGTTCCCTACAGATGTAGGATCTTAATGACTCTTTTGTTGCTAAGAATTTTGCAGGAAATGCAAATTTGTAGTATATTTGAGTTGTAAAAGTTTTTCACTAACGAGAAATGTATAACCCCCTACAAAAATGCCCACTAATTATAATCCACATAATAATCCACATTTCCCGTTGCTGCAGGATTATGCTCCTGCTGTAGCAAACTGGCTCAAATTAAGATTCTACATCTGTAGCTTCAGCTCGTCTTATTTTTTATTTTTTTCACAACCTTTTAATTAAATTTCAGTTCATCCTCAGAAATGGTTGAGTGAATTACTTTCATCCACTGCAGGCTCTGTGATTGTGGTATGACAGAGAAAGGCTGGGCTTTTCTGGCTTCCAATCTGAGGTCAAACCCCTCACACCTGAGAGAGCTGGACCTGAGTAAAAATGTCCTTGGAGACTCAGGAGTGAAGATACTTTCTGCTTTACTGGAGGACCCACACTGTGAACTCAAAACACTGAGGTACAGTTATACAACTTACAACAATACTTCATTCATATAATTGATTATTACATTTGGAAAGAGTCAAACTGAACGTCTGTGGCTCTTAACTATATGTTTTAGTTATAATATTTTATTGTCTTTCTCTCTGCAGGCTTGAAAACTGTTCAGGGGAATGCTTTGTTTCTCTGGCTTCAGCCCTGAAATCAAACCCCTCTCACCTAAGAGAGCTGGACCTGACCGGAAATAACGTAGGAGACTCAGGAGTGAAGCTGCTCTCTGCTGGATTGGAGGATCCATGCTGTAAACTGGAGAAACTGAGGTGAGTTTTATAATTACTGTGGTTAAAAGGAAATTGTGTTTCTCATGATCTGTTGACATTTTTACCAGCCTGATTTGTTGTGGACTGAGTTGGGAATGCTGTGAGACACTGGCAGCAGCTCTCAGCTCAACCTCCTCAAGTCTGAGAGAGCTGAACCTGAGTCGCAATAATCTGGAGAATTTGGGAGTAAAGAGGCTGTCTACAGGATTGGGCAATCCACATTGTAAACTGATGATCCTGAGGTATTGAAATGGAATGTAACTACTTTGACCGATTTTAAAGTCACCAATTATTGTCTTATTTTTTAAGGTTATTTTTATAGAATTTCTGTTCATCCTTTAGAAATGGTTGAGTGAATTACTTTCATCCTCTGCAGGCTTAGTGACTGTGGTATGGCGGAGGAAGGCTGTGCTTCTCTTGCCACCGCTCTAAGGTCAAATCCCTCTCACCTGAGAGAGCTGGACCTGAGTTTAAATTCCCCAGGAGATTTTGGAATGAATCTGCTCTTTGCTATGCTGGAAGTTCCCTGTTGTAAACTAGATATTTTGAGGTGATTATGACAAGCTTTTATGCCATTACAATCACAACTATTATTGTGGGTTTGATTTAGTTAAGCTTAACAGGCATGGTTCTAGATGTATTATAAGAAGGCATTCTTGTCGTTCTTTGCATCCTAAGTTCAAAGGTTTTTTGTTTGTCTCCCCAGCCTGGATAACTGCAAACTCACCTATAATTGCTGTGCGGCTCTGGCCACTGCTCTCAGCTCAAACTTCTGTAGTCTGAGAAACCTCAACCTGAGTAACAATAACCTACTTGATCCAGGAGTACAGCTGCTCTCTGCTGGACTGGAGAAACCACAGTGCAAACTGGAGAAGCTGGAGTACGTTCACATGGCTTAGCCCTAGTCAATGTAGATGATTGATATTCAAGGTTTTTTACATGATGTATATATTGAATGGAATATAATTGAATTAATCGCTGATGTTTTCTTACTTCCACAACGCATTCCAGGATGTATGCAATAGACATGCCCCTTTAAAAAAATGCAGGATTAAGGGCAGAGAGAACCCTTGGTATACTGATGAACTTACTAAAATCATAAGGGAACGAAATGCTATGTGGGCTAAAGCAAGAGGGTCTGGTTCGGCAGATGATTGGATGGCTTTTAAATGTCTTCGAAATATGGGTGTGGCTAAAACTGAAAGCAGACCACTACCTTATATCTACTTTGGATAATTTAAAGATACACAGCTGCCCAAACAATTGTTGGTAGACACACAGATTGTAACTGAGAGAACCTCTATTCTGAAAGCCTTAAATCAGCATTTTCTAGATGCAGGCAGTTTATTTGAAAAAGTTAACGGTATAAATGAGCCCCCTGTGAATTTACCTCACAACCCTATGCACTCCTTCATCAGGTTCTCTTTCTCATTCAGCTCTGTTTCAGAAGTGTGTAAAGCCCTGAAAGAAATTGATAGAAGGAAATCCCCTGGCCCTGATGATCTAGACCCCCGCCTCCTACACCTAGTTGCTGACATAACTTCTCTCCCCATAACATGTATTTTTAACCTCACTCTTGATGTTATGGAAATCTGCTTTTGTACTGCCTCTCCTGAAAGGTGATTCTTCGCTACTTGACAACTATCGACCCATATAAAATTGTCTGTACTGTCAAAGGTATTGGAGTCCCTAGTTAGTAGTCAGCTGAAGGCCTACCGCCAAGAAAACAACATCTTAAATGGAATGCAATCAGGTTTTAGGTCTGGTCACAGTACTGTTTCAGCAACATTGAAGCTTTTAAATGACATCCACTGTGCTCTTGACAAGAAGTTACATAGTGTGTCTGTCTTTATTGATTTGTCGAAGTCATTTGACACCGTGGACCATGCTGTGTTGGTGCAAAGGTTAAAATGTGGAATTACTGGTCATGCTCTAGATAGGTAATTTATAAACCAATCAAATCGTACACAATGTGTAATGGCGGGTGGTTGTAAATCTGAGTCCATAGAGTTGTGCTCAGGTGTTCCACAAGGTTCTATTTTGGGCCCACTGTTGTTCATTTTTGGGGCGGCAGTGTTTAGAGCGTTGGGCCAGTAACCGAAAAGTTGCTGGATCGAATCCCTGAGCTGACAAGGTAAAAATCTGTTGTTCTGCCCCTGAACAAGGCAGTTAACCTACTGTTCCCCGTTAAGACATCATTGTAAATAAGAATTTGTTCTTAACTGACTTGCCTAATTAAATAAAGGTTACATATCAACATCATTGGGGATCATATTAAAACAGCAGATGTTAATTTTTATGCAGATGATACTGTTTATTCAAGTGGTAGTAGTTTATATTTAGCTTTTGAAAATGCAAAAAGAGCATTTAACACCATACAACAGAATCTGTATGATCTAAAGCTGGTTATGAATTTGGGTAAAACAAAATGCATGGTATTTTCAAATGCTAGGCATGTTACTAACCATGTCATTGCTACAATGGATGGACCTACTATAGAGCAAGTCTAATATTTGGGAGTGTGGGTTGATGACAAGCTGAGCTTCACTGTTCATGTGGAGAACTTGATAAGGAAGCTCAAACTGAGAATAGGTTTTTATTACCGGCATAAGGCTTGTTTTTCTCTGGAGGCCAGGAAGGAGCTGGTACGATGTACATTACTGGCGGTTTTAGATTTTAGTGACTATTTATATATATATATACACTAATGTTCAAAATTGCTGGCAATTAAATGAAAAGATTAAGATCACACACTGGACAGAGGAACTCTGCCTAGAAGGCCAGCATCCTGGAGTCACCTCTTCACTGTTGACGTTGAGGCTGGTGTTTTGCGAGTACTATTTAATGAAGCTGCCAGTTGAGGACTTGTGAGGCATCTGTTTCTCAAACTAGACACTAATGTACTTGTCCTCTTGCTCAGTTGTGCACCGAGGCCTCCCACTCCTCTTTCTATTCGGTTAGAGCCAATTTGTGCTGTTCTGTGAAGGGAGTAGTACACAGCGTTGTACGAGATCTTCAGTTTCTTGGCAATTTCTCACAAGAAATAGCCTTAATTTCTCAGAACAAGAAGAAACTGACTATTTTCAGAAGAAAGTACTTTCTGGCCATTTTGAGCCTGTAATCGAATCCACAAATGCTGATGCTCTAGATACTCAACTAGTCTAAAGTAGGCCAGTTATATTACTTATTTAATCACCACAACAGTTTTCAGATGTGCTAACATAATTGCAAAAGGGTTTTATTATGGTCAATTAGCCTTTTAAAATTATAAACTTGGATTAGCTAACACAAGATGCCATTGGAACACAGGAGTGATGGTTGCTGATAATGGGCCTCTTTACGCCTATGTAGATATTTCATTACAAATCAGCCGTTTCCAGCTACAATAGTCATTTACAACATTAACAATGTCTACACTGTATTTCTGATCAATTTGATGTTATTTTAATTGACACACAAATGGCCTTTCTTTCAAAAACAAGGACATTTCTAAGTGACCCCAAACTTTTGAACGGTAGTGTGTGTGTGTATGTATGTATATATATACACACACACAATATGTATGTATGTATGTATGTATGTATGTATGTATGTAT
The DNA here is from genome assembly GCF_002910315.2 of Salvelinus sp. IW2-2015. Lineage (NCBI taxonomy): Eukaryota > Metazoa > Chordata > Actinopteri > Salmoniformes > Salmonidae > Salvelinus > Salvelinus sp. IW2-2015. Next base: position 73,428,365 of record NC_036842.1, on the reverse strand, counting down.
GTATGTATGTATGTATGTATGTATGTATGTATGTATGTATGTATGTATGTATGTATGTATGTATGTAGGCCTCAACAACTTCCCTGAGAGCACTTGACTCAGTATATCATGCTCCCCTCAGGTTCATTACCAATCAAAAACGTCTAACACATCATTGTGATCTCTACAGCGCTGTTGTCTGGTCGTCATTGACCTTGCGTAGGCTTAAACACGGGTATACACTGATTTATAAGGCCATACTGGGTAAAATACCACTTTATCTCTGTTCTTTTTTAATCAGGTCAGTAAATAAATATCAGTTACGGTCCCATTCTCGTTTGCTTTTAACAGTACCAAGACTTTGAACAGGTCATGGTAGAAATAGTTTGTTATTCAGCTCTGTGGTCCTGGAATTCTCTCCTGAACATTTTAAAATGTGATGATCTAGTCACATTGGTGTAGTTTAAACACTTGATCGATGTAAATATCACAGAAGAGTGTAATTGTATTTTGGACAACATTTTTTTTTACATAATATGTAATTGTTGTACTGTATGTGTGTCTATAGTTTTGTTCAATGTTGTTAGTGTATGTAAGTTGTTTTGTCTGGAACTTTGTTCCCCCTGCTGCTGTTGGACCAGGTCTCTCTTGAAAAGAGATTTTATCTCAATGAGAAAAACCTGTATAAATAAAGGTTAAATAAAACAATGTGGGCTTTACACTGAAAGGTTTTATACATGAATGATTGATCTGAAATTAAATAATTTGATTCTTCCTACAGGCTGGCAAACTGTAAGTTCAACAAGGATGGCTGTGTTTCTCTGGCCTCAGCTCTAAGATCTAACCCCTTCCACCTGAGAGAGCTGGATCTGGACCATAACACATATGGGCGTGGAAAAGCCTTCCTCAAAGCACTACAGAAAGATCCACACTGTCAACTAGAGAAACTGGGGTGAGTGTTTGAAAAGCAATTCAATAATTGTGGTATAGTGTCAAGACCACACATTTTGTTCAAGGTATATTTGGATCTGTCGATACTAATAATTGTGAATCATTGATAATGCAGGGTGACTGAAAGCAAATATTGCAGTTTGTTCTCCTACTCATTTTATTCTTTATTTTACATTCTACATTGTAGAATAATAGTGAAGACATCAAAACTATGAAATAACACATGAAATCATGTAGTAACCAAAGAAGTGTTAAACAAGTCAAAATATATTTTAGATTCTTCAAAGTAGCCACCCTTTGCCTTGATGACAGCTTTGCACACTCTTTGCATTCTGTCAACCATCTTCACCTGGAATGCTTTTCCAACAGTCTTGAAGGAGTTCCCACATATTTTGAGCACTTGTTGGCTGCTTTTCTTTAACTCTGCGGTCCAACTCATCCCAAACCATCTCAATTGGGTTGATGTCGGTTTATTGTGGAGGCCAGGTCATCTGATGCAGCACTCCATCATTCTCCTTGGTCAAATAGCCCTTACACAGCCTGGAGGTGTGTTGGGTCATTGTCCTGTTGAAAAACAAATGATAGTCCCACTAAGCGCAAACCAGATGGGATGGCGCATTTCTGCAGAATGCTGTGGTAGCCATGCTGGTTAAGTGTGCCTTGAATTCTAAATAAATCACAGACAGTGTCATCTGAAGAAAAAAGCACCCCCACACATCACACCTCCTCCATGCTTCACGGCGGGAACCACACATGTGGAGACCCTCTGTTCACCTGCTCTGCGTCTCACAAAGACACGGTGGTTGGAACCAAAAATCTACAATTTTGACTCATCAGACCAAAGGACAGATTTCCACCGGTCTAATGTCCATTGCTTGTGTTTCTTGGCCACAAGCAAGTGGTGTCCTTTAGTAGTTGTTTCTTTGCAGTAATTCGACCATGAAGGCCTGATTCACGCAGTCTCCTCTGAGCAGTTGATGTTGAGATGTCCGTTTCTTGATCTATGTGAAACATTTATTTTGGCTGCAATTTCTGGGGCTGGTAACTCTAATGAACTTATCCTTGCAGCAGAGGTAACTCTGGGTCTTCCTTTCCTGTGGCGGTCCTCATGAGAGCCAGTTTCATCATAGCTCTTGATGGTTTTTGCGATTGCTCTTGAAGAAACTTGAAAAGTTCTTGAAATTTTCCAAATTGACTGACCTTCATGTCTTAAAGTAACGATGTACTGTCATTTCTCTTTGCTTATTTGAGCAGTTCTTGCCATAATATGGACTTGGTCTTTTACCAAATAGGGCTATTTTCTGTACACCCCTACCTTGTCACAACACAACTGATTGGCTCAAACGCATTTAGAAGGAAAGAAATTCCACAAATGATCTGTTAATTGAAATGCATTCAAGTTGACTACCTCATGAAGCTGGTTGAGAGAATGCCAAGAGTGTGCAAAGCTGTCATTAAGGCAAAGGGTGGCTACTTTGAAGAATCTCAAATATATAAAATATACTTTTTTAGTTACTACAAGATTCCATATGTGTTATTTCATTGTTTTGATGTCTTCACTATTATTCTACAATGTAGAAAACAGAAAAATAAAGAAAACACCTTGAATGAGTAGGTGTCCAAACTTTTGACTGGGACTGTATGTATAACTCATTATTATTCTTCTGCAAAATCCTTTCAGATTGTTCACACGCTTGGAAGTAAGAGTCCGCATTTAGCTAAAATAATCTTGTTCCTGAACCACTGCACTGAAAACATGTGATGTGTAGACCAAAATTGAAACATCAGATGCAGCGAAACATGAAAGTTATTACAAAAAAAGTGTGTTAAAGTTTTTTTTGTATTATTCTTTATCATTCTTAAAGGAATGAAACTCATGAAACATCTGTCAATTTGGTGATCGTCTATGTTCTGAGTTTGTAGTGGAAAATTGTATATGCTCTCTGTGTTCTTTCTCAAGGTTTACATGTTCTGTAAACTGTCTGCCAATGAGTTGTTGTTTTCTGTTATCAAGTTGAAATGTGATTGTGGTTTAGTCACAGGGTGGGGGGGCGACAGAAGAAGAGGAGCTAGATTTGGCTAGATCTTGAGCTATTAGCTCAACGCCCAGGAAAGGGCTTAGACAGGACAAAGACCTCTCTCCTCCACCTTGAGACTCTTCCTGAATGGATAATATGTTTCTCCTTGGTCATGTTTGTGCAGCAGCGTATAAAGGAGAAATGAAGGGACTGACCCGTGAGAGATTATGACAGTATTGTACCCTGCGCATTAAGTTTGTTGTAATCTCTCCAGCATGCTGTTAATAAAGAATGATTCATTTAAGATTGACTTCAGGTGTCCCTTGTGTTAAATATCTGCCACAAGTTGGTAAAATAACTATTTTCACCATGATTTAACTTCTAAGTGGTTTGTCTGTGAAATCAGTAAATCGTGTTGTAACGCCTCATCACCAAAAGGTTCTTATCATGAGAGATGGGGCAGTGATTATCGATGTTCTATTTAATGAAATGGTAATAAAATACAGTGCTAGTATGGTACATCATTGTGAATATTCTTAGACATCCTTATAAAATTGAATCTAAAAGGGTTTGTAATACACACACACACAGGTCTGTGGGTTCAGATGCTGAATTCCCCTGTTTCCAGTAGGGGCTCTGTGTGCTCGTCTGGGCTCTGTAGGAAAAAAAAAATAATGTTTGTTTAGTGCCCAGTTCAGCTCAATGTTTGTTTAGTGAGTCCAGTGCAGCTCAATCAATCAATCATTCAAATGTATTTATAAAGCCCTTCTTACATCAGCTGATGTCACAAAGTGCTGTACAGAAACCCAGCCTAAAACCCCAAACAGCAAGCAATGCAGGTGTAGAAGCACGGTGGCAAGGAACAACTCCCTAGAAAGGCCAGAACCTAGGAAGAAACCTAGAGAGGAACTAGGCTATGAGGGGTGGCCAGTCCTCTTCTGGCTGTGCCGGGTGGAGATTATAACAGAACATGGCCAAGATGTTCAAATGTTCAAAGATGACCAGCAGGGTCAAATAATAATAATCACAGTGGTTGTCGAGGGTGCAACAGGTCAGCACCTCAGGAGTAAATGTCAGTTGGCTTTTCATAGCCGATCATTCAGAGTATCTCTACCGCTCCTGCTGTCTCTAGAGAGTTGAAAACAGCAGGTCTGGGACAGGTAGCACGTCCGGTGAACATGTCAGGGTTCCATAACCGCAGGCAGAACAGTTGAAACTGGAGCAGCAGCACGGCCAGGTGGACTGGGGACAGCAAGGAGTCATCAGGCCAGGTAGTCCTGAGAGCATACTTAAATTCACACAGGACACCGGATAAGACAGAAATATTACATATATAACAGACTTACCCTAGCCCCCCGACACATAAACTACTACAGCATAAATACTGGAGGCTGAGACAAGAGTGGTCGGGAGACACTGTGGCCTCATCCGACGATATCCCCGGACAGGGCCAAACAGGCAGTATATAACCCCACCCACTTTGCCAAAACACAGCCCCCACACCATTAGAGGGATATCTTCAACCACCAACTTACAATCCTGAGACAAGGCCGAGTATAGCCCACAAAGATCTCCGCCTCGGCAGAACCAAAGGGGGGGCGCCAACCTGGACAGGAAGATGACGTCAGTGACTCAACCCACTCAAGTGACGCACCCCTCCTAGGGATGGCATGGAAGAGCACCAGTAAGCCAGTGACTCAGCCCCTGTAATAGGGTTAGAGGCAGAGAATCCTAGTGGAGAGAGGGGAACCGGCCAGGCAGAGACAGCAAGGGCGGTTCGTTGCTCCAGTGCCTTTCCATTCACCTTTACACTCCTGGGCTAGACTACACTCAATCATAGGACCTACTGAAGAGATGAGCCTTTAATAAAGACGTAAAGGTTGAGACTGAGTCTGCGTCTCTCACATGGYTAGGCAGACCATTCCATAAAAATGGAGCTCTATAGGAGAAAGCCCTGCCTCCAGCTGTTTGCTTAGAAATTCTAGGGACAGTAAGGAGGCCTGCATCTTGTGACCGTAGCGTACGTGTAGGTATGTAAAGCAGGACCAAATCGGAAAGATAGGTAGGAGCAAGCTTTGTAGGTTAGCAGTAGAAACTTGAAATCAGCCCTTGCCTTAACAGGAAGCCAGTGTAGAGAGGCTAGCACTGGAGTAATATGATCAAATTTTGGGGTTCTAGTCAAGATTCTAGAAGCCGTGTTTAGCACTAACTAAAGTGTATTTAGTGCTTTATCCGGGTAGCCCGAAAAATAGAGCATTGCAGTAGTCTAACCTAGAAGTGACAAAAGCATGGATACATTTTTCTGCATCATTTTTGGACAGAAAGTTTCCGATTTTTGCATTGTTACGTAGATGGAAAAAAGCTGTCCTTGAAACAGTCTTGATATGTTCGTCAAAAGAGAGACAGGGTCCAGAGTAATGCCGAGGTCCTTCACAGTTTTATTTGAGACGACTGTATAACCATCAAGATCAATTGTCAGATTAAACATAAGATCTCTTTGTTTCTTGGGACCTATAACAAGCATCTCTGTTTTGTCTGAGTTTAAAAGTAGAACATTTTCAGCCATCCACTTCCTTATGTCTGAAACACAGGCTTCCAGGGAGGGCAATTTTGGGGCTTCACCATGTTTCATCGAAATGTATAGCTGTGTGTCATCCGCATAGCAGTGAAAATTAACATTATGTTTCCGAAGGACATCACCAAGAGGTAAAATACACTGCTCAAAAAATTAAAGGGAACACTTAAACAACACAATGTAACTCCAAGTCAATCACACTTCTGTGAAATCAAACTGTCCACTTAGGAAGCAACACTGATTGACAATAAATTTCACATGCTGTTGTGCAAATGGAATAGACAACAGGTGGAAATTCTAGGCAATTAGCAAGACACCCCAAAAGGAGTGTTTCTGCAGGTGGTGACCACAGACCACTTCTCAGTTCCTATGCTTCCTGGCTGATGTTTGGTCACTTTTGAATGCTGGCGGTGCTCTCACTCTAGTGGTAGCATGAGACGGAGTCTACAACCACACAAGTGGCTCAGGTAGTGCAGTTCATCCAGGATGGCACATCAATGTGAGCTGTGGCAAAAAGGTTTGCTGTGTCTGTCAGCGTGTGTCAGAGCATGGAGGCGCTACCAGGAGACAGGCCAGTACATCAGGAGACATGGAGGAGGCCGTAGGAGGCAACAACCCAGCAGCAGGACCTACCCCCATATAGATTACCGCCACTTTCGGACTTAGTCCCTCCCTATGCGCTGGTCTCAGTATGAGGAGCGACAACGGACTCCATCTCAGGTTTCCGGCAGATCAGCCTTTGTTGACCAGGAAGGGTGCTATAGAAGTACAAGGAACTGGACAAAAAATGATATCCAGCAGGCCCACACAATTTGGGCATATAAACGCTCGCTACTGGCTCAATAAGCAACCAAGGTCAAGAAAAACAGACTCATCCAAACGGGGTGCGGGGCTGATGAAAAGGGGCACCGAACGTGCCTGGACGGGTGGGGGTTGTGTCTTACAGCCCAGCACCGGTGCAGGGACCGTTTGGCATTCTGTGCCAGAGACCACCAAATATGTGCGAGCAAAAGAGTTTCGGCCACTGGCGCCTGTTGAGCTCTTACAACCAGGTTTCACACTGAGACACATCGAGCACATGTGACATGACGATATAAGACAGAGTACCCTGGAGACCCGGGCACGAACGCTCCATCCTATCGAGTTCCTGACCCTGCGAACAATCCACTCAGCAATGGACCTCGGCGGCAGTTTTACCAGAGTGGGTCAGGATCAAGCGGTGTGGAGTGTGGCATTTCTTTGTGGGGCCCACAGCCCTCCATGTGGCCTCGCCAACGTAGCCCATGAACTGCCATTAGGTGACCGAGATGAGATCTCAGAACCCCTTGTGAGACCTATGCTGACCACAAATGCTACATTTGTGGCCTCTGGAGGCTCATAATTGCGAGACGGCATACTGGGCAGTGCACCTCCTTGAGCAAACAGGCGGAGGGTAGCGGTCCTGCTGCTGGGTTGTTGCCCTCCTACGGCCTCCTCCACGTCTCCTGATGTACTTCTTGCGCCTGTCTCCTGGGTACGGACCTTCCATGCGTGCATGAGACACTAACGTTTTGACAGAGCAATTTGCCACAGCTCGCATTGATGTGCCATCCTGGATGAAACTGCACTAAACTGAGCCACTTGTGTGGCGTCTGTGAGACTAGCACCGTGTCATGCTACCTATAGATGTTGTGAGCACTGCCAGCATTCAAAAGTGCATGCCAAAACATCAGCCAGGAACGCTATATGGCGCAACTAATGCGAGAAAGTGGTCTGTGGTCACCACCTGCAGAATCACTCCTTTTTTGGGGGTGTCTTGCTAATTGCCTATAATTTCCACCTTTTGTCTATTTCATTTGCACAACAGCATGTGACATTTATTGTCAATCAGTGTTGCTTCCTAAGTGGACAGTTTGATTTCATAGAAGTGTGATTGACTTGGAGTTACATTGTGTTGTTTAAGTGTTCCCTTTATTTTTTTGAGCAGTGTATATAGTGAAAACAATAGTGGTCCTAAAACAGAACCTTGAGGAACACCGAAATTTACAGTTGATTTGTCAGAGGACAAACCATCCACAGAGACAAACTGATATCTTTCCGACAGATAAGATCTAAACTAGGCCAGAACTTGTCCGTGTAGACCAATTTGGGTTTCCAATCTCTCCAAAAGAATGTGGTGATCGATGGTATCAAAAGCAGCACTAAGGTCTAGGAGCACGAGGAAAGATGCAGAGCCTCGGTCTGACGCCATTAAAAGGTAATTTACCACCTTCACAAGTGCAGTCTCAGTGCTATGATGGGGTCTAAAACCAGACTGAAGTGTTTCGTATACATTGTTTGTCTTCAGGAAGGCAGTGAGTTTGTGTGCAACAGCTTTTTCAAAATGTTTTGAGAGGAATGGGAGATTCGATATAGGCTGATAGTTTTTTATATTTTCTGGGTCAAGGTTTGGCTTTTTCAAGAGAGGCTTTATTACTGCCACTTTTACACATCCGGCGGATAGAGAGCCGTTTATTATGTTCAACATAGGAGGGCCAAGCACAGGAAGCAGCTCTTTCAGTAGTTTAGTTGGAATAGGGTCCATTATGCAGCTTGAAGGTTTAGAGGCCATGATTATTTTCATCAATGTGTCAAGAGATATAGTACTAAATACTTGAGTGTCTCCCTTGATCCTAGCTCCTGGCAGAGTTGTGCAGACTCAGGACAACTGAGCTTTGGAGGAATACGCAGATTTAAAGAGGAGTCCGTAATTTGCTTTCTAATGATCATGATCTTTTTCTCAAAGAAGTTCATGAATTTATCACTGCTGATGTGAAAGCCATCCTCTCTTGGGGAATGCTGCTTTTAAGTTAGCTTTGCGACAATATCAAAAATAAATTTTGGATTGTTCTTATTTTCCTCAATTAAGTTGGAAAAATAGGATGATCGAGCAGCAGTGAGGGCTCTTCGATACTGCACGGTACTGTCTTTCCAAGCTAGTCGGAAGACTTCCAGTTTGGTGTAGCGCCATGTCCATTCCAATTATCTGGAAGCTTGCTTCAGAGCTCAGGTATTGTCTGTATACCAGGGAGCTAGTTTCTTATGGCAAATGTTTTTTGTTTTTAGGGGTGTGACTGCATCTAGGGTATTGCGCAAGGTTAAATTGAGTTCCTCAGTTAGGTGGTTAACTGATTTTTGTACTCTGACGTCCTTGGGTAGGCCGGAGGGAGTCTGGAAGGGCATCTAGGAATCTTTGGGTTGTCCGAGAATTTATAGTACGACTTTTGATGATCCTTGATTGGGGTCTGAGCAGATTATTTGTTGCGATTGCAAACGTAATAAAATGGTGGTCGGATAGTCCAGGATTATGAGGAAAAACATTAAGATCCACAACATTTATTCCATGGGACAAAACTAGGTCCAGAGTATGACTGTGGCAGTGAGTAGGTCCGGAGACATGTTGGACAAAACCCACTGAGTCGATGACGGCTTGGAAATCCTTTTGGAGTGGGTCTGTGGACTTTTCCATGTGAATATTAAAGTCACCAAAAATTAGAATATTATCTGCCATGACTACAAGGTCCGATAGGAATTCAGGGAACCCAGTGAGGAACGCTGTATATGGCCCAGGAGGCCTGTAAACAGTAGCTATAAAAAGTGATTGAGTAGGCTGCATAGATTTCATAACTAGAAGCTCAAAAGACGAAAACCTCTGGGTTTTTTGTAAATTGAAATTTGCTATCATAAATGTTAGCAACACCTCTGGCCTTTGCGGAATGCGCGGGGGATATGGTCACTAATGTAACCAGGAGGTGAGGCCTCATTTAACACAGTAAATTAATCAGGCTTAAGCAATGTTTCAGTCAGGCCAATCACATCAAGATTATGATCAGTGATTAGTTCATTGACTATAACTGCCTTGGAAGTGAGGGATCTAACATTAAGTAGCCCTATTTTGAGATGTGAGGTATCACAATCTCTTTCAATAATGGCAGGAATGGAGGAGGTCTTTATTCCAGTGAGATTGCTAAGGCGAACACTGCCATGTTTAGTTTTGCCCAACCTAGGTCGAGGCACAGACACGGTCTCAATGGGGATAGCTGAGCTGACTACACTGTCTGTGCTAGTGGCAGACTCCACTAAGCTGGCAGGCTGGCTAACAGCCTGCTGCCTGGCCTGCACCCTATCTCATTGTGGAGCTAGGGGAGTTAGAGCCCTGTCTATGTTCGTAGATAAGATGAAAGCACCCCTCCAGCTAGGATGGAGTCCGTCACTCCTCAACAGGCCAGGCTTGGTCCTGTTTGTGGGTGAGTCCCAGAAAGAGGGCCAATTATCTACAAATTCTATCATTTGAGATGGGCAGAAAACAGTTTTCAACCAGCGATTGAGTTGTGAGACTCTGCTGTATAGCTCATCACTCCCCCTAACTGGGAGGGGGCCAGAGACAATTACTCAATGCCGACACATCTTTCTAGCTGATTTACACGCTGAAGCTATGTTGCGCTTGGTGACTTCTGACTGTTTCATCCTAACATCGTTGGTGCCGACGTGGATAACAATATCCCTATACTCTCTACACTCACAAGTTTTAGCTTTAGCTAGCACCATCTTCAGATTAGCCTTAACGTCGGTAGCCCAGCCCCCTGGTAAACAGTGTATGATCGCTGGATGATTCGTTTTAAGTCTAATAGTGCGGGTAATGGAGTCGCCAATGACTAGGGTTTTCAATTTGTCAGAGCTAATGGTGGGAGGCTTCGGCGTCTCAGACCCAGTAACGGGAGGAGTAGAGACCAGAGAAGGCTCGGCCTCTGACTCCGACTCGCTGCTTAATGGGGAGAACCGGTTGAAAGTTTCTGTCAGCTCAATGTTTGTTTAGTGAGTCCAGAGCAGCTCAATGTTTGTTTAGTGAGTCCAGTGCAGCTAAACATGTCAAGTCATTTTGTATTTTATTGGGGCAGATGCCTGTGTGTGTGTGTGTGTGTGTGTGTGTGCCTGCCTGCATGTGCGCACGCGTGTTTAGTCTTGCCTGTGCTAGACGATTGTAGGTCTGACTGTGGAGGCCTCTGTAGCATCGTAGACTCTCCAGGAGAGGAAGTGAGTGTAGACCGAGTCCAGAAGACACCACTGTGAACACCATAGAGCCGACTTTTGCTATGTACTGTGGCAGACCAGGGGGTTTGGTCAAGACGTTTACACAGATCAGACACGGACAGAGTATGATTAGCTCGGTTTCAAGGGTGTTTATTAAATAATAAATCAAAAGAAAAGGATAGGTCTCCCCCATGAGACCCTCTCTGGGATACCGTGTTCTGGGCTCCGGGTCTTGCTGTATCCTGTTTGGCACTCAAACTCCCTCGCCTTAGCTCGGGCACCGTCTCCAACGTCACGGAAGTCACCTTACTTTCCCCAGTCCTTCCCTGTGTGCTGCCCTTCTGGCAGCTTTATGGGGCTTGTACAGCTGGTGAGAAATCCGCCCTTGATTATTTACCAACTCCCCAATCAGCCCCAGTTAGTCCTGGGCGGAGAGCCCGTCGAGACCTGGCACGTCCAGCAGATGGAGCCATCGCCTCGTGATGTATACTCCGTCTGTCATCAGGCCTCAACGAGTCTCTCCCTGGTGGCTGACCTGCTGTACGCCACAGTACTCACACACATGCTGGGAGGGAGAGAATGGGGAGAGACACATAGAGGAGACATCGAGAGGAGGGAATTGGAAGAGGTAACGCACACAGAGACATACACACACACACCTACAGTACACACCTGTTGGTCTGTGTAGAGTTCTTTAGCCTGTGTAGTGATGAGGCTGTAGGCCAGCAGAGCGCAGGACCCCAGCAGTGGACTGAAAATGTTCAGGCCCATCAGTGTGGTCACCTGCTCAACACACAATCAAAACAGTGACCATAACTTAACACAAAGTAAATTAAAGAATTACAAACATAAAATTGTGAAACTCATCACTATCACAGCAGCAATGAATTTAGTGACTCACTACAAACCGTGGAGAACAAAAGATTCACTCGGATGAGACGTCAAAACTGGGAAAAGAAATTCAAAAAGTCTATCAGGAATGTTTTTATTAATAATATCACTCATTGAAAGAAGCACTTGTATGATAAATACACTCACTTTAAGTTTGTAGGCACTTTCATTGCCAGCGCTCCAGATACAGTAACACACAATAACCATCACAGTGACATCATCTATCATCTGTTAGAAAACATTTTGAAACTGAGGGGATGCCTAAGCATTAGGTCAGTGGACAAACACAGTCTTGCATCAGACAGTGAAGAGCGGGATGCAGACTCACAAACAGGCCAGACCAGACTGGTGTTGTCATTGAGACGGGACAGTTGAAGCTCACACAGGCGTACTTTACTGCGGTGAGGATGGATACAAAGACCTGCAACAGCTGAGTGACAGAGAGTGAGGGTGGGGTGGGGGCAGGAGATAAATAGAGGATGAAGAAGGGAGAGAGAGAAGTAGCTGGAGGGTTTTGGGTAGAACTTTATTTAATGGTACAGAAATTACCAGGTATTTACTATAAAACTACATGGTAAAATGATAACACAGTAATAACTGATTAATAACAGTTTTCGATCACAGAAATAATTAGGAACCACAGGGGTTGTTTTTTGTTTTCCTCATCTCACCCCACGACTGTCCCAAACAAGCATCCAATCCGCACATCTTTGAATCCTTCCTGATTGGTGGTTATAGTGAGTGGGTGGCTCGAGGGCCAGTCCTTAAAGAAAACATGGTACATCCGCTACATCCGAGTCATCTGAGAGAGCCAGACAAAAAAAAACATGTTGCAGCCTGATGATGTAAGAGATATGTAACTGTGTGATGATGTAATAGCTACAGCTGAAGATATTAGGGAAACATATCTAATGTGGTTATAAGGTAACACACACACACACACTTGGATACCAGTGGCGGTTGGTGCCATTTAAGATGAGGGAGGATGATTATTTTTTTGTCATGAGTATGGCCTTATTTCTATTGCATCATATTGGATGACTGTCATTCATATTTCATTCACCCAGTTCAATGTAACAGCAATAGGTTTAGGCTACCACATGATACTACAATGTTCCCTATACACATTATGAGGTTGCTACAACCTAACCTATGAATGAAAGTTTACAACGTTGGTGCACACAGGTCAAGAGAAATTTGAGGTGACAGACAGTGACACATTCAATACCGCCTTGCACACTCTTGCCTGCATCTAGCTGATCTAGGGTGTAGTCAATAGACCAACAGTTGCAAACAAGAGTTTCTATTGGACAAATTCAGGTATGTTTATCCCCGTTTCATTCCGCTTGCTTCCTCTATATATATATATATATGTTTCAACAGTGAGAGGACTAGTAGGAAGTGTCCCAATGTTGGACAAATCTGCTGGCATAAACATACTGTCTTGTCTGTATGGCTCCAACACACATGGTAGTTAATGGTTAACTCTACAGCATACTGTAACGGCAGTCTAAGTCGTCCTCCTCCTCAGACGAGGAGAGGCGAGAAGGATCAGAAGACTAATGTGCAGCGTGGTAATTAGACATAATGAATTTAATCAAACAAAACAAGACACTATACAGAATGACAAAACAAACTAACCGTCACAGTCCCATGTAGCACCAACACTGACACAGGAACAATCACCCACAAACAAACAGTGAGAACAGCCTACCTTAATATGGTTCTCAATCAGAGGAAACGTCAAACACCTGCCTCTAATTGAGAACCATATCAGGCAACACCTTAAACCCAACATAGAAACACAAAACATAGAATGCCCACCCCAACTCACGCCCTGACCAACTAAACACATACAAAAACAACAGAAAACAGGTCAGGAACGTGACAGAACCCCCCCCTCAAGGTGAAAACTCCGGGCGCACCCCTAAAACTCAAGGGGAGGGTCTGGGTGGGCATCTGTCCGCGGTGGCGGCTCCGGCGCAGGACGAGGACACCACTCCACCATTGTCTTTGTCCCCCTCCTTAGCGTCCCTTGAGTGGCGACCCTCGCCCCCGACCATGGTCCAGGAACCCTCACCAAGGCCCCTCCTAAATATAGACAACTCAGGACAGAGAGGTAGCTCAGGACAGTGGGGTAGTTCAGGATAGAGGGGCAGCTCAGTACAGAGGGGCAGCTCCGGACCGAAGGACAGCTCCGGACAGAGAAGCAGCTCCGGACTGAATGGTTGCTTCGGACTAGATGCAGCTCCGGACTAGATGCAGCTCCGGACTGGAGGGCAGCTCATGACTGGAGGGCAGCTCATGACTGGAGGGCAGCTCATGACTGGAGGGCAGCTCATGACTGGAGGGCAGCTCATGANTGTGTGTGTGTGTGTGTGTGTGTGCCTGCCTGCATGTGCGCACGCGTGTTTAGTCTTGCCTGTGCTAGACGATTGTAGGTCTGACTGTGGAGGCCTCTGTAGCATCGTAGACTCTCCAGGAGAGGAAGTGAGTGTAGACCGAGTCCAGAAGACACCACTGTGAACACCATAGAGCCGACTTTTGCTATGTACTGTGGCAGACCAGGGGGTTTGGTCAAGACGTTTACACAGATCAGACACGGACAGAGTATGATTAGCTCGGTTTCAAGGGTGTTTATTAAATAATAAATCAAAAGAAAAGGATAGGTCTCCCCCATGAGACCCTCTCTGGGATACCGTGTTCTGGGCTCCGGGTCTTGCTGTATCCTGTTTGGCACTCAAACTCCCTCGCCTTAGCTCGGGCACCGTCTCCAACGTCACGGAAGTCACCTTACTTTCCCCAGTCCTTCCCTGTGTGCTGCCCTTCTGGCAGCTTTATGGGGCTTGTACAGCTGGTGAGAAATCCGCCCTTGATTATTTACCAACTCCCCAATCAGCCCCAGTTAGTCCTGGGCGGAGAGCCCGTCGAGACCTGGCACGTCCAGCAGATGGAGCCATCGCCTCGTGATGTATACTCCGTCTGTCATCAGGCCTCAACGAGTCTCTCCCTGGTGGCTGACCTGCTGTACGCCACAGTACTCACACACATGCTGGGAGGGAGAGAATGGGGAGAGACACATAGAGGAGACATCGAGAGGAGGGAATTGGAAGAGGTAACGCACACAGAGACATACACACACACACCTACAGTACACACCTGTTGGTCTGTGTAGAGTTCTTTAGCCTGTGTAGTGATGAGGCTGTAGGCCAGCAGAGCGCAGGACCCCAGCAGTGGACTGAAAATGTTCAGGCCCATCAGTGTGGTCACCTGCTCAACACACAATCAAAACAGTGACCATAACTTAACACAAAGTAAATTAAAGAATTACAAACATAAAATTGTGAAACTCATCACTATCACAGCAGCAATGAATTTAGTGACTCACTACAAACCGTGGAGAACAAAAGATTCACTCGGATGAGACGTCAAAACTGGGAAAAGAAATTCAAAAAGTCTATCAGGAATGTTTTTATTAATAATATCACTCATTGAAAGAAGCACTTGTATGATAAATACACTCACTTTAAGTTTGTAGGCACTTTCATTGCCAGCGCTCCAGATACAGTAACACACAATAACCATCACAGTGACATCATCTATCATCTGTTAGAAAACATTTTGAAACTGAGGGGATGCCTAAGCATTAGGTCAGTGGACAAACACAGTCTTGCATCAGACAGTGAAGAGCGGGATGCAGACTCACAAACAGGCCAGACCAGACTGGTGTTGTCATTGAGACGGGACAGTTGAAGCTCACACAGGCGTACTTTACTGCGGTGAGGATGGATACAAAGACCTGCAACAGCTGAGTGACAGAGAGTGAGGGTGGGGTGGGGGCAGGAGATAAATAGAGGATGAAGAAGGGAGAGAGAGAAGTAGCTGGAGGGTTTTGGGTAGAACTTTATTTAATGGTACAGAAATTACCAGGTATTTACTATAAAACTACATGGTAAAATGATAACACAGTAATAACTGATTAATAACAGTTTTCGATCACAGAAATAATTAGGAACCACAGGGGTTGTTTTTTGTTTTCCTCATCTCACCCCACGACTGTCCCAAACAAGCATCCAATCCGCACATCTTTGAATCCTTCCTGATTGGTGGTTATAGTGAGTGGGTGGCTCGAGGGCCAGTCCTTAAAGAAAACATGGTACATCCGCTACATCCGAGTCATCTGAGAGAGCCAGACAAAAAAAAACATGTTGCAGCCTGATGATGTAAGAGATATGTAACTGTGTGATGATGTAATAGCTACAGCTGAAGATATTAGGGAAACATATCTAATGTGGTTATAAGGTAACACACACACACACACTTGGATACCAGTGGCGGTTGGTGCCATTTAAGATGAGGGAGGATGATTATTTTTTTGTCATGAGTATGGCCTTATTTCTATTGCATCATATTGGATGACTGTCATTCATATTTCATTCACCCAGTTCAATGTAACAGCAATAGGTTTAGGCTACCACATGATACTACAATGTTCCCTATACACATTATGAGGTTGCTACAACCTAACCTATGAATGAAAGTTTACAACGTTGGTGCACACAGGTCAAGAGAAATTTGAGGTGACAGACAGTGACACATTCAATACCGCCTTGCACACTCTTGCCTGCATCTAGCTGATCTAGGGTGTAGTCAATAGACCAACAGTTGCAAACAAGAGTTTCTATTGGACAAATTCAGGTATGTTTATCCCCGTTTCATTCCGCTTGCTTCCTCTATATATATATATATATGTTTCAACAGTGAGAGGACTAGTAGGAAGTGTCCCAATGTTGGACAAATCTGCTGGCATAAACATACTGTCTTGTCTGTATGGCTCCAACACACATGGTAGTTAATGGTTAACTCTACAGCATACTGTAACGGCAGTCTAAGTCGTCCTCCTCCTCAGACGAGGAGAGGCGAGAAGGATCAGAAGACTAATGTGCAGCGTGGTAATTAGACATAATGAATTTAATCAAACAAAACAAGACACTATACAGAATGACAAAACAAACTAACCGTCACAGTCCCATGTAGCACCAACACTGACACAGGAACAATCACCCACAAACAAACAGTGAGAACAGCCTACCTTAATATGGTTCTCAATCAGAGGAAACGTCAAACACCTGCCTCTAATTGAGAACCATATCAGGCAACACCTTAAACCTAACATAGAAACACAAAACATAGAATGCCCACCCCAACTCACGCCGTGACCAACTAAACACATACAAAAACAACAGAAAACAGGTCAGGAACGTGACACATACAGTATGTAAGAGTGTCCAGAGATGGAGCAGGTACACATAGAGCAGAACTAGGACAGCATCATACTTTCTGCACTCCAGGAACTACATGTTACCTTGGCATAAGTGTGCAGGTATTCTTCTCTCTTGTCACATAATATTTCAGACACTTTGCACCTGTTAAATGTACTGGATGTGCCTATGTTACTGTCACCATTTTAGGTTATCATCCCCCCCAGGACTCGGTGAAAAGGACAAGCCATGTCTGGCAAGTTTCAGTTCAAAGTGCTTAGAGTGTACACGATACACCTCCACAGAGACAGAGCTCTGGGCAAAGGTAACATCAAAACAAGCAGTGGCATCCACTACAGACACTACAATAAGAATAACCAATCATAACTTTTAGAAAATTGCATTTAAACTTCACAAAAGCAGACTTGATAGAACTCAAAGCCATTATTTTAATCACATAGAGAATCCAAATGGTAAGAGTGAAACGAACACGAGTGGTGGTGTTTGAATGAGTTCAGAGTTTGAATGTTATGGACATACTCCCTCACTGGTGGAAGTCATGTTTATGGTCTAACAGGTCTGCTAGAGCATTGAGAGGACTTGGCCCTCGTTTAACAGATAAAAATGGAGGGAGGGAAGGGATTACTCAAAAAATATCTATTTAAATTCAGAAGTTCTCATCAATGACAAAGCCTACTCAGTCATCAATTCAATTCAATTTCAATTCAGTTCAAGGGGCTTTATTGGCATGGGAAACATATGTTAACATTGCCAAAGCAAGTGAAGTGGATAAACAAAAGTGAAATAAACAATAAAAAGTGAACAGTAAATATTACACTCACACAAGTTCCAAAATAATAGAGACATTTCAAAGTCATATTATGTCTATATACAGTGTTGTAACGATGTGCAAATAGTTAAAGTACAAAAGGGAAAATAAATAAACATAAATACGGGTTGTATTTACAATGGTGTTTGTTCTTCACTGGTTGCCCTTTTCTTGTGGCAACAGGTCACAAATCTTGCTGCTGTGATTGCACACTGTGGTATTTCATCCAGTAGATATGGGATTTTATCAAAATTGGGTTTGTTTTTGAATTCTTTATGGATCTGTGTAATCTGAGGGAAATATGTATCTCTAATATGGTCATACATTTGGCAGGAGGTTAGGAAGTACAGCTCAGTTTCCACCTCATTTTGTGGGCAGTGTGCCCATAGTCTGTCTTCTCTTAAGAGCCAGGTCTGCCTACGGTGGCCTTTCTCAATAGCAAGGCTATGCTCACTGAGTCTTTACATAGTCAAAGCTTTCCTTACGTTTGGGTCAGTCACAGTGGTCAGGTATTCTGTCGCTGTGTACTCTCTGTTTAGGGCCAAATAGCATTCTAGTTTGCTCAGTTTTTTTTGTTAATTCTTTCCAATGTGTCAAGTAATTATCTTTTTGTTTTATCATGATTTGGTTGGGTCTAATTGTGTTGCTGTCCAGTGGCCCTGTGGGGTCTGTTTGTGTTTGTGAACAGAGCCCCAGGACCAGCTTGCTTAGGGGACTCTTCTCCAGGTTCATCTCTCTGTAGGTGATGGCTTTGTTATGGAAGGTTTGAGAATCGCTTCCTTTTAGCTGGTTCTAGAATTTAACGGCTCTTTTCTAGATTTTGATAATTAGAGGGTATCGGCCTAATTCTGCTCTCCATGCATTATTTGGTGTTTTACATTGTACACAGAGGATATTTTTGCAGAATTCTGCATGCAGAGTCTCAATTTGGTGTTTGTCCCATTTTGTGAATTCTTGGTTGGTGAGCGGACCCCAGACCTCACAACCATAAAGGGCATTAGGTTCTATAACTGATTCAAGTATTTTTTGCCAGATTCTAATTGGTATGTCAAATTTTATGTTCCTTTTGATGGCATAGAATGCCCTTCTTGCCTTGTCTCTCAGATTGTTCACAGCTTTATGGAAGTTACCTGTGCCTCTGATGTTTAGGCCGAGGTATATATATTTATATTTTTGTGTGCTCTAGGGCAACGGTGTCTAGATTGAATTTGTATTTGTGGTCCTGGCGACTGGACCTTTTTTGGAACACCATTATTTTGGTCTTACTGAGATTTACTGTCAGGGCCCAGGTCCGGCAGAATCTGTGCAGAAGATCTAGGTGCTGCTGTAGGCCCTCCTTGGTTGGTGACAGAAGCACCAGATCATCAGCAAACATTAGACATTTGACTTCAGATTCTAGTAGGGTGAGGCTGAGTGCTGCAGACTGGTCTAGTGCCCTTGCCAATTCGTTGATATATATGTTGAAGAGGGTGGGGCTTAAACTGCATCCCTGTCTCACCCCACGGCCCTGTGGGAAGAAATGTGTCTGTTTTTTGCCAATTTTAACAGCACACTTGTTGTTTGTGTACATGGATATATGTAGATATAATCTTGTATGTTTTTCTCCCAACACCACTTTCCATCAATTTGGCTACTGGCTACTCCAACCCCGGCCAACAGCTCCGCCTCCCCTGCAGCTACTCGCCCAAGCCTCCCCAGCTTCTCCTTCACCCAAATCCAGACAGCAGATGTTCTGAAAGAGCTGCAAAACCTGGACCCGTACAAATCAGCTGGGCTAGACAATCTGGACCCTCTCTTTCTAAAACTATCCGCCGCCATTGTTGCAACCCCTATTACCAGCCTGTTCAACCTCTCTTTCGTATCGTCCGAAATCCCCAAAGATTGGAAAGCTGCCGCGGTCATCCCCCTCTTCAAAGGGGGAGACACCCTGGACCCAAACTGTTACAGACCTATATCCATCCTGCCTTGCCTATCTAAAGCCAAGTTAATAAACAGATCACTGACCATTTTGAATCCCACCGTACCTTCTCCGCTGTGCAATCCGGCTTCCGAGCCGGTCACGGGTGCACCTCAGCCACGCTCAAGGTACTAAAGGATATCATAACCCCCATCGATAAAAGACAGTACTGTGCAGCCATCTTCATCGACCTGGCCAAGGCTTTCGACTCTG
Source organism: Salvelinus sp. IW2-2015 (assembly GCF_002910315.2). Lineage (NCBI taxonomy): Eukaryota > Metazoa > Chordata > Actinopteri > Salmoniformes > Salmonidae > Salvelinus > Salvelinus sp. IW2-2015. The sequence goes on along the minus strand of NC_036842.1, from coordinate 73,408,642 downwards.
TCAATCACCGTATTCTTATTGGCAGACGCAGACTTTTTCTAATGACTGCCTCACCTGGTTCACCAACTACTTTGCAGACAGAGTTCAGTGTGTCAAATCGGAGTGCATGTTGTCCGAACCTCTGGCAGTCTCTATGGGGGTACCACAGGGTTCAATTCTCGGGCCGACTCTTTTCTCTGTATATATCAATGATGTCGCTCTTGCTGCGGGCGATTCCCTGATCCACCTCTACGCAGACTTTATATTTTATCCACCTCTACGCAGACTCCATTCTGTATATTTCTGGCCCTTCCTTGGACACTGTGCTAACTAACCTCCAAACGAGCTTCAATGCCATACAACACTCCTTCCGTGGCCTCCAACTGCTCTTAAACGCTAGTAAAACCAAATGCATGCTTTTCAACCATTCGCTGCTCGCACCGGCCCGCCCGACTAGCATCACCACCCTGGACGGTTCTGTCCTAGAATATGTGGACAACTATAAATACCTAGGTGTCTGGCTAGACTGTAAACTCTCCTTCCAGACTCATATTAAACATCTCCAATCCAAAATCAAATCTAGAATCGGCTTTCTATTTCGCAACAAAGCCTCCTTCACTCACACCGCCAAACTTACCCTAGTTAAACTGACTATCCTACCGATCCTCGACTTCGGCGATGTCATCTACAAAATAGCTTCCAACACTCTACTCAGCAAACTGGATGCAGTCTATCACAGTGCCATCCGTTTTGTTACCAAATCACCTTATACCACCCACCACTGCGACCTGTATGCTCTAGTCGGCTGGCCCTCGCTACATATTCATCGCCAGACCCACTGGCTCCAGGTCATCTATAAGTCTATGCTAGGTAAAGCTCCGCCTTATCTCAGTTCACTGGTCACGATAACAACACCCACCCGTAGCACACGTTCCAGCAGGTATATCTCACTGATCATCCCCAAAGCCAACACCTCATTTGGCCGCCTTTCCTTCCAGTTCTCTGCTGCCAGTGACTGGAACGAATTGAAAAATCGCTGAAGTTGGAGACTTTTATTTCCCTCACCAACTTTAAACATCAACTATCTGAGCAGCTAACCGATCGCTGCAGCTGTACARAGTCCATCTGTAAATAGCCCACCCAATCTACCTACCTCATCCCCATACTGTTTTTATTTTATTTACTTTTCTGCTCTTTTGCACACAAGTATCTCTATTTGCACATCATCATCTGCTCATTTATCACGCCAGTGTTAATCTGCTGAATTGTAATTCTTCGCTCCTATGGCCTATTTATTGCCTACCTCCTCATGCCTTTTGCACACACTGTATATAGACTTTCTTTTTTCTACTGTGTCATTGACTTGTTTATTGTGTTATTGGCTTGTTTATTGTTTACTCCATGTGTAACTCTGTGTTGTTGTCTATGTCACACTGCTTTGCTTTATCTTGGCCAGGTCGCAGTTGCAAATTAGAACTTGTTCTCAACTAGCCTACCTGGTTAAATAAAGGTGAAATTTAAAAAAAATATATAATAATTGTATAGCAGACTCCCATGCCAAATTGAGTCTAAGGCTTTTTTGAAATCAACAAAGATTGAGAAGACTTTGCCTTTGTTTTGGTTTGTTTGTTTGTCAGTTAGGGTGTGCAGGGTGAATACGTGGTTTGTTGTACGATCATTTGGTAAAAAGCCAATTTGACATTTGCTCAGTACATTGTTTTCACTGAGGAAATGTACGAGTCTGCTGTTAATGATAATGCAGAGGATTTTCCCAAGGTTTCTGTTGATGCATATCCCACGGTAATTATTGGGGTCAGATTTGTCTCCACTTTTGGGGATTGGGGTGATCAGTCCTTTGTTCCAAATATTGGGTAAGATGCAAGAGCTAAGCATGATGTTAAAGAGCTTTAGTATAGACAATTGGAATTTGTTGTCTGTATATTTGATCATTTCATTGACGATACCTTCAACACCACAGGCCTTTTGGGGTTGGAGGGTTTTTATTTTGTCAATAGATAATTCTTTGTGTTGTTGTTTGATTAGTGTTTTCCAATTTTCCCAGAAGTTGTTAGAGTCTATGGATTCTTCAAGTACATTGAGCTGATTTCTGACACGCTGTTCCTTCTTTTTCCGTATTGTATTTCTGTATTGCTTTAGTGATTGACCATAGTGAAGGCGTAGACTCAGGTTTTCTGGGTCTCTATGATTTTGCTTGGACAGGTTTCTCAATTTCTTTCTTAGGTTTTTGCATTCTTCATCAAAGCATTTGTCATTGTTGTTCATTTTCTTCGGTTTTCTGTTTGAAATTTTTTGATTTGATAGGGAAGCTGAGAGGTCAAATGTACTGTTAAGATTTTCTACTGCCAAGTTTACACCTTCACTAATACAGTGGAACGTTTTGTCCTGGAAATTGTCTAAAAGGGATTGAATTTGTTGTTGTCTAATTGTTTTTTGGTAGGTTTCCACACTACATTCCTTCCATCTATAGCATTTCTTAATATTACTCAGTTCCTTTGGCTTTGATGCCTCATGATTGAGCATTGCTCTGTTCAAGTAGAGTGTGGTTTTGCTGTGATCTGACATGGGTGTCAGTGGGCTGACTGTGAACGCTCTGAGAGACTCTGGGTTGAGGTCAGTGATAAAGTAGTCTACAGTACTACTGCAAAGAGATGAACTATAGGTGTACCTACCATAGGAGTCATCATCTCATGTCAAGGTCTGAGTAGTCCACCATGGCATAGTCATATCCCTCAGCTATCCACTACTGTGCTTTACTCTATGTTTTACAGTGGGTCTTTCTGGCTGTGAAGGCCATGAAGCAGTGGAGTTAAGCTCCTCAGATGTCAACTTCAAGGTGGTGTCAGATGGGGGGGTTAGGATTCACAGAGATTTGAGACTGGGGTACAAACCTTCTGGAGTCAATAACCCAATGACCAGGAGGGTCATTGTCATGGTGATTATCATCACATTTCAGTCATTTAGCAGACGATCTTATCCAGAGTGATTTACAGGAGCAATTAGAGTTAAGTGCCTTGTTCAAGGGAACAGACAGATTTTTCATTTAGTTGGCTCAGGGATTCGAACCAGCAACCTTTCGATTACTGGTCCAATGCTCTTATCCACCTGCCGCCCAGGTGAGCAGATTGGCTGGTCCAGTTCAGGTGGGAATTTTATGTTAGTAAAATTTTTATGTAGGTAGCATAATGTTTATGTGAATGTGGTGTCTTGTTGTTACCTGACATGCTAGGCATGGTGCTGTTGCCGAAAATATTTTTCCATGTTTATAGATACATTACTGCTTAATGAGATATGTACACAAACCTCATCTCTCAGGGTGAGCCCTTCCCAGATGTCCCTGTGCTGGAGTTACCAAAATCCCATGTGAGCCAGATGAGGAGGAAGAGGGATTGGGTCATCCCTCCAACCAATGTAGCCGAGAATGGCAGGAGCCCCTTCCTCAGTCCTATAGTACAGGTATGTGTCTGTTACTGTGCACACACACACACACAACAGTATAGCTTCCGTCCCTCTCCTCGCCCCTACCTGGGCTCGAACCAGGGACACTCTGCACACATCAACAACTGCCTCCGACGAAGCGTTGTTACCCATCGCTCCACAAAAGCCGTGGCCCTTGCTGAGCAAGGGGAACAACTACTTCAAGGTCTCAGAGCAAGTGACGTCACCGATTGAAACGCTATTAGCGCGCACCACCGCTAACTAGCTAGCCATTTCACATCGGTTACACATACACACACAGGTACCTCCTTAACGTATTATTGACTGCGTCGTGTTTCCTGTGTTGTTCAGATCAGGTACAGTAATGATAATGCAGTGAAGATGCTTTATAAGATCAAAGACCAGGGGGCAGACCATCCTCCAGTTGGCCGATTCAAGATCGAAAGGAACACTTGTTGGCTGTCTGTCATGGACAGTGGCGACCCGTCATTCAGGGCAGGTGGGTCCCACCTGTATTGAGCCCCACATTTTTTGTAGAAAAAAATAAATATATATATGTATATTTTGGGGCTTGCCTGTTTTGCATGTTATTTTGGCATTAATACGAGTAACATGTCAGTTTGCAAACAATGTAAAAATATATATATATCATTGAGTTAATAAAGCCCCATACAAACATGGTCTCTTTTTTTGTTTTGTTGAGTAAGGCAGCTCCAAAATGCAGGTGTTTCAGCCTAGCTCASTGCTTTCTGTGGTGGTGGTGGAAGCCAGTAGCATACAACAATGACAATGCACCCCAGTTTAAACAAACAACGGTATATCTAAGTTACTATAACATAACTATTGCTCTATCAGTATTACTATATTATAGATTCATATAACTATATCAGTGTACGACAATGCTAAGACAGGTCAGTTTACCCAAATAGAATTTACTGGATTATCATCATCTGTTTGCATTCAAGAAACTCTATTTTCAATCACCCAACTTTTCTCCCATTTATTTGCCAGTACACAGCCTCAGTTCCGGAGAACCAGTTGCCTGCCTTAGTGGTGGTGATGGCAGTGAGAGATGCTGACCAGTCCCGTTCACCAGCCTGGAGAAGCCGGCTCAGGATTGTACAGGGAGACACCGATGGCATGTTCAACATCTCCACTGGACCTATAGGAGATCAGGGAATCATTACCACCACCAAGGTTACAACAATGTTATATGGCAGGTTTTTAATCATTCAGAAAGGTATTCCCTATGTGCTAATTTAGACACTTGTGTCTCTCTTTCGCTCTTTGTATGTCTCGCTCTCCAGGAGGTGGATTAGAGAGTTTATAGGCCAAACCGTACAGACGTTTTTGTGAGAAGACCGATTCTCGGTATGCCTCATGGTCTAACAAACACAGCTGTAGCTCGGCCACCTTCCACCGCAGGTGCGGTGGATTGATAAATATGTGTAAAATCTTAATTTCTTAATTTAATTAATTAATTTTTACTATTTTCTACATTGTAGAATAATAGTGAAGACATCAAAACTCTTAAATAACACATATGGGATCATGTAGTGACCAAATAAGTGTTAAACAAATCCAAATATATTTAAGATTTTTCAAAGTAGCCACCCTTTGCCTTGATGACAGCTTTGCACACGCTTGGCATTCTCTCAACCAGCTTCAAGAGGACTGTTTTAACAACATTCTTGAAGGAGTTCCCACATATGCTGTTGGCTGCTTTCCCTTCACTCTTTGGTCCAACCCATCCCAAACCACTCTATCACTCTCCTTGGTCAAATAGCCCTTACACAGCCTGGAGGTGTGTTTTGGATCATTGTCCTTTTGAAAAACAAATGATAGTCCCACTAAGCGCAAACCAGATGGGATGGCATATCCCTGCAGAATACTGTGGTAACCATGCTGGTTATGTGTGCCTTGAATTCTAAATAAATCACAGACAGTGTCACCAGAAAAGCACCCCCACACCACCACACCTCCTCCTCCATGCTTCACGATGGGAGCCACACATGCGGAGATCATCCGTTCACCTACTCTGCATCTCACAAAGACACGGCGGTTGGAACCAAAAATCTCAAATTTGGACTCATCAGACCAAAGGACAAATGTCTAATGTCCATTGCTCATGTTTCTTGGCCCAAGCAGGTCTCTTCATCTAATTGGTGTCCTTTGGTAGTGGTTTCTTTGCAGCAATTCAACCATGAAGGCCTGATTCACACAGTCTCCTCTGAACAGTTGATGTTGAGATGTGTCGGTTTCTTGAACTCTGTTAAGCATTTATTTGGGCTGCAATTTCTGAGGCTGGTAACTCTAATGAAATTATCCTCTGCAGCAGAGGTAAGTCTGGGTCTTCCTTTCCTGTGGCGGTTCTCTTGAGAGCCAGTTTCATCATAGAGCTTGATGGTTTTTGCGACTGCACTTGAAGAAACTTTCAAAGTTCTTGAAATGTTCTGTATTGACTGACCTTCATGTCTTAAAGTAATGATGGACTGTCGTTTCTCTTTGTTTATTTGAGCTGTTCTTGCCATAATATGGATTTGGTCTTTTACCAAATAGGGCTATCTTCTGTATACCACCCCTACCTTGTCACAAGACAACTGATTGGCTCAAACGCATTAAGAAGGAAAGAAATTCAACAAATTAACTTTGAACAAGGCACACCTGTTAATTGAAATGCATTCCAGGTGACTACCTCATGAAGCTGGTTGAGAGAATGCCAAGAGTGTGCAAAGCCGTCATCAAGGAAAATGGTGGCTACTTTGAAGAATCACCTCAACACTTTTTTGGTTACTACTTGATTCCATATGTGTTATTTCATAGTTTTGATGTCTTTGTAGAATAATAGTAATGTAGAAAATAGGAAAAATAAAGAAAAACCCTTGAATGAGTAGGTGTGTCCAAACTTTTGCCTGGTACTGTGTATATTTCCTGAGCTTTCTTATATCTCCTAGATATAGGACAGACACTTCAAAAATGTCTTATGATACATTCTTTTTAGCAATTTATTAATGTGTTATTCAATGCGTTTCTATGGGCTACAGTAATAAAGGCCAAATTCAATATTTTATCAGATGGGACCAGTTTTATCGGCCGGCCAGATAGGACCAGTTGGCCGGCCAGATTGGGTCGGATGGCTGGCCAGATGGGACCGGTCGGTCGGCTGGCTAGATGGGAACGGTCGGCCGGACAGATATTACCACTGGACCTATCTCGACTGCCGGCTGACTGGTCGACCGAATGGACACATCTGGAACCGACTGGACCTTACTGGAAGGCCGAATAGCACATCTGGATGGCCGACTGGTCCTATCTGGCCGGCTGACTAGACCTAGCTATCTGGCCGGCCGGACCTAGCTATCTGGTCGGTCAGACCTATACATCTGGTCTGGCCGACCCTATCTAGCTATCTGGCCGGCAGGCTGGACCTGGCAGGCCGGCCGGACCTAGCTATCTGGCTGGCAGGTGGGAGCTAGCTAAATGGTTGGCTGGCCTGACCAAGCTATCTGGCTTGCCGGCCGGACCTAGCTATCTGGCAGGGTTGGGGAGTAACGGATTACATGTCATCCGTTACGTTACCGGCAAAAATATTGTAATCAGATTACCGATACTTTTGAAAAACTAGGTGATTACTTCAATGATTACTTTTAAATTCAGAAAGGATGTTTGCGGAAAAAAATCTCAATGATACAAATCAGCATTGAAAAAAGGCCCAAATTTAAGTTTGTTCCAACTGAGTGAGTCTGACCACAAGTCAGAGACCACTATGATGACACACCAAATGTGTTTGATGGATCGCGGAAAAAGAGCAGGAATAGGCTTTTGTAAGCTACAGTTCAAGCTATATCTTCCAATGGTGTGACTGCTTTCGTCATCCAAAGATTATCCAACTTGAATAAATCCTTGGAAGTAAGGATGACAGTAGTAGTGTAGTCTACGACGATACGGATATCACTTATTATTGATATCTACATAGCGCATTGATGTGAAACACTGCTACTCTCTAATTTAGCTATTTGCGCCTTACGGATTGTGGCTGTTCACAAATCTAAATGTGTATTTGAACCAAATAATGGTTGAAGTCAAGAAGTTTAAGCTGCCAATCAATCATTGTTTTTGAAACCAGTGGACAGCCAGTGAAAAATGCGCTCTTGCAACAGCTGCATAGTGCGGATCCAAGACTATGGAAAAAAGTGGGACTTTTATTGCTCAATCTAATTCCTGCTGATAAAAAAAATCCATAGGCCTAATGGACACATGCTCAAACTCGCACACTTTTGATAGACTTATAGGGGCAATATGTAGTTGCTACATCTATTTTTGGACTTATAAATTATATTTACAGTACCAGTCAAGAGTTTGGACACATACTCATTCAAGGGTTTTTCTTTTTTTTTGCTATGTTCTACATTGTAGAAGACATCAAATAGCGAAGACATCAAAACTATGAAATAACACATAAGGAATCATGTAGTGACCAAAAAAGTGTTGAACAAATCAAAATATATTTTAGATTCTTCAAAGTAGCCACCCTTTGCCTTGATGAAAGCTTTGCACACTCTTGGCAAAGCATGCCATTCCATGAGGCAGCATTTATTTTTCAACTCGAATCAATGAGCCAATCAGTCCTCCATGACAACAAAATCATAAACAACAGAGTAGGGCTTGCTAATAAGTCCTTAGTTTTGGGGTCATGCTCAGGTGAAACAATTTGGCTTATCTATACTTCCATATTTCCAAGTCCTATTCTTGATGATCAAGGGGTATAACATTTGAAATGACTGGAGTTCTGATAGACTTTGGTTTTAAATGTAAAGATATAATTTAATTGTATTATTATATGTAGTAGGAAGCGATGGGTTAGAAGAAGCCTACATAACCAACCCATAAAGTAAAATGTAACATCCATATATGGCCAGCTATGTATAATGTAACATTGATTTATCCTGCAATAGATGTTGTTCAATTGGTAACATACATTTTTGTCTTCTTCTAATGCCTCTTAATAAGGGGAAAGTCATCTGAAAATAACGGAATGTAATCAGATTACGTTACTGAGTTTACAAGTTACATTACGTATTACAGTTTTGGACAGGTAACGCGTAACTGTAATGGATTACATTTAGAAAGTAACCTACCCAACCCTGCTATCGGGCCTGCTGGCCAGGAACCTAGCTTTCGAATCAACTGCACACCCAAAGCTGATTTGTGAAGGTGCTCGAGGCAAAAGGCAAAACTGGAGAAACAGGAAAAAGTCTTTGCAGACTTCCAGTCAATGCAAATTCATTTTAATTATAGATGAGCCATCATTAAGTCAACCTTCATCAGAGCATATCTCCACAAATAACAAACAGTGGGACAGATGAGGCCACACAGCGGTCATTGCAGACACAAAACAAATGGAGTTACATCCTACCCTGTGTTTGATACAACATGTATGTGGGCTAGACATCCAGAAGCTTGAAACAGAGAATAAGCAAACATAAGAGTTCTATAACAGGCTGACCATGTAAATTAAATTTAAATCAAATAAATTTAAACATCCATGTTATTAAATTATTGCACCTACACTGCTCGCGCGCAGACAACGAGCGTCTGCATAACCAAACTCTAAAATAGAAGTCAATTCTATTTGTGACGCTGAACGCAGTGTAAGTCCTGTCTCTCCCGTCTCCTCATTGGTTTAGAGAAGCAGATACCTACGTGCCATTTCCTCATTGGTTATACCGCGTGGGTGATTGAAAGATGAACTGAGTTCGGTCGGTAGTTGTGGTAACTATGACAATCGCCATATAAAGTACAAAGAAGAAAAAGCCTGGAAGGAGGAGAGATGACTAGAAACTATTCGGTTGACCGTTTTATGTGTGGATTAATTGTCGGAGTAGAGGACCTTGCGCCTTTCAGGTAAAATAACAACTCAATGTTTATATCCCAGGACAAATTATCTAGCAACATCAAGCTAGCTAAATTGGCAAATTAGCTTGCAACTGCAAGCTAGCTAGTTAAATTGCCATAAATGTTTAATGCTTTTCGACCTGTCCCCAAATGAATGTAATTGGTTCAGAGTTTGTTTTGATATTTCAACCTGTGTGTCGTGATCGCGTTTGGTGTGGGGGGACAAAATCAATTTGCGCACAATGGCGCCTTCGGCCGGTTTGGGTATGGTGTTAGACGCAGGGATGAAAATATGGGTTCTTTATGTGAACACTACGTTCCCTGTGTACAGACACCTGGTAATCTAAAGTACCCAAAATTGCCACTAGATGTCATAATAGACCATAACATGTTATAAATGTATTTCTACTAGAACCCAACAAGTGTAAAGAATCCATATTTCCATCCTTGTGTCTTAAAGAACTCTTATGTTCGCTTATTCTCTGTTTCAAGCTTCTGGATGTCTAGCCCAAGTACATATTGTCATAAACACAGTGTAGGATGTAAATCACATTTTTGTGTTGCATGTGATCAAATCAAATTTATTTATATAGCCCTTCTTCCATCAGCTGATATCTCAAAGTGCTGTACAGAAACCCAGCCTAAAACCCCAAACAGCAAGCAATGCAGGTGTAGAAGCACGGTGGCTAGGAAAAACTCCCTAGAAAGGCCAAAACCTAGGAAGAAACCTAGAGAGGAACCAGCCTTTATCACTGTATCTTTTTCCAGAGCTAGGGTGTCTGAACCTTTTTTTGTGTTGTTCCACTGAGCACAATTACCACAGGGGTAGTTTCCATTTCTCAGAGGAGTAAGGAGGGTTTGTTTAGAACCCGTGTTGTGGCTGGCTCGGACTAGTCTACTGTGAAGATTGGGACCCAGTTTGTAGACAAATAAGGGAGGGTCATTGAATTCCTGGCTGAGCGTTGGGTCTGAGGTGAGCATATGCCAGTGTTTCCTCACTGTTTTTAATCATAAAGGCTTTGGGGTTGAATGTAGTAGAGCAAGTAACGGAGACTTCCTTAGAAGTTAACACTGTTTTGAGAATATCCTGCCGAGGTTTACCGAGCGCAATTTGGTATGCCTCTTCCACACACTGGGTGGAGTAACCCCTGTCCAGAAAAGGTTGTTTCATGTTGACGGCTTTATCAATAGTCCTCTGTCGAATGACACACGTCTGAGCCTATAGAAATGGCTTTTGTGTAAACCTCTTTCAAGGGCTCTAGGATTAGCATTACTTGCTAGGAGAAAAGGGTTTCTGTGGAGATATTCTCTGATGAAGGTCGACTGACCAAAAGCTCAGCTATAATTAAAATACATTTGCATCTGAAGAAGTGTGCAGAGACTTTTTCCTGTTTCTCCAGCTGGTACACCTTTTGGAGAAAAGGGTTTCTGTGGAGATATTCTCTGATGAAGGTCGACTGACCAAAAGCTCAGCTATAATTAAAATACATTTGCATCTGAAGAAGTGTGCAGAGACTTTTTCCTGTTTCTCCAGCTGGTACACCTTTTGAAATTTAAAATGAATTGAAATTGTAACTTCTAATTACTAAAATGAAAATGGCTGCTGATGCACCGACGGTCAAATATCAACTTAAAGGGTCAAGTCTATTATATATTCTATATTTCTAGGATTTTAACAGGTTTCCTATTTAGGATTGACAGTATAATTTAAAACAATAGATATTCCTATTCAAGTCAACATTCTCCGATGTGTGGACCTCAACCATCTTTGAGGTACCATTTGAAAGTAGAAATTTCTATTTTATTCCCATTTTAGTACATTTATCAGCCAAAACATGGCTTTATTCAAGAGCATCTAGTGTCTCAATCGATGGCGGGCATAACATAAAAACCTCAGATGATGTAAAATGGGTCTAAGTTACAACATATCCAAATAAATAATATTTCTTATAAATTATTAAATATATTGATCTAGAGTGTTGGTCCCACCAAAAATATTATTTCTCTCAATTTTGGTGCACACAGTTGTTTACATCCCTGTTAGTGAACATTTCTCATTTGCCAAGATAATCCACCTGACAGGTGTGACATATCAAGAAGCTGATTAAACAGCATGTTCATTACACAGGTGCACCTTGTGCTGGGAACAATAAAAGGCCACTCTAAAATGCCACAGATTTCTCAAGTTTTGAGGGAGCGTGCAATTGGCATGTTGACTGCAGGAATGTCACCAGAGCTGTTGCCAGAGAATGTAATGTTAATGTCTCTACCATAAGCCTCCTCCAACATCGTTTTAGAGAATTTAGCAGTACGTCCAACCGGCCTCACAACCACAAACCACGTGTAACCACGCCAGCCCAGCACCTTCTTCACCTGCGGGATCGTCTGAGACCAGCCACCGGGACAGCTGATGAAACTGAGGAGTATTTCTGTCTGTAATAAAGCCATTTAGTGGGGAAAAACTCATTCTGATTGGGTCTGGCTCCCAAATAAGTGGGCCTATGCCCTCCCACGCCCACCCATGGCTGCGCCCCTGACCAGTCATGTGAAATCCATACATTAGGGCCTAATGAATTTATTTCAATTGACTGATTTCCTCATATGAACTGTAACTCAGTAAAATCATAAAAATTGTTGCATGTTGCATTTATATTTTTGTTCAGTATAGATTGACAACTTTTAAATTATTTAAATCTCAACCATGTATCTTTTCTAGTAATGAAGACATGGATGTCTCATGGTATGGAATACAAAATAGGTAATCTCTTGAATGTTTTGGCATTCAGGTACAAAATGTCACTTTCTGAGCACTTCTACAATGGCAAAATATGTATGAAGGGTTTTGTTCAATTCAAATGAGGTTCTGTCAAAATTGTATTGAATTCAAGTGGATTTACCCTAATGCGTGTTTACGTTAATTTGTATGGAGGATTTAAAGCCTATCAATCTAATTTGAGTGTTTAAACTTGTAACTCGGCTGCATGAACTTCTATGCGGCTGCATGGGATTTGTCGGATTATAGTCAGTTGTGGTTTTGTTGCATCCAATGTCAATTTCCGGGATAAGGTAACGCACAGTGCGCTTGTGGATTTGACAGCTCTAATGCAGTAACACCTCTAACACCGCCACAACAACGCTATAAGGATGTCAATCTGATTGAATCTAGGCCCATGTCTCTCCTTCTCTGTCACAGAGATGGGTCCATGTTGACTGTTCACTCCTGAAGCTCCTCTGTGTGTAATACTGCCATTACATTGACAATGTGTTCAGTACAGTAGTTTGCATTTGTATTTATTATGGATCTCCATTAGCTGCTGCCAAGGCTAATCCTGCAAAATTAAGGCAGTTTATACCATTTTAAAAACATTACAATACATTCATAGACTGTGCCCTCAGCCCCCTACTCCACCACTACCACATATATACTACCACATATACACAGTTGAAGTGGGAAGTTTACATACACCTTAGCCAAATACATTTAAACTCAGTTTTTCATTTAATCCTAGTAAAAATTCCCCGTTTTAGGTCAGTTAGGATCACCACTTTCTTTTAAGACTGTGAAATGTCAGAATAATAGTTGAGAGAATTATTTATTTCCGCGTTTATTTCTTTCATCACATTCCCAGTGGGTCAGAAGTTTACATACACTCAATTAGTATTTGGTAGCATTGCCTTTAAATTGTTTAACTTGGATCAAACGTTTCAGGTAGCCTTCCACAAGCTTCCCACAATAAGTTGGGTGAATTTTGGCCCATTCCTCCTGACAGAGCTGGTGTAAACTGAGTCAGGTTTGTAGGCCTCCTTGCTTGCACACGCTTTTTCAGTTCTGCCCACAAATTGTCTATAGGATTGAGTCAGGGCTTGTTGATGGCCACTCCAATGCGTTGACTTTGTTGTCCTTAAGCCATTTTGCCACAACTTTAGAAGTATGCTTGGGGTCATTGTCATTTGGAAAACACATTTGCAACCAAGCTTTAACTTCCTGACTATGTCTTGAGATGTTGCTTCAATATATCCACATATTTTCCTCCCTCATGATGCCATCTATTTTGTGAAGTGCACCAGTCCCTCCTGCAGCAAAGCACCCCCACAACATGATGCTGCCACCCACGTGCTTCACGGTTGGGATGGTGTTCTTCGGCTTGCAAGCCTCCCCCTTTTCCTCCAAACATAATGATGGTCATTATGGCCAAACAGTTCTATTTTTGTTTCATCAGACCAGAGGGACATTTCTCCAAAAAGTACGATCTTTGTCCCCATGTGCGATTGCAAACCGGTCTGGCTTTTTTTAATGGCGGTTTTGGAGCAGTGACCTTTTCCTTAATGAGAGGCCTTTCAGGTTATGTCGATATAGGACTCGTTTTACTGTGGATATACACTGCTCCAAAAAATAAAGGGAACACTAAATAACACATCCTAGATCTGAATGAATGAAACATTTCTTATTAAATACTTTTTTCTTTACATAGTTGAATGTGCTGACAACAAAATCACACAAATTATCAATGGAAATCAAATGTATCAACCCATGGAGGTCTGGATTTGGAGTCACACTCAAAATTAAAGTGGAAAACCACACTACAGGCTGATCCAACTTTGATGTAATGTCCTTAAAACAAGTCAAAATGAGGCTCAGTAGTGTGTGTGGCCTCCACATGTCTGTATGACCTCCCTAACGCCTGGGCATGCTCCTGTGGTGGCGGATGGTCTCCTGAGGGATCTCTCCCAGACCTGGTACAAGCATCCGCCAACTCCTGGACAGTGTGGTGCAACGTGGCGTTGGTGATGGAGCGAGACATGTTGTCCCAGATGTGCTCAATTGGATTCAGGTCTGGGGAACGGGCGGGCCAGTCCATAGCATCAATGCCTTCCTCTTGCAGGAACTGCTGACACACTCCAGCCACATGAGGTCTAGCATTGTCTTGCATTAGAAAGAACCCAGGGCCAACCGCACCAGCATATGGTCTCACAAGGGGTCTGAGGATCTCATCTCGGTACCTAATGGCAGTCAGGCTACCTCTGGCGAGCACATGGAGGGCTGTGCGGCCCCCCAAAGAAATGCCACCCACACCCATGACTGACCCACCGCCAAACCGGTCATGCTGGAGGATGTTGCAGGCAGCAGAACGTTCTCCACGGCGTCTCCAGACTCTGTCACGTCTGTCACATGTGCGTGTGAACCTGCTTTCATCTGTGAAGAGCACAGGGCGCCAGTGGCAAATTTGCCAATCTTGGTGTTCTCTGGCAAATGCCAAACGTCCTGCACGGTGTTGGGCTGTAAGCACAACCCCCACCTTGGACGTCGGGCCCCATACCACCCTCATGGAGTCTGTTTCTGACCGTTGAGCAGAACACATGCACATTGTGGCCTGCTGGAGGTCATTTTGCAGGGCTCTGGCAGTGCTCCTCCTAATCCTCCTTGCACAAAGGCGGGGGTAGCGGTCCTGCTGCTGGGTTGTTGCCCTCCTACGGCCTCCTCCACGTCTCCTGATGTACTGGCCTGTCTCCTGTAGCGCCTCCATGCTCTGGACACTACGCTGACAGACATAGCAAACCTTCTTGCCACAGCTCGCATTGATGTGCCATTCTGGATGAGCTGCACTACCTGAGCCACTTGTGTGGGTTGTTGACTCCGTCTCATGCTACCACTAGAGTGAAAGCCACCGCCAGCATTCAAAAGTGACCAAAACATCAGCCAGGAAGCATAGGAACTGAGAAGTGGTCTGTGGTCACCACCTGCAGAACCACTCCTTTATTGGGGGTGTCTTGCTAATTGCCTATAATTTCCACCTTTTGTCTATTCCATTTGCACAACAGCATGTGAAATTTATTGTCAATCAGTGTTGCTTCCTAAGTGGGACAGTTTGATTCACAGAAAACCGTCTGGGGGCTGGTGAGTGGGGGTGGTGATTGACTTGGAGTTACATTGTGTTGTTTAAGTGTTCCCTTTATTTTTTTGAGCAGTGTATATATTAACGTGGGCCATTTTGAGCACTTTTCTTCTGGGATGCTTACTTTCTTTTGGGGGAGCTGCACACAGTTGACTTCCTCCTCGGGCATACCGACTTAGTGCTAATGATGGGGTCAACTTGGGGTCATGATAGGGGCTGCACCAAATGTTTGATGTATTATAATAATTGATTATGCTTATGTTGTATTCTATAAATAAATCGCCATGGAAAATGCACTGAAACCTCCGGGGAAAATATACTTTGATGATTGTAATTTAGCACTCACCTGGAAAAGATGGAAAGAGAAATTCAATTTGTACATGGGAGAAAAACCTGATGACTACAAAGTGAAGCTACTGTATAATCGCATTGCAGAAAAAGGCAGATATTTATGAGACCCTCTTTTTTTTATTTTATGTATTATGAACACAACAAATACAAAAAACAGAAATATACAAACAAGAGTACATAAACCTAACAGACAAGGGGTATTACATATCAAGATTCATTTTACATTTGTTAAATATTATTATGGTGTGTATTATGGTTTTTTGTTTTTACATTTACTGATCATTTCAAAATTAATATTTCAATTCTATCTTAAATAATGTGAAGAGGGGTTTGTTCTCTGCCCACTTCATTTTATGGACAAAGAATCTTCCATGAAAGATAAACAAATTAACAATGAAAGTTAAATCAGGGTCCATATCATTTGGTTCAAAATAAAACATAATATCAGAGACTTTCAAATTAACATTAATAGTTGTTTCTTTTAAAATAAAATCTTCTAACTCACACCAAAATCTTCTGACATAAGAGCAGTCCCAAAATAAATGTTCAAGAGTCTCTGGGTCACAATCACAAAATACACATTTGTTATCAATAGCTATTTTAAATCTGTGTATAATAAAGGTCTTTACAGGCTAGATTCTATGAATGAGTTTGTATGATACTTCTTTCACCTTATTAGATATACAATATTTACCAGATAACAATGGAACTTTGCTCCAGTTCACTTGTCTTAGGGCTGGATTCCAGTACATTTTAGCAGAGGGAATAGTAACATATTGACATAGTTTCCTTATATATATGTTATTACATTTATAGTTTAAAATGTCAATTCCTTCTAATTGTATTGAGGCTACAAAATCCTAAACAGTTGCACTTGGAGTATTGTTATATTCTCCTAAAAGAAGAATAGCACCTTTTAGGTACAGCTCTAACAACAATTTGATACTCCTCGGGAGTGAATGTAACATTGTGTGTTCTAATAAATTCTGAATAATCATAAAGTTGTCCATCATTATTCAATAATTGTTTAACCCAAATAATGTTGTTGTCAAACCAGTTCTGGAAAAACAAAGACTTGTTTTTGTATTTTAGTCTTTTATTATTCCAGATTGTATATCTATGAGGGGGAAAATTGTGTTTGTCATGAGTTCCAAGTTAGAAGTACAGTGATCCCTCGCCACTTCGCGGTTCACTTATCGCGGATTCGCTATTTCGCGGATTTTCATAATGCATTTTTTTTTTTTTTTTTGGTGCATTGTGCTCTGCATTCTGATTCGCTAAAAACTCACTCCCGCTTCTTGTATCAAAACATGCTACGAATTGTGCTATCATTTTGTTCGTCTCGTGCAGTTATGTGTACGTACATAAAACAGCTTGGCAAATTTACATTAAGTTGGCCAGGAAGGAAGGAAGGACTAACGCTTGGTCGCTTAGCAACCATGGTGCGAATGGCCACTGAACTTAAGCGAGTAGCTGAGGAATGGGACCCTTTGATGAGCCGTTCATTACAGTTCTCCAACGTAATCGATGGTGGCATGTCGGTGTACAAGGATCTTTTTGCAAAGAAGAAAAAAGAGCGACAACAGCTGCCCTATCATTATGTTCTTCTCCCGAACAAACACACCTGCACCGCGGGCTTCAGAAGAAGAGAACACTGCAGAGCGCAGTCAGGATGCAGCGGCCCAGTCTGAAGAGCAGTGAAACGGCCTACACGTGAGTCACTGTATTTGTATACATGTAATAGTTGCTAATTGTAAAAAAAAAAAAGTTTTCTATTTCGCGGATTTCACTTATCGCGGGTCATTTTCGGAACGTAACCCCCGCGATAAACGAAGGGATTACTGTACTTGTTTATGAAAGTTTGCAAGCTTAATATGGGATTTACCCATATCAAAGTTGCATTTGAGTAAGAATTCTAGACCACCAATTTGTTGGAATATTAATTTAGCGATGATATTTCAAATGCAAATCCTTATTTCTTAATAGTTTTGTATCCATTTAATCTTAAATATTATATTAGAGGTTTTAAAATCCAGAGCATTCAACCCTCCCTCACCTTGGGTGCTACATATAACCACTTTCTTAAATAATGAGGTTATTTCCTCCATATGAAGTTAAATATTTAGTATCAACCATTTTAGTTACTGACAGAGGAATTGTCAGTAACTAAAATGAACATTTTATCTCTTTGTCTTGTATCTGAATACCCTAAAACTATCCTTATTTATATGAAGTGCCATAATTTGTGTGACTAGAAAAGAGAAATTGGGGATCCTTGTTTAATTCCACATCTAATGTCGAATCTTTGAAGTTCCATGGGATAATTTAACTGTGCTCATTGTAGTCTATCAAGTCCAATACTAGTCGAATATATTACATATATGTTGCCCTTCATAAAACCAGACTGGGAATCATCAATGATTTGGTCAAGACCTTTTTTAAGTCTTTCTGCAAAGATGGATGCAAGTAGCTTTCCATCATTGTTCATTAATGTGATTGGTCTCCAATTTTCTAACATCATAGAATCTTTGTTTGGTTTGGGTATTACAGAAATTAGGCCTTGTGTCATAGAAACAGGCAGGACCCCTAAATCAATTTCGTCCTTAAAAACATGAAATATAAATTCAATAATATCCTCCTGATAATATGTATAGAATTCACTGATAATGCCATCATTCCCTGGAGATTTGTTCTCTTTTAACTTGCTGATACATTCTTTTTACTTCATTGATATAAATAAATTCATCACAAGACTTTTGGAAGTCTTCATCTATGAATTTTGCAGTCTTTGACAGAGTCTAGAAAGGCAGATATGTCACTAGTAGGACAGGCATTACTGGTGTAAAGATTACCATAGAATTCTGAAACATATTTTGAAATATCTTTGGGGTTTTCATTTTCTTTGCCATCTATATTGAGCTTGTGAATAGATGTCAATTCAGAATTTTTTCTTTCTAAATTGTAAAACTATTTTCTATTTTTTTCACCTTCCTCCAACCATCTCCTTCTTGATCTTACAAATGCCCCTTTTGCTCTCTCTTCATACATTCGGTCCATTTCTAGTTGTAAAGAGAATAACTGACCCTTTCCATCTTCATCAAGGTCCTCCTGTCACGGCTGTCTTCTTTGAAGTTTGAAGGATCGGAGGACCAATATGCAGCGTGTATGTTCATCTTGTTTTTATTAGAAAGAGAACACTTTGCGAAACTAATACAAAAACAATAAACGACGACCGTGAAGCTAAATAACAAATAGTGCTGACACTAAACACTACACATAGACAATCACCCACAACCCACAATACAAAACAGGCTACCTAAATATGGTTCCCAATCAGAGACAACGCAGAACACCTGTTTCTGATTGAGAACCATATCAGGCCAAACACATAGAAATAGACAAACCAGACATACAACATAGAATGCCCACTCAGATCACACCCTGACCAAACAAAACATAGAAACATACAAAGCAAACTATGGTCAGGGCGTGACACCTCCATAGAGATTAGAGAAAGTATTTCCTTAACAAGTTTATCTTCCCTCAATCTTTTAAGTTCAGCAATTTCTTTACCTCTCTTCATGGCTGTTTGTTTTATTTCATACTTCATTAATTTCCAATATTTCCCATATGACTTAAATAGTTGAGCTTTCCTCCAATTGTCTTGTATAATATCTTTGGCATCCATCTTGAAACTATCATTGAGTTTCCAATAACTCAGATTCGGTTTAACTTCAGATCCATTAATATTTAAAGATAAGAATATAACTTTATGATCAGTAGGAATTGATGGTTCAATTGATACTTTGACTACAGTGTTATCTAATGAATTAGAAATAAACCAGAAGTCAATTCTAGACTGTCTAGACATGTCCTTGTTACTCCAAGTGAATTCATTTTAATCAGGATATTTAGATCTCCAAATATCGACTAATCCAAGAACAAGACATAGGTTATTAAACTCAGGATTAACAATGCTGGATCTGTTAGGAGGGGGATATCTGTCAATCATCACATTAGATACATAATTAAAATCTCCACCTAAGATAATTTTGATATCCTGAAATACACCTATAACTCTATTAATCTCTTCTTCAAATTCTTGAAATAATATCCTGCTGTTTTGTTTGTTGGATGCATAAATATTCCCTAATAAAAACATTTCATTGTTGAAATTTACTGTTAAAATTAACCAATGTCCAGAGTGGTGAGTCTTACTACTGATGACCTTCCCTTTAAATGCACCTCTTAAAACTGCTACACCTGCAGAGTGGTTGTTGCCATATGATAACCAGATATCGTTACCCCATTGATTTTTCCAAAAAGATAAATCGGAAGAACAAGCATGAGTCTCTTGTAAAAAGTAAAAGTCTGCATTAAACCATTTGCAATAGGAAAATAGCCTTACGCTTGAGTAAATTACGAATACCCCTGACATTAATTGAACAAAGAGATAAAGACATAAACTTCAACCAACAACCTTGTTATGCTAATATAAGCTTTTCCTAAGGATATGTAACTCAAAAGGATTCCCATCCCATTATTAACCTCTCCAACAAAACAAAAAACAAATATTGGTCAAAAAACAAATATTGGTCATAAAGTTACCAAAGTATTCTTACTCCCACAAGGGGGAGACATTGTGTAGACTTTACAATAAGCAGTTATTCACCTATAGTTAGTGTTAAGTTTACCAGTTCTCAGGTCAGCCTTTTCTCATTCAAGTGTTTGTGTACATTTTTATAATAAAAAGCTGCTTTTCACCTGGTAATCAGTTTTTGGCCTGACAGTTCTGCCCGAGTTAGACTCTGGCTCTCTCAAATGTTCTGATTTGCCCGTATTTCTTTCCTATCGATGATCACTCTTGCGCCGTTAAATGTAGTTTTCCCTGCCTTTCGAGCTGCAGCCACCATCGGCCACAGTTTCTCTCTTGTCACTTTGTCTGCTGAGGTCAGATCCTCCGTGAACCTCAATTTCTGCTTGATGAGGAATTCACAATTTTTCGCTCGCCTCCAAAGAAGGTCCCGTGTAGATCTGTTGGTGAACTGGATGATGGTTGTCCTCGGTCTCTTGTCTTGATCCTTGTCTTCCCAAACGATGGACGATGTATACATTTTCCTGAAGTTTGGCTTTTGATTCGGGAATGACAGCTCCACAGATGTCAACAACTCTGCATTTGATGTCCTCACCCGCCTGCTCTGGAATTCCATGGAGCCTCAGGTTCCACCTGCGCTGGTATCTCTCCGCCTCATTCACCCTTTGCTCGAGTTCAGCCACCTTCTTTTCATTTTCCTGGCAGATAACTTCCACTTTCTTCATGTCACTATTGAGGGTTTTCACTTCTCCAAAGATAAAGGCAACAGATTTTTTAATGGCCTCAATTTTCATCATATTCTCCCTAACCATGACCTCTAAGCCATTTGCCCTTTCATCTATCTTTGCTGTCAAAAGCATTACAATATTGTTTTGCATGTCAAGAAGTGATATACCCTCTTGGCCTCATCTTTTTCCCCTGGGGCTTGACTGGAGTGTGTCGTGGAAAATCGTATTACAAATATAACACTTACAAGAACGTGTGAATTCAATAAAGGCTTTTAATACAAAATATCAGAAGCCGTGTCAGTCCGCGGAAAATACCAACTTTCATAAGCACTGGCTCTGTTCTTATACAAATACATCAAATGAGTCCATCCCATATGCAAATGAAGTTCCTTCCCTTAGTCCATCTGCCACCATTATCTTTTAGTTTAAGCTTCCTGCTTGTTCACGCCCAATAACGCCCATATCTGCTTTCAGTTAGGTTATAATGGTGGCAGGACCCCTTCTTGTCCTAAAAATAATATATGTCCATCTATCCTATGGGCCTATGTCTTTGGCCTTCGTACTTATGTTTAGCTTGGTGTGCTCTTTGGTATGTTTTCCCTTATTAGGATCAGCAGACTGTGTCTCTCTAACATTAGTGTGTCCAGCTGTCCTATGCGCCAATGTGTCGCCTTCTCCTCCTGTGGTCTGATGTACAAATTTATATCTGTCCATATATGTACCATTTACTCCCACAAGTGCCGGGGTCGTAAGGTAAAGGCCTGAGCTGGGGACTGGAGGGGCGCAAGTTGTGAGCATTGTTGTCCGTACTCACCACATTTTCATCACCCATTGCAGTATTTCCCCCCACAGTTACATTCTGAAGAGGAGTACCCAAAATCATACTATCTTTTGTGGTTAATTGTCCATCTGATGATCTCTACATTTCTTTCCTTTTGGTTCTGGTCGTGGCAGTTTCCATGTACATTCGACAAGCTAGTTTTTGAGCTAGCTAGCTTATCAGGCTATCTAGTGTTGTCACAAACTTAGTTTTAGAGGTGAATAACTTGCAGAAAGTAATCAATTACTTTGGTAAATAAACTAAACCATATTCATACGGGGTTTTATGGCCGTAGAAATAATCCAATGGTCATAATTAGGTAAGGAAATCCAATAATTCCTTCAACTACCAAAACAAATCATCTGCACTGACCGCCATCTTGCGCGCCGCCCATTTATGAGACCCTCTGTGTGGGCAGTACAAAAGACATTATCTTTGTTGAGGAAGTAATTGCAGCAATGGATGCATTTTGTGATCCCAATAAAAAATATATTTTAATGCGCAGGGCCAAGATGAGAGTTTAAACAAATATCTCACTGAATTGAGGACTCTAGTGGCCACCTACAACTTGAGTAATCACACTCTCTTATCAGAGACAGGATTGTGTGTGGCACGTGTGACCCACACTTAAGAGAGCGCTTACTCAGAGAGACTGATCTCAGTTTATAGAAATGCATACAGATTGGAAGAGCTGCAGAACTGTCCAGACAGTGAGCTAAAGTCCTAAATGTGCAGGGCCCTGTAGCAGTGCATGCATTAACACAGGAAGAGAGACTGAGAGGGAGAGGAGACCTTACAAAGGGACAGAGAGGAGGAGAGGGAGAGGAGATTTTACAGAGGGATAGAGATGGAGAGGAGACTCTACAGAGGGACAGAGAGGAGACCCTACAAAGGGACAGAGAGGGAGAGGAGACCCTACAGAGGGACAGAGGGAGAGGAGAACCTACAGAGGGACAGAGCATTATACAATGCAGATACTGTGGACGGACACATGAGAGAAAAAAGGAAACATGCCCTGTATATGGACAAAAATTGTAAATCACGTGGGGAAAAAACAATCACTTCTCTACGGTTTGCAAAAGTGCAGGGACCAGCAAGAGAAACAGAGTTCTGGCAATGGAAAATGTGTCAGCTGACTCAGAGAGAGGTGAGGATGTTCTCTGCATCACACTAGGGCCAAAGTTAGAGAGCATCAATGTGGTACAGGAGAAAACCAGACTCCAATGCAGCTCTCTTTACAACCATGCTGGTCAAGAAAAAGTCAGTCAGATTTCAGCTAGATTGTGGTGCTAGTTGTAATGTTATCCCTGCAAACCTCACAAAAGCCAGTCACCTAGAGCCCTGCAGTCAGGTATTGGTGATGTATAACAAGAGCACTCTGACACCACTAGGGAAGTGCACACTTAAAGTGATCAATCCACGCAATAAGAAAACCTACCAAGTTGAGTTCATCGTAGTCAACAAGAACGTGCACAGGCCCATTCTAGGAAGTAAGGCTATTCAAGCAATGGAGTTGATTACTGTGCAGCACCACAACTTCATGGCCATCAAGAAAACAACAGGATCCTGGACATAATAGCAATTAAAATTGGAGTATTCTGATGTATTCCGGGATGGATGCTTACCCGGCAAACTGAAGCTGGAAGTGGATGAGCGAGTGGAGCCCATCCAGCTGCCAAAGAGAAGAGTGCCAGCAGCACTATATAAACCACTCAAAGAGACGCTCGTGGTCTAGAGAAAAGAAGGACAATAAAAGCAGTTGAAAAAAGCACAGATTGGATTAGCAGCCTGGCCGTAGTGCAGAAAACGTCTGGAAAACTACGAGTGTGTATTGATCCGAAACCTCTCAACAAGGCGCTCGAGGAGCCGTTACCCACTTCCCACTATTGAAGACGTGCTGCCAGATCTCAACAGAGCACGCATGTTCTTTGTTTGTGATGTAAAAAAAATATTTTGGCATGTGGAACTGGAGGAGGCATCCAGCTTTCTCACCACATTCTCTACTCCCATGGGACGCTACAAGGTGGCTGCGCATGCCAATGGGAATCAGTCCAGCCCCAGAGATCTTTCACAGGAAGTTGACCCAGGCAATGGAAGGTTTTCCAGGAGTCAAAATTATTGCAGTTGACATCCATAACAAGAACCTGAGAATGATCCTGGACAGATGCAGGAAGCTGCGGACCCAGAAAAAGTGACAGCCATCAGACAGATGCCTAGGCCTACAGATGTGCAGGGGGTGCAGCGCCTCCTGGGCATGGTAAACTACCTAGCCAAGTTCTGCAGCCACGCCACGGAGCTCTGCGAGCCACTGCAACAGCTAACACACAAGGACTCACTGTGGGAGTGGTCAGACAGGAGTTGGCTTTCAATAAAATCAGGGATACCAGTGCACAGACCCCTGTTCTGAAATACTACAACCCAACAGAGCAGCTTGTACTACAGTGTGATGCTTCAGAGAGTGGGTTAGGAGCAGCCTTGATGCGGGGAGGACAACCAATACCATACGCCAGCAGAGCCCTGACAGAGACTGAAAAAGGGTATGCACAGATAGAGAAGGAGCTGCTTGCAGTGGTGTTTGGCATGGAGAGGTTCCACCAATTCACATATGGACGAACTGCCGACGTGCAGTCAGATCACAGTCTGCCGACGTGCAGTCAGATTGTTTTGATCATGCAGACTGGGAAATGTTCCGGACAGCCTCAGAGAATAACATCGATCTATACGCTGACTCGGTGAGTGAGTTTGTAAGGAAGTGCATTGGAGATGTTGTACCCACTGTGACTATTAAAACCTACCCTAACCAAAAACCTTGGATGGATGGCGGCATTCATGCAAAACTGAAAGCGCGAACCATTGAAAGTGGACTGGGAATATGGCAGAATATAAACAGTGTAGTTATTCCCTCTGCAAGGCAAGCAAAATGTCGGTATAGGGACAAAGTGGAGTCACAATTCAACGGCTCAGACACAAGACATATGTGGCAGGTTCTACAGGCAATTACGGACTACAAAAAGAAAACCAGCCACGTCACGGACACCGATGTATTGCTTCCAGACAAACTAAACACCTTCTTTGCCCGCTTTGAGGATAGTACAGTGCACCACTGCATCTCAGTGCTAGAGGTGTCACTACAGACCCTGGTTCAATTCCAGGCTGTATCACAACCGGCCGTGATTGGGAGTCCCATAGGGCGGCGCACAATTGGCCTAACATCGCTGGGGTAGGCCGTCATTTTAATTAAGAACTTATTCTTAACTGACTTGCCTCGATTGAAATCAGGATTGTCAAACAGTTCTGAGAGCAGAACCCTCTCTCAGATATCGCAGGAGTGTTGAATGGACAATTGACTCAACAGGCTCTTCTCACTAACATCAGAACCAAATACCACTTTCTGGTAAAGCTACAATTATACTGAACAAAAATATAAACGCAACATGTAAAGTGTTAGTCCCATGAGCTGAAATAAAAGATCCCAGAAATGTTCCATATGTACAAAAAGCTTACATCCGTTAGAGAGCATTTCTCCGTTGCCAAGATAATCCATCTACCTGACAGGTGTGGCATATCAAGAAGCTGATTTAACACCATGATCATTACACAGGTGCCCATTGTGCTGGGGACAATAAAAGGCCACTCTAAAATGTGCAGTTTTGTCACACAACACAATACCACAGATGTCTCAGGGTTTGAGGGAGCGTGCAATTGGAATGCTGACTGCAGGAATGTCCACCAGAGCTGTTGCCAGGCAATTGAATGTTAATTTATCTACCATAAGCCACCTCCAACGTCATTTTAGAGAATTTGAAAGTACGTCCAACCGGCCTCATAACCGCAGACCAAGTGTAACCACGCCAGCCCAGGGCCTCCACAACCGGCTTCTTCACATCCGGGATGGTCTGAGAGGGTGCTGAGGAGTATTTCTGTCTGTAATAAAACTAATGATTTGCTGGGCCTGGCTCCCAGTAGGTGAGCGTATGCCCTCCCAGGACCACCCATAGATTAGGGCCTAATGAATTTTTTTCAATTGACTGATTTCCTTATTTGAACTGTAACTCAGTATAATCTTTTAAATTGTTGCATGTTCCGTATAGCTTCGACATTTGCAAACGGTCAGTTCCGTCAAAAGTATGAGCTCCTGCTGTTGTTTTCCCAATGAGAACACAATCCCTGTATCCAAATCCAGACTCATGAATACATCAAGATACACTATTCAATGTCTGTCGGCCATAGGCCACTGCAACTCAAATATATCTTTCACATATATTTATATATTTTTCTCCCACACGGTCTCCTATGTTTCATGCATGTTTAAACCATTCACACCCATGCATTGCATAAAAAGTGTCTTAGATATTGGAGTTTAATATTAAGCTATAGAAAGCATTTCCCCTTAAGGGACAAACAAACTCTCTAGAAGTAGAAAAAGCTGTTTTTAACCTCAAGTCAGTAAATGAACATCCTCATTGTTAATTCCCTGGAGCCTTGAGGGTCCCTGAATGAAAAAAGCATGGCGTGAGATTATCAGACAGTGACTGACACACATCACTGCATACAGACACCCTTCTTTTTAATTCAATACAAACAACTTCAGGGGATGACGAGTGAACAACCATTTCAGTCTCAATCCATACATTAACAAAGAACAAGATAAATTATGAAATCGTCAAGTGCAAATCATTACACGAATCATTTCCATTTTTCTATTCCAAACAATATTCCAACTACTTCAAATAGGCAGTAAAATACTGCTGTGTAAAAAAACAAGGTTGAGAAATACAGAACAGATCCTTCATGACCATCAAATTAACATATTTCAAATATATTACTAAATTAAATATAAAATTATGTATTTTATTTACAGTAGTACAGCATAGTAATTAATTTCAAACTGGGGACTAAATTATAGTATTTAAACTATTATTGAATATTACATTAAAGTATTTCAAATATATGACTGATTTATGTACAATATACAATGTGTTCTTCTAGGATCTCATGGAGTCTGAATCCATACCCTGGGCTTTAGCCTGTAGGGAGAGAATGAGAGAGGGAACAAAATGGAGAACAAGACCCAGAAAATGACAGAGAGAGCGGGGTCAGTTGAATACTCACCAACTGAAATTGAAGTCAGTGACATACATACATTTTTGTAAAACCATTGTTGATGCCTATCACCTGCAGGCGTTTGTATTTCTTGGCCAGGTCAACGTTGGTGCGTCCCGGCTGGAACGGATAGGCCCAAAGGATGGAGTTCCAGGATGGACCAAACCGCTCTATACCTCGACACAGATAACTCTCCTCCTCACGGCTGAAGTTCCTCCTCTCCCTCCTCTGTAGACAGATAGAGGCCGCTGAAGACAGACCTGGCTCTCAAGAGCAGACATGCTATGTGCACACTGCCCACAAAATGTGGAAACTGAGCAGCACTTCCTAACCTCCTGCCAAATGTATGACCATATTAGAGACACATATTTCCCTCAGATTACAGACCCACAAAGAATTCGAAAACAAATACAATTTTGATAAACTCCCATATCTATTGGGTGAAATACCAGTGTGCAATCACAGCAGCACGATTTGTCACCCGTTTCCACAAAAGGGCAACCAGTGAACAAACACCATTGTAAATACAACCAATATTTGTTTATTTATTTTCCCTTTTGTACTTGAATGATTTACACACCATTACAACGCTGTATATATACAAAATATGACATTTGACATGTCGTTATTCTTTTGTAAGTGTAATGTTTACTGTTCATTTTTTATTGTTTATTATCCATTTCACTTGCTTTGACAATATAAACATGTTTCCTATAAAGCCCCTTAAACTGAAATTGAATTGAGAGGGGGTGTCAATGTACAAGGAGTGTAAGAGAATGCAGGGTAAAGAACAGTAAGAGAGAGAGACAGAGAGGACATGAGACAAAACACAAACACACCTCATTGGTCATCACCCTCTTTTCCTTGGTTTTGGAACTGCTCTGCTGCAAGACAGAGGACACATGACACACAGACCTCTGGATAACATTCCCCTACTACACACACACTGGCATAGTGGTCTCTGCTGCTATATTGCCTGGTTACTAGAACACTGGTTGTTCTATACAGTCCATCCACTATAGATTAACCTCCAATTCAACACTCACTTCTACAGAGACATCTGGATACATTCACAAACTCCCGACATACACTCATCTCTCTCTTACAGTCAAAGATGGGTTTCCCATAGACAGAGTCTTCTGCTGATCATCGATGACACCATCTTCCCCATTATGTGTTCTTCTGTCTGTGTATGTGTGTGTGTGTGAGAGAAAAAAAGAGGGAGACAGTAAGCAAAGAACAGATGTGTCAAGCCTCATTGTGAGCAGAGACCAACAGCTCTCAGAGCTCATTGAGGTAAACAGAGACACAATCAAATAAAGAGAAAATACAATCTCTCCCTCTTTCTTCTTCATTGGAAGTGACATTAGTTCATCAGTCAGGCCTAATACAGCTGCCTGCTACCAGAACAATAAAACACAGAGAAGAGATTCACTGACCAGAGAGGGAGAAAGGGAGAAATAAGGATAAATGGAGCATGAGAGAGAGGGGCAGAGGGTCATATTGGAAAGATCAAGATGGTGAAAGAAAAGAGAAAAGCAAGAGAGAAAAACAGAAAGAGAGGGAAAGTGGGTTAGAGAGCGAAAGAAACAAACCTACAGACAAAGAAAGATAGTGTAGTATTTCAGACAAAGTGAAGGAGTAAACGTGCTCAAAAAGAGAAGAGTAAATCTGTGAACTATGAATCAACACACACAGAAGCTTAGAGGTGGACACTGCTACACGATTAGAGCGCTATAACAGAGTGTAAACTAGCTGGAGTTGTACAACTGTACTGGTATAGAACAGTGTAAACTAGCTAGTGTTGTACAACTGTACTGGTATAGAACAGTGTAAAACTAGCTGGAGTTGTACAACTGTACTGTATAGAACATGTGTAAACTACTAGTGTTGTACAACTGTACTGGTATAGAACAGTGTAAACTAGCTAGGTTGTACAACTGTACTGGTATAGAACAGTGTAAACTAGCTAGGTTTGTACAACTTACTGGTATAGAACAGTGTAAACTAGCTGGAGTTGTACAACGTACTGTATAGAACAGTGTAAACTAGCTGGAGTTGTACAACTGTACTGGTATAGAACGAGTGTAAACTAGCTAGTGTTGTACAACTGTACTGGTATAGAACAGTGTAAACTAGCTAGTGTTGTACAACTGTACTGGTATAGAACAGTGTAAACTAGCTAGTGTTGTACAACTGTACTGGTATAAAACAGTGTAAACTAGCTAGTGTTGTACAACTGTACTGGTATAGAACAGTGTTAAACTAGCTGAGTTGTACAACTGTACTGGTATAGAACAGTGTAAACTAGCTAGTGTTGTACAACTGTACTGGTATAGAACAGTGAAACTAGCTGGAGTTGTACAACTGTACTGGTATAGAACAGTGTAAACTAGCTAGTGTTGTACAACTGTACTGGTATAGAACAGTGTAAACTAGCTAGTGTTGTACAACTGTACTGGTATAGAACAGTGAAACTAGCTAGGTTGTACAACTGTACTGGTATAGAACAGTGTAAACTACGGTAGTTGTACAAAGTGTACTGTATAAACAGTGTAAACTAGCTAGTGTTGTACAACTGTACTGTATAGAACAGTGTAAACTAGCTTGTTGTACAACTGTACTGGTATAGAACAGTGTAAACTAGCTAGTGTTGTACAAATGTACTGGTATAGAACAGTGTAAACTAGCTGAGTTGTACAAGTGTACTGGTATAGAACAGTGTAAACTAGCTAGTGTTGTACAACTGTACTGTATAGAACAGTGTTAAACTTAGCTGAGTTGTACAAGTGTACTGGTATAGAACAGTGTAAACTAGCTAGTGTTGTACAAGTGTACTGGTATAGAACAGTGTAAACTAGCTAGTGTTGTGTTATACAGCTGTAGAGGTCGGTAAAAGAGAGGTCAGTAACAGAGTTGACTAGCTATCAGCCAGTGTGAGAACATTTCTCTGTGCTACAAGGAATACACTGGAGACCAGGAAACCCACGAAAAAAACACACACATTCAATTCGCATATTAGTTGTAACTTCATAGCAGCCTGTTACCAGCATCTAACTTAAAGGGTAAATCCACTCATTAGTCCACTGTTGATACAGTCCCAAAATGTTTTGCATGTAAGCAGACAATTTTCTAAATATTGGACTTTCAAGAAGCAAAGTGTCACTGGCCACATCAACCAACCAGCCATGGAGGTACATCACTCGCTGTGGATGTCGACGAAGGCGTCCCTGGCAACAGGGGTCTCCATGGAGATGTTGAGCCCGGAACTGAGACAGACCAGAAACAGCTTTGCCGCCCTGGATCCAGAGGTTCCGGCGCCTTCGTCCGTGGTGGCTTCCCATTCAAGATCGGATCCGGAGGTACCTGCGTCTTCATCCTCGGCTCGGTCTCCCTCTCCAGTGGCTTCTACCTCGGGTTCAGATCCTAGGAGCTCCCAGCCTCACTAGACCATGAGGCTGCCTGAGAGACCGGCCCATTCAACATCACCAACTGTCATCATAGGCAGCTCTATGATGAGAAACATCTCGGTCCCCAAGGCAAAAGCCCTGTGCTACCCAGGAGCACGAGTACAGGACATAACAAGGCTGCTTCTGACTGTTCTCCCACAGATGTCGGGAGCTGACACTGTCGTAGTCCATGTGGGGTCAAACGACATCAGGAGGGCTAGCTCGGAACATTTGAAAATGGATTTTAAAAGAACTGATTTTAGTATTAAAAGACTCCAAAAACGCCCAATAATTTCAGGTCCAGTACCATCGTTGTGAAAGATTTAGCAGACTGCTGGCATTACACATCTGGCTAAAATACTACTGTAGCTCTGCTGAAGTCACTTGTACTGATAACTTCTGGAAACAGAAGATATTCCACAGGAATGACAGTCCATCCAAATCATCTTGGCTCTTGGACTCTGTCCATGCATTTCAAGGATGCGTTGAAACAATGACTGGTAAATGATCCAGGACCAGCTCAGTTAATCCCTACCATTGTGACAATGAGTCGTCATAATGCTGCATCAAATGTACATGATCTTAGGGGCGTTGGCAAACACAAGTAATTTCATTTATGTACCCCTAATTGCAACGAATACATCTGTTTATCCTACAGCTATTGTAAGCAGTAATCATGAGCCTATAAACCAGAGATACACTGTTAGCACTGAGGCGGTGTGCAGCACTATCAGCTCCAATGTAAATAACATGAGTAAGTCTACCTCTGATGAGCTTCCCAGTAAAGCATTAAAAACAATAAAGCAACCCAGAAAAGTACTAAAAATAGCCCATATTAACATTTGTAGCCTAAGAAACAAGGTCCATGAAGTCAATAACTTGCTTGTAACAGATTACATTCATATTCTGACTATCTCTGAAACTCATTTAGATAATAACTTTGATGATACAGTGGTAGTAAAACCACATTCCTGTAAAGATTAGAGACGATCTAATGTTAAATACTGTTGAAGTAATCTGGCTACAGGTTCATCTGCCTCACCTAAAGCCCATTCTGGTGGGAAGCTGCTATAGACCACCAAGTGCTAACAGTCAGTATCTGGATAACGTGTGAAATGGTTGATAATGTATGTGATATCAACAGAGACGTATATTTTCTGGGTGATTTAAATATTGACTGGCTATCATTAAGCTGCCCACTCAGGAAAAAAGTTCAAACTGGAACCAGTGCTTGCAACCTGGATCAGGTTGTCAGTCAACCTACCAGTGTAGTTATAAACAGCACAGGAATTAAATCATCAACATGTATTGATCACATTTTTACTAACGCTGCAGATATTTGCTTTAAAGCAGTATCCATAACCATCAGATGTAGTTATCACAATATAATAGCCATATCTAGGAAAAATAAATAAATGTTAAGTTCCAAAGGCTGGGCCTAATATAGTGTATAAGAGGTCAGACAAGAAGTTTTGTAGTGATTCATATGTTGATGATGTTAAGAATATTTGCTGGTCTGTGGTGTATAATGAGGACCAACCAGACGCTGCACTTGACGCATTTATGGAACTACTTATTCCAGTTACTAATAAGCACGCACCCATTAAGAAAATGACGGTAAAAACTTAAATCCCCGTGGAATGATGAGGAATGAAAAAATTGTATGGTTGAGAGGGATGAGGCAAAAGGTATGGCAATTAAGTCTGGCAGCCCAACTGATTGGCAAACGTACTGCAAATTAAGAAATCATGTGACTAAACTAAATAAAAAGAAACTACACTATGAAACAAAGATAAATAATATAAAGAATGATAGTAAAAAGCACCTTAAAAAAAAGCACCTTAAATTACATTTTGGGAAAAAAGCCAACTCGACTCCATCATTAATTGAATCAGATAGCTCATTTATCACAAAACCCATTGATATTGCAAACTACTTTAATTACTTTTTCATTGGCAAGATAAGCAAACTTAGGGATGACATGCCAGCAACAAATGCTGACATTACACATCCAAGTATATCTGACCAAATTATGAAAGACAAGAATTGTACTTTGAATTCCGTAAAGTCAGTGTGGAAGAGGTGAAAAAATGGTTGTCTATCAACAATGACAAGCCACCAGGGTCTGACAATCTAGACGGAAAATTACTGAGGATAATAGCAGATGATATTGCCACTCCTATTTGCCATATCTTCAATTTAAGCCTACTAGAGAACGTCCCTCAGGCCCGGAGGGAAGCTAAAGTCATTCCGCTACCCAAGAATAGTAAATCCCCCTTTACTGGCTCAAATAGCCGACCAATCAGCCTGTTACCAACCCGTAGTAAACTTCTGGAAAAAATGGTGTTTGACCAGATACAATGCTATTTTACAGTAAACAAATTGACAACAAACTTTCAGCATGCTTATAGGGAAGGACACTCAACAAGCACAGCACTTACACAAATTACTGATGATTGGCTGAGAGGAATTGATGATAAAATGATTGTGGGGGCTGTCTTGTTAGACTTCAGTGCAGCTTTTGACATTATTGATCATAGTCTACTGCTGGAAAAATTTATGTGTTATGGCTTTACACCCCCTGCTATATTGTGGATAAAGAGTTACTTGTCTAACAGAACACAGAGGGTGTTCTTTAATGGAAGCCTATCAACTATAATCCAGTTAGAACCAGGAATTCCCCAGGTTAGCTGTTTAGGCACCTTGCTTTTTAAATTCTTTACTAAAGACATGCCATTGACTTTGAGTAAAGCCAGAGTTTCTATATATGCGGATGACTCAACACTATACACGTCAGCTACTACACCGACTGAAATGACTGCAACACTCAACAAAGAGCTGCAGTTAGTTTCAGAGTGGGTGGAAAGGAATAAGTTTGCCCTAAATATTTCTAAAACTAAAAGCTTTGTATTTGGAACAAAACAGTCACTAAACCCTAAACCTCAACTAAATCTTGTAATAAATAATATGGAAATTGAGCAAGTTGAGATGACTAAACTGCTTGGAGTAACACTAGACTGTAAACTGTCATGGTCAAAACATATTGATGCAGTATTGACGCAGTAGTAGCTAAGATGGGGAGAAGTCTATCTATAATAAAGCAATGCTCTGCCTTCTTAACAACACTATCAACAAGGCAGGTCCTACAGGCCCTAGTTTTGTCACACCTTGACTACTGTTCAGTCGTGTGTTCAGGTGCCACAAAAAAGGACTTATACGGAACCCAAACCGGCTGCGCCACCGTGCATAAATGTATCCCCCTCCCCCCACCKCAAACGCGATCACGACACGCAGGTTAAAATATCAAAACAAACTCTGAACCAATGACATTCATTTGAGGACAGGTCGAAAAGCATTAAACATGTATGGCAATTTAGCTAGTTAGCTTGCACTTGCTAGCTAATGTTAATTTGTCCTATTTAGCTAGCTTGCTGTTTCTAGCTAATTTGTCCTGGGATATGAACATTGAGTTGTTATTTTACCTGAAATGCACAAACACATAATCCGAATCGTTTCTAGTCATCTCTCCTCCTTCCAGGCTTTTCATCGTTTAACTTATATCGTGATTGGCATCTAAACTTTCATAGTATTACCACGACAACCGGCAACAGTTTGTCTTTCAATCACCCACGTGGGTATAACCAATGAGGAGATGGCACGTGGGTACCTGCTTCTATAAACCAATGAGGAGATGGGAGAGGCAGGACTTGCAGCACGATCTGCGTCAGAAATAGGAATGAGTTCTATTTTAGCCCTTGGCGTCGTAGACGCTCGTTTGCGCGCGCGAGCAGTGTGGGTGCAATAATTGAATAACATGGATTTCTACATTTATTTTGCGACGCTCGCTCACGCGACGTGTCCGGTCTGGTCAGCATGTTAGGAAAATTGCAATTGGCTCAGAACAGGGCAGCACGGCTGGCCCTTGGATGTACTCAGAGAGCTAATATTAACAATATGCATGTCAATCTCTCCTGGCTGAAAGTTAAGGAGAGATTGACTTCAACACTACTTTTATTTATGAGAGGTATTGACTAGAGGTCTACCGATTATGATTTTAAGGCCGATACCGATTACTGGAGGACCAAAAAAAAGCCAATACCGATTAAATCGGCCGATCACTTATTTTAACTTGATATAATACATAAATAAAATCTATTTTGTCTCAAATAAATAATGAAGCATGTTCAATTTGGTTTAAATAAATGCAAAAACAGTTTTGGAGAAGAAAGTAAAAGTGCAATATGTGCCATGTAAGAAAGCTAACGTTTAAGTTCCTTGGTCAGAACATATGAAAGCTGGTGGTTCCTTTTAACATGAGTCTTCAATATTCCCAGTTAAGAAGTTTTAGGTTGTAGTTATTATAGGAATTATAGGACTACTTCTCTCTATACCATTTGTATTTCATATAACTTTGACTATTGGATGTTCTTATAGGCACTATAGTATTGCCAGCCTAATCTCGGGAGTTGATAAATCATAAACAGCGCTGTGCTTCAAGCATTGCGAAGAGCTGCTGGCAAACGCAGAAAGTGCTGTTTGAATGAATGCTTACGAGCCTGCTGCTGCCTACCACCGCTCAGTCAGACCGCTCTATCAAATAGCAAATCATAGACTTAATTATAATATAATAAACACACAGAAATACGAGCCTTAGGTCATTAATATGGTAAAACCCGGAAACCATCATTTAGAAAACTAAACTTTTATTCTTTCAGTGAAATACGGAACCGTTACGTATTTTATCGAAAGGGTGGCAACCCTAAGTCTAAATATTGCTGTTACATTGCACAACCTTCAATGTTATGTCATAATTATGTAAAATTCTAGCAAATTAATTACGGTCTTTGTTAGGAAGAAATGGTCTTCATACAGTTCGCAACGAGCCAGGCGGCCCAAACTGCTGCATATACCCTTACTCTGCTTGCACTGGAATGCAAGAAGTTTCCCTAGTTAATATTGCCTGCTAACATTCATTTATTTTATCTAAATATGCAGGTTTAAAAAAATATACTTGTATATTGATTTTAAGAAAGGCATTGACGTTTATGGTTAGGTACATCGGTGCAACGATAGTGATTGTTTTCACGAATGCGCTTTTGTTAAATCACCCGTTTGGCAAAGTAGGCTGTGATTCGATGATAAATTAACAGGCACCGCATTGATTATATGCAACGCAGGACAAGCTAGTTAAACTAGTAATATCATCAACCATGTGTAGTTAACTAGTGATTATGTTAAGATTGATTGTTTTTTATAAGATAAGTTTAATGCTATCTAGCAACTTACACGAGTGCAGCAAGGAGCCAAGGTAACAGGTGGTCAGCCTGCCACGCAGTCTCCCCGTGGATTGCAACGTAATAGGCGATAATCGGCGTCCAAAAATGCTGATTACCGATTGTTATGAAAATTTGAAAATCGGCCCTAATTAATCGGTCGACCTCTAGTATTGACACTACTAGTGGCAGCTAGTAGTGACACTACTAGTACCCAGCTCAGACCCCCATGCATACCCCACAAGACATGCCACAAGAGGTCTCTTCACAGTCCCCAAGTCCAGAACAGACTATGGGAGGCACACAGTACTACATAGAGCCATGACTACATAGAACTGTATTCCACATCAAGTAACTGACGCAAGCAGTAAAATTAGATTTTAAAAAACAGATTAAAACACACCTTATGGAACAGCGGGAACTGTGAAGCAACACAAACATTGGAACAGACACATGCATACACACACATGATAACATACGCTTTATACATACACATGGATTTAGTCATGTAGATATGTGGAAGTGGTGGAGTAGGGGCCTGAGGGCACACAGTGTGTTGTGAAATCTGTAAATGTATTGTAATGTTTTAAAATTGTACAAACTGCCTTAATTTTGCTGGACCCCAGGAAGAGTAGCTGCTGCTTTGGCAGCAGCTAATGGGGATCCATAATAAATAAAAATACAAATGATGATGATGCCACACACACACACACACACAGATGATACATGAGAAACGATACGGTTATCTCATTATTGGCTGGGTAAAATAAAGGCTAACGTGTTGTCATGGTGTCTGAACATACTGTACCTCCTCTCTCCTGCCCCCTGCTGGTCACAGAGGATAGGCTCTTCATCAGACCTTTACGCAAAGGATTCCGAGTGATACCTTCACATGGACCACAGTTCTTAAGGGGAGTGAAACTCACATCTGAGAGAGAAAACAGGGGGGGGAGCGAGAGAACTATATAATATATTATTGTTTTTCACAGAAAAGACAGAGGGGATATATAAATATTTTGTTGAGATGGTGAATCTTACGGTTGTGATCAGTGTTGCGTTGTCCGCTGTTGGTTGAGAAGCTCCTCAGGAGGGTTCCTTTACAGACAGGAGTCAGACTGGCCTCTGTTACAACAGGACACAAATCCCAATTCAAATCACATCGGTGTGTGGGTGTGTTCGGCACTTCAGGAATCTTATCTCTGCAGTGATCCCAGACGCTCTGTGTCCCTCGCTCTGTCTCTATCTGTCCCGTTGTGTGTATTTCTCTCCTCCTGCGTATATCTCGGAGGTGCTGTGTGTAGCTGTGTGTGGCCTTCTGCAGTACCAGGTGCAGGTCACAGCTGTGGGGACAGTTCCTTTGGAGGACAGGGAACGATCGGCTGGTCACCAAACCGAACACACAGCCTGGGGAGAAGGAAACAGCTGGGTGAACACGGTTTTGCTAAGAGACAGTTCAGAGCGATAGATGAATAGATACACTACATGAACAAAAGTATGTAGACAGCTGCTTGTCGAACATCTCATTCCAAAATCATGGGCATTAATATGGAGTTGTTCCCCCCTTCTATAACAGCCTCCACCCTTCTGGGACGGCTTTCCACTAGTTGTTGGAACATTGCTGCGGGGACTTGCTTCCATTCAGCCACAAGAGCATTAGTGAGGTCGGGCACTGATGTTGGGTGATTAGGCCTGGCTCGCAGTCGGTGTTCCAATTCATCCAAAAGGTGTTCAATGGGGTTGAAGTCAGGGCTTTGTGCAGGCCAAGTTCTTCCACACCGATCTCGACAAACAATTTCTGTATGGACCTCGCTTTGAGCCTGGGAACAGTGTCATGCTGAAACAGGAAAGAGCCTTCCCCAAACTGTTGCCACAAAGTTGTAAGCACAGAATTGTCTAGAATGCTGTAGCGCTAAGATTTCCCTTCGATGGAACTATGGGGCCTAGCCCGAACCATGAAAAACAAGCCCAGACCATTATTCCTCCTCCACCAAACTTTACAGTTGGCACGATTAGGGCAGGTAGTGTTGTACTGGCATGCGCCAAACCCCGATTCATCTGTTGGACTTCCAGATGGTGAAGTGTGATTCATCACTCCAGAGAAAGCGTTTTCAATGCTCCAGAGTCCAATGGCGGCGAGCTTTACACCACTCCAGCCGACACTTGGCATTGCGCATGGTGATCTTAGGTTTGTGTGCGGCTGGTCGGCCATGGAAACCCATTTCATAAAAGCTCTCGATGAACAGTTCTTGTGCTGACGTTGCTTCCAGACGCAGTGACGAACTCGGTAGGTAGTATTGAGAATGATGACAGATTTATATGCTACACGCTTCAGCAATCTGCGGTCCCGTTCTGTGAGCTTGCGTGGCCTACCACTTCGCGGCTGAGCCGTTGTTGCTCCTAGATATTTCCATTTCACAATAACAGGACTTACAGTTGACCGGGGAAGCTCTAGCAGGGCAGAAATTTGACGAACTGACTTGTTGGAAAGGTGGCATCCTATGACGGTGCCACGTTGAAAGTCACTGAGCTCTTCAGTAAGCCCATTCTACTGCCAATGTTTGTCTATGGAGATCGCTTGGCTGTGTGCTCAATTTTATACACCTGTCAGCAACGGGTGTGGCTGGAACAGCCAAATACACAAATTACAAGGGGTGTCCGCATATTTCTGTATACATAGTGTAGACAGTTTTGCATTTTCACTTTATCCCACTGACA
This sequence comes from Salvelinus sp. IW2-2015, assembly GCF_002910315.2. Classification (NCBI taxonomy): domain Eukaryota; kingdom Metazoa; phylum Chordata; class Actinopteri; order Salmoniformes; family Salmonidae; genus Salvelinus; species Salvelinus sp. IW2-2015. Next base: position 73,370,385 of record NC_036842.1, on the reverse strand, counting down.
TTTTTGTACCTTCATCATCCAACGGTTTCTTCTGCCTGCTCATTCCTGGCTTGCCTGGAGCTGGGCACTTGAACACTTGGCTAAACCACACACCATGAGGGAGAGAAGAACGGTACACAGAATAACATTTCTTACATAACATCAACATGAAACACTTCACAAGAATCATGTTTCAATAAATACAGCATTTGCATATAGTGCAGAGTGCTGACCTGTGTGTGTGTGTCTGGGAGTGTCCTTCTAGTAGACTGGAGGAGGAAGGGACCAGTGTTCCTGTCCCCAGACATACAGAACACCTCTCATCCTCTCCATCACGGGGCTGCCCAGGGACACTAGCTATACCAGGTCCAGCATAGCCCACGGCTGACACAGACTGTGTGTGAGCCTGCTCTCTCATAGCAAGGTGCTTGTCTCTGCGGTTCTCGGTCTGTGTGTGTGATGCTGTGTTTTTACCTTTCTCTGTGAGTGTGTTTGTGTAGAGAGGATAAGTATTTATCTTAGCTGCCAAGCCCCTGTCCTTCTCTGGTTGTGTGTTTCCAAGTGTGTACACGTGCAGTGTGGTGTGCCTTTGTATGTGTGTTCTCTTCTCCCTCTCTCTGCTGCTGTGGCTGGGTTTCTGAGGCTCCTCACTGGTTTGGAATATCTGTCTCCTTACACGCTTCTGATCAAAACACACACACACACACACACCTTGACACTTAACTTACTATATAAAACCCAAGAGAGTCAGTGGGCTTGGAGAGCCTAGTACAGTGTCTGTAAAATAGATTGATCCTGTCCAGAAACAACATATCAGAGGGCAAGGTGGAGCTACCATATTGCTTATTATACCTATCCAATTCCTTCAGATTGACATGACGTCCCCTAGAGGGTAGGGGTTGTTTCTGGACAGGACCATTGTGTGTGGAGTGGACCAGAGCTGTGTTAGACCCGCACCGTTAGGTCCTGCCCTCTGTTTGTGGGTTGATTCTCCTCTAGGACTCTATGGTGTAGATCCTCTCTCTCTCCATCTCCACCCCTCCCCACTAGAACCGGCCGGACTGGGGTGTGTTCACAGGACATCCCCCTCTCTTCTCCTCTTTTCTCTTCTCCTCCTCCCTCCTCTCTTCTCTCTTGACCCCAACTCTCTACTCCTCTCCAACGCTCCTCTCTTTCCTCACACCTCCTGCCTCCATTCCACTCCTGGTATGGTAAAGAGGTGTGGTGAGGGAGTAGGGATAAGGATGGGGGTAGAGGTAGGGGTAAGAGTAGCTCCTTCCTCCCCCATTCTGCAGGGTTCTGTTGGTCTGGGGGGTTTGGTTCAACCCCCTCCCACTCCTCCTCCGCTCCCTGTTCAACAACCCCAACACACACACAAAGGCTTGCTGTTTAAGGGGTGTGCATGTGGATGAGTGAGTGAGTAAGTCAGTGGGAGTGAGAGTATGCATGCCTGTATGTGGAGAAGTGTGATGTTTGCAGTGCCTTTGTAAAGCTTGATATATATGCGTGTGTGTGTGTGAGCGTTGAATATTTTCCTGGTATTTTACAAATGTTCCATCCCGAGAATCAATCACTTTTCTCCCATATAAACTGGTATTTCTTGCCAAAACCGGCAGTGTCATTCCAAAGCATATTAATAGGTCTATGTCTGGATTTGATTAGAGCTTTGATCTAAAATGCAACCCTAATGCTACCTGAGCCATGCATTAAATACATTTAATGAGCCCTACAATGATTGCGCTATTATCCAATACATATAGCCTATTACATAGGCTACTGCACATACACTAGACAGAAAAACATAAAAGCCCATAGATGTAGCTAGCTATATGCTCTCTTGGTTAAATAAATTAAACAAGCTCATGTAGGCTAATCTTTTTGAGTGTGAACTGTATTACTGCACTGTAATATACTGTATTAGATGGACACACATTGTTCAAACCAATGATAAAACAGGGAGAGAACATGCAATTCTGGTGCAGCACATGCGGCCTACAAAGTTACAAGTATAGGCTAGAGAATTTGATTTTGAAATATAATAGGGCCTATAACAATTATATAATTAGTAGGCTGACACATGTATACTTTTCATAATACAGTATTTACCCTAATGTTATTAGCCTACCTCTATCGTGGCTTCATTTCTTCCTAGCTTTCAACAGTTAAATGAAATAAGTTTTGTTGTCCTGATCTTCATAATTTTAATGACATCGTTGAATAATATAGGACTAGAATAAGATGCAGAAGGCTTTCACTTCTCTTCATGAAAATGTAAGTTATTATTTTTATTTGTTTGATTGAATGGTTATGGGTCTGAATAAATAACTGCTATAGCCTACCGCCATCACGCGTTTGCTCTTCTTTCAAACTACCTGTGAGTTCTATTGGCTGCTGTATTTAACATTCAGCAAACAAGAGCTTGCATCCCTCTTCAAATAGTCTATTGGTATAAGAAATGCAAAAAAATGATGTCCAGAACGCTATTCTAGTCTAGATTTTCCTGCATGGGAGAAGCCAGTGGAGCACAGGTGTGTTTGTATTGCACAAGAGACAGAGGCTATAAGTTAGAAGCTTATTATGCATAACCCATCATTAATTAGCTAAATATAAGGCTAATACTGCATTGAATGTATTACCTGAAAGAGGTAGGCTAGGACATCTATATATAGGGCTATATATCAATGTATGTTTTTTATTTTATTGAACCTTTATTTAATAACTAGGCAAGTCAGTTAAGAACAAAATCTTATTGACAATGACAGCCTTCCAAACTGGGTGGTTCTAGCCCTGAATGCTGAATGGCTGAAAGCTGTGGTATATCAGACCGTATATCACGTGTATAACAAAACATTTATTTTTAATGCTCTAATTATGTTGGTAACCAGTTTATAATAGCAATAAGGCACCTCGGGTGTTTGTGATATATGCCAATATACCTTGGCTAAGGGCTGTCTCCAGGCACTCTGCGTTGCGTTGTGCATAAGAACAGCCCTTAGCCGTGGTAAATTGGCCATATACCACACCCCCTGGTGCCTTATTGGTTAACTAGAACATGATTATCTATTTTGGATGCAATTTTAATGGAGTTAATGGAGAGAAAGAGAGTGCTTGGGCGTGCACTGATTTAAAACAACGATATTCGAGTGACTCTGCAGCTGCAACAAAAGTATTTACAATTAAAAAATAAGGTGACCCCCAAAAGACAGATGGAGATGGTAAATTAGATGCGCATTTGTTCTTTATATTACTGTAGCATAGGCTATGCTGCAGCAAATGTAGGCCTACAGCACCTGTCACAAGAAAAAAAGTTACCATGATGAGATGATAGTTCTACATGCATTGTGAACTGCGCTCCATACTGAGACGCGCTGTCTGACCCCACCCTGAGCGTTGATGATTCATCATGCAGAGGCCGTAAAGAAGACAGATTTAGACATTGCATATAATTTAACAGTTCCATTTCATGCCATTCATTTAAATAATTTATTGTAATTTACCAGTTTCTCGCAGTTATTTATCCCTGGAAAAGAGAATGGTTTTGGGCGGTAAATCCCGGTACCCGGGTTCCCGCCATGTATATGTGTGTGTGGTGTAATATACCTGAGCCTGTTGTCTCTCCAGCTGGTTGATCCTGTGCAGCATGTCTCGTGCTGACCTCCAGTACCCCTCCATGTCCACAGGGGGCTCTAGCTCCGCAGTCTGACCCTGAGACTCCCCATGGACCGCACCACGCAGAAACACAGCTGGGAGGACAGGGAGGAGAAGGATGAGAGGAAAGACAATGCTATGGACGTTATGAAATGGGTAGACTCACTTCAACACTGACATTTGACGTCTGCATACAGGTTTGTGTGTGTGTGTGTGTACTCACTAGCCTGTTTGCAGGTCTGCAGTATGAAGGTAGCAGCCTTCCTGAGCTCTTCGCTGGTAGACTCAGTCAGTAGAGTGATGATGAGGGACAGACCTCCACACTGTAAGAACTGAGACCGGTGCTCCTCTAGAGGAGAGAATTTAATTAAATAAATACTGTAGTTATCACAGTTATTACTGTGCAGTTATTACTGTTGTAATAACTTAATGTTTTCTTTGGAATTGTAAGATGTGTTATCGTCATTATTTGATGCAAATAAATCTGTGTGTCCCAGCCATACCAGAGGCCTCAGTGCAGTGTCCCAGGGTGAGTATGACAATGAGCCTGTCTTGGGGCTCCAGGCTGGGGCTGGACAGCAGGGAGTGGAGCTGAGGAACCAAACCATAACCTGCCAGACCTGACGCCAACACAGCTACGCACAGTAGGGGGAGAGAGGAGAAAATGGACAGGTTACCTAAGGAGAGCTGGTTTACATGGCTGTATGAGAGTGAGTGAGTGAGTTCTACACCGCCCTAGCGGTAGGGGAGATGGGTTGATTTGGGATTCAGGGAGTGAGTCACTCACGGTTGTCAATGATGCAGGCTGACAGGGTCTTGGTCATGATGACAGACAGCTGACAGGCCAATGGGCTGTGGGCGGCATCAGAGGCTAAGCGAATCAGAGTGAGTGTCAGATTTCCGAGCCCGCCGACTGTGGAAAAACTATCCTGAGCACAATCTGTGAGAGGGGTCGAGATAGATAGTGGGAGACACAGAGATAGGAGATGAATACATAATAATGAGTGTTCAACAGATAAACCAAAACCGTCCTCTACACTGTAGCCTCTACAGGCTAAAGGCTTGCATCCATCCTTCCTTAACATCAGGGAGAGAAAGAGAGATATAAACCTTCATTTGAACAGTTACCAAAACGCTCTAGGACACTAATCTCTACAGACTGAAGGTCTGGATCTATCTTTAAGATCTTTGCCTGGCCGTCATAGAAATAAAAACAACACTACACTTATAAAACTACTCGGATTACAATTACAAACCGTCCATTGCAAAAGCAACCTAAGTATTCTGTGTGTGACAAGACAACTCAAGAAAATCAGTTAAAAAGGCTAACATACCTTTTCAATCACAAGATACTGATCCATACGTAAGTAACTGACTCTAAACATTAGTGTCAGTATATCATCCCTGTTTTACTCACGGTTGTTGGCGACAGTCATGGATATAAAGGAGCAGATGGGCTGAACCATCTCTGTGTAGGGGTGAGAGAGCTGCTGCAGCCAGCCCTTGACCAGGGGGAAGGCTGACACACACATACGCTGGCTCTCCTCTAGGGAAAGAACATTTTTCTTCATCCACCAAGTTACACACATGCATGCATAACCACCCTTGTTTATTTAATGTACAGCTGCATAGAACACTGTACAAGGACACAAATACACACAGACACACACACGTTACCATTCTGGGGGTTGTTGACACAGCCACAGAGAGCACTGGACACAGAGGTCCAGAGTTGGAACAGCTGAGTGACGTTAGCAGGTCTCACTGTGGCCTCGCCAGAGAGAGGGAAACTAGTCCTGGGGAGAGGAACAAACATCAATCAACCTGAATTGGAGTTGTCCTGTACAGCTTTACTTTAATACAATGTAATCAGCAGCTCACCTCTTGACCATGCAGGTCTTGGTTGTAAAAGATAATTAGTTGTCTATTTCAACCCATGTCTGCCAGAAACCCAGTGTGGTGCATTTCAGTGTTTACCTGAACAAGTCCAGCAGGATATCCAGACAGCCCGAGGTCTGAGCGAACGTCTGGCCAGACCCTGAAGCAGCACACACACAATTAACCACATTTGTACGTACAATATATATAACCTAGTGCTTTTCACATTAACATCAATAAAGCCTTGTTCACACTGGAGGTTTTGAAGTGACTCAAATCCTTCTTTTTTTTGCATATCCAAATCTATTATTTTTCCTGCAAAACTGATTTGATCATTAAGCCCTGCAGTGTGAACAGGGCTTAGATGCTTCACAGTAACCCAGCTTAGACTTCAAAAATCAAGCACTAGTACAGTGGCAAGGAAAAACTCCCTGGAAGGTAGAAATATTGAGAGGCACTAGACAGGGGAGCCCCATCCTCCTCTGGCTGTACCAGGTAAAACACCTGCCTGTCATGACAATCACCCCCTGTCCGAAATCAACTCTCAACCCTCAACCCCAGCAGGACCAAAGAAACCCAAAGTCATTTTTTCCTGTCTGCTCTTACTGTTGTTGGCGACGAGGACAGAGAGCAGGTAGACAGCTACTCTCCTCTGGGTCAGTGGGCTGTCCTGCTGCATCAGACACTCTGCCAGATCACTGAATGTCTCCCTCCTACACAGGGCCTGCTTACAGTACACTGCACATACACACAGCGTGTTTACAATACACGTACGTCAGCATCAGAGAGAAACTGCTTAAAGTACACTACCAACACACATACCATTGGCCTCTGCCAGCGTTCCCAGTGTGAATTGAGCAGTCTCCCTGACCTCTGAGTGAGCACTGGATTTAGAGAGGTTGTGCACAAACACCACTCCTCCCATCTCTCTGAAGAAGTCCACATTCTCTTCTGAAACAGAGAGAATCAGTGACATTACATAACTATTAGTGATTAATTTGTCTATTAAATCGATCTACAGAAGATTTGCTGTTTGTGTGGGCGTGTGTGTGTGTATGTGTGTGTGTGTGTGTGTGTGTGTGTGTGTGTGTGTGTGTGTGTGTGTGTGTGTGTGTGTGTGTGTGAGAGAGACACCTCTCTGTTGACAGATGGAGTAGATGGTGAAAAGAGCTTGTTTCTGTGAAGCAGGACATTTCATCTGGTACTTCAGACACTCCAGCAACAAACTCAGATCTGTCTTTGTGGCTGTAAAGTAGAAAAACAAATTTAAAAAAGACAAACCAAACAAATAAATGAACAAAAACATAAAGTAGTGTCATGTGTAACATATAAAAGTCCAGCAATAATACTCACCATTATGTTTGCTTATGCTGGAAACATACATTTCCATCTTCAATGGATTGAGCTGCCAGGGTGGGACATGGATATGTTTCAAGAAATAAAGACTAGCTAGGACTGTAGGACAGATGTTGTTACCAAAGAAATATAGGCTGTATTAATCTGTGCTGTTGCTGTAACTAGCTAGCTAGCAAGAAAGTACGATCAAAGAGGTTTAGAAACTCTGTGGGATGGTGCTTTCAAAACAACTGGGAAGTCGAAAAAAAATAAACGAGGTAAAATCATGACGTCAGTGATCTTTAGGTCGGAAACTCCGAGCTCTCGAAAGAGGCCCGAGTTGCAGACTTGGACTTCCAAGTTGAATGACCATTCAAAACGCGGTTTCCCTCACTCTCATTTCCCAGTTGTATTTGAGGCCGGATATGTTATGAACGCGGTAGTAGTCACAGATTGTTGCCACCACCTGAGCTAGCTAACGTTAGCTATCTGCTACTAGATGTGTCACGACTCTCTCTCATGAGCGTCCTTGCACAAAAACAGCTATCTAGCGACCTGTCTAGTACTTGCCAATTCATCAATACACTTAATTAATTACAATTAAAATCAAAGCATACACTCTTACATTGTCATTTGCTGGACAGTAAACAGACGTTAAAATGTTTATGTGTTGATGCCTTTGCTGGTGCACCGGATGGAAGATTATGGACAGTCAGTTGATGGAGAATGACTCAAATTTACCGCCACGACGCAATCGTTTCTGATTGGCCACAGTAAAGGCACGACTTGTAGGAGACCGAACGAAGCCAGAGCCTATTTTTTTTAACCATAGCTAACGTTAGCTAAATATCAACAGGTCAGGGTGTCTTAGCTTCAGTATTATTTACAGTAGTGTAAAATACTCGGTTATGCGTTAGCCTGGGCAGCCACTAGTGGGCTTTATGGATCTCCAGTATCTATGTAGTTAGCTACTATAGTTACTAGTGGAGATCAGGCCCACGATTTAGCCGCTAAGGCAGAGGTTGGTTAAGTTAGCAGCTGGCGGACGTAAAGGTAATGGCGGACTGAACGAAGTTATGTAGAGCACCTCAAGATAAAACGTAATATTCAATATCGGCAAATTAGACTAAAATATTAGCACTACATAATCTGGTGGGTGATAACCTTCAATCTGGATAATAACACAAAACAAATCTTAAGACTAGAGACATTTATCGACAAATATTACGAAAACAAGCAACACCCAAACATGACGGAGAGTAAGACAGGGGAACCGATTTCAAAACGGAAACGTGACTCTTCTACAGACACAAACGATTTAATATTTTCACCACCGGGAATGGTAAAGGTCGAAACCGATCTGTTAAAATCAATAAATGACAAACGGGGTATACTTGAACTAGTCAGTAAGGATATAAAAGAGTTGAAGGCAAGCCTCGAGATGAGTGATGAAAAAGCTGCGACATTGGAGAAAGAAACACACAAGCTAAATGGGACAGTCAATAAGATTGAAACCGAAATGAATGAAATTAAAAAGGAGAACACCGTTCTAAGGGAAGCCTTACTGGACATACAAACTAGATCAATGAGAGAGAATCTGGTACTTACAGGTATCTAGGAGAAAGAAGGGGAAGTTCCTGAATCTGTTGTTAGAGAGTTCCTCCTTACAGCGCTTAATGGGTATGAGAGGGCTTTCAATGTTGTTCAGATGATGGATATACTTTTATAATGAATTATACGTCTTATTTATTTATTGTCCTATCATGGTGGAACAGTTTTAAAATAAATTATACATTTGATTTATTATTGTTCTATCATGGGGAACTACATTTTAAAAATAAATTATATCTAATTATTTATTTATGATCCTATTTTAAATGGTACGGTCCATGACCCTATATCCTAGACACCCACCTGAATGACCCAGATACTAAGGAGAAGTCCCTAACTGTTTTATGTGCCTGCATGCAGCCAAAATGAGGTCAGAGACCAAGAGCAGCACTGCCCCCTCAAGATTCTGAGCCTGCTTGGCAGGGTTGGTCCTGCAAAGTCAAAGCCCCCTAACGGGAGAGCATACTACACACGGAAATTCTCAAAGCTGCTAATGAGAACCTTGACGACCTTGTACCTAGCCGGTGGGGATTCCGGTGGGGTACCCCCACCCAGGCAGTGGCAGTGCTGGCAACACTAGCTGCAGTAACCCATGGGGAGGGGGTCACACTCGGACATTCAGAGAGGGGGTATATTTTTGTGACCCTGGTGGCACAAAATCAAAGTCGGACTGCATGGAGATGCTTGGGAATATGGTCAATATGGGTGACCATATTGTGGGTGTTTCAGGGAAAAGGTGTACATTTGACCTCCATCATCTAGGATGTGACAATGATAAATAAAATCTCTGAATTTTTGCCCATTTTTTGCATGGTCTTGCAGGCCTTCTCATGCAACTGCAAGTGCATTTGTAAATCAAGACCTATCTTGAGTTGGGCTCTGGGTTGGTGCAATTGTTGAGAAAGTGAGCTTATGGTTGTATGGGGGTAAGGGTTGAATGTGTGGGTGTATGTGTGTATCCCACAACTGTTGCGAAGGAGTAAAAGATGTTAGGGACAATAGAGGATGATCCACAGCTATATATAATACAAATCGAGGTGAGAGCGATGGAAATGCATTTGATCTACTTCAATTTGGCAAATGGCACTGTGTGCTCTTTTCAAAGGATGGATCCCTGTCGGTTATGTGCTATGGGATACAGAGGGTCGAGGGTGGTCTGCCGGGCATTGGGATGACAACCCAACTCGGGATGAGGGCTTTTAGTGGGTGGAATAGTAGGGACCAATTGGTGGTTTACTTAGTAGAAATGCAAATATCATGGTACAGCTATATAGACACGCAATCATCATGTTACTTTTTAATGGTACGTTTACAAACATATTTTGATAAAAATAATTGAAAGTTGTGTCTCATTATGGTAAGTGGTGAAATAAGTATAGCCAGTTACAATTGTAATGGCCTAGCAGATAATAAGAAAAGACAATCAGTATTTACCTGGCTAAAAGATAAGGAATATAATATCTATTGTTTACAGGAAACCCATTCAACAGTTTTAGATGAAGTTTTGTGGAAAAAGAACTGGGGGGCGAAATATATTTCTCCCATGGGCAAAGAAATTCAAAAGGGGTGATGGTTTTAATTAACAATAATTTTGATCCAAATGTGCAAATTGTCCAAACAGATCCTCAAGGTAGATGGATTATTTTAAATATGTTATTGGACAATAAACAGATATGGCTTATTAACCTATACGGTCCGAATAATGATGATCAAAGCTTCTTTGAAAATATATATTATAATTTATCAACTCTACAAGCAACACTAGACTATATTATTATGGTGGGAGATTTTAATACGGTCTTAAATACCTCTATGGACCGGAAAGGAAATCACACTACAAACTATCACCCTCAGGCACTTAAGGAAATCATGAATGTCATGGATATATTGGAATTAGTGGATATATGGAGACTTAAATACCCTGACCTAGTGAGATATACATGGCGGAGGCTTAATCAAACTAGTCACTACTTTCTTATACCATTCTCTCTGGCACCAAAAGTTTAAAAAGTGTTGATAGGGGACAGAATGCGGTCAGATCATCACATAATTGACATATACAGTGGGGAGAACAAGTATTTGATACACTGCCGATTTTGCAGGTTTTCCTACTTACAAAGCATGTAGAGGTCTGTCATTTTTATCATAGGTACACTTCAACTGTGAGAGACGGAATCTAAAAGAAAAAAACAGAAAATCACATTGTATGATTTTTAAGTAATTAATTTGCATTTTATTGCATGACATAAGTATTTGATACATCAGAAAAGCAGAACTTAATATTTGGTACAGAACCTTTGTTTTGCAATTACAGAGATCATACGTTTCCTGTAGTTCTTGACCAGGTTTGCACACACTGCAGCAGGGATTTTGGCCCACTCCTCCATACAGACCTTCTCCAGATCCTTCAGGTTTCGGGGCTGTCGCTGGGCAATACGGACTTTCAGCTCCCTCCAAAGATTCTATTGGGTTCAGGTCTGGAGACTGGCTAGGCCACTCCAGGACCTTGGATGCTTCTTACGGAGCCACTCCTTAGTTGCCCTGGCTGTGTGTTTCGGGTCGTTGTCATGTGGAAGACCCAGCCACGACCCATCTTCAATGCTCTTACTGAGGGAAGGAGGTTGTTGGCCAAGATCTCGCAGATACATGGCCCCATCCATCCTCCTCAATACGGTGCAGTCGTCCTGTCCCCTTTACAGAAAGCATCCCCAAAGATGATGTTTCCACCTCCATGCTTCACGGTTGGGGTGATCTTGGGTTGTACTCATCCTTCTTTTTCCTCCAAACACGGCGAGTGGAGTTTAGACCAAAAAGCTCTATTTTTGTCTCAACAGACCACATGACCTTCTCCCATTCCTCCTCTGGATCATCCAGATGGTCATTGGCAAACTTCAGACGGTCCTGGACATGGGCTGGCTTGAGCAGGGGACCTTGCGTGCGCTGCAGGATTTTAATCCATGACGGCGTAGGTGTTACTAATGGTTTTCTTTGAGACTGTGGTCCCAGCTCTCTTCAGGTCATTGACCAGGTCCTGCCGTGTAGTTCTGGGCTGATCCCTCACCTTCCTCATGATCAATGATGCCCCACCAGGTGAGATCTTGCATGGAGCCCAGACCGAGGATGATTGACCGTCATCTTGAACTCTTCCATTTTCTAATAATTGCGCCAACAGTTGTTGCCTTCTCACCAAGCTGCTTGCCTATTGTCCTGTAGCCCATCCAGCCTTGTGCAGGTCTACAATTTTATCCCTGATGTCCTTACACAGCTCACTGGTCTTGGCCATTGTGGAGAGGTTGGAGTCTGTTTGATTGGGGTGTAGACAGGTGTCTTTTATACAGGTAACGAGTTCAAACAGGTGCAGTTAATACAGGTAATGAGTGGAGACAGGAGGGCTTCTTAAAGAAACTAACAGGTCTGTGAGAGACGGAATTCTTACTGGTTGGTAGGTGATCAAATACTTATGTCATGCAATAAAATGCAAATGAATTACTTAAAAATCATAAAATGTGATTTTCTGTATTTTTGTTTTAGATTCCGTCTCTCACAGTTGAAGTGTACCTATGATAAAAATTACAGACCTCTACATGCTTTGTAAGTAGGAAAACCTGCAAAATCGGCAGTGTATCAAATACTTGTTCTCCCCACTGTATATTACTCTTATAGAATTTCCACGTGGGCGAGGATATTGGAAATTTAATCAAAGCCACTAGATGATAAATTGTTTAGAACTAGGACAGAAGAATTTATAACTGACTTTTTCAGACATAACATAGGTACAGCAGATCCCCTTATTGTATGGGACACTTTTAAATGTGCCTTTAGAGGCAATGCAATTCAGTACTCATCTATAAAACAAAAGCAATTTAGATCAAAAGAGTCCATATTAACAAAGGAAATTGAAGGACTAACAGTACAGTTAGATAGCAATAAAAACGGTACCATAGAGGCACAGAATAAGTTAGAGGAAAAACAAAAAGAAATGGAGGAACTTATTCAAGAAAGATCCAGTGTAATATATTATAAAAATAAAGCGAACTGGATGGAATATGGGGGAAAATGCACCAAATTCTTTTTCAATCTTCAATATAGAAATGCTACCAAAAAAAATGTATTAAAACTTGTTACAAATGGTGGAGTCACGCATGATTCACCAAATTATATTTTGAAAGAGGAAGTAAAGTACTTTAAGAATACGTTTTTGTTTCAGGCTCCTCCATCTACACTAACTGAAACTAATTGTATGGATTTTTTTCCTAATAATAATGTAAAATTAATGTGAAGGCCAAATTACAGAGGAGGAACTGCTTGATGCAATTGGGGTCTTTAAGGATGGGAAAAATCCAGGGCTAGATGGCATACCAGTGGAAGTATACAAAATGTTTTTGATATACTCAAAGGACCATTATTAACTTGTTTTAACCACTCCTATATAAATGGTAGATTATCAGACACGCAACAAGAAGGTCTGATATCATTATTACTGAAACAGGACCCAAGTGGTACATATAAAGATCCAGTCCATTTAAAAAATTGGAGACCTCTTACACTTCAGTGTCGTGATGCAAAAATCCTAGCAAAATGCTTGGCGCATAGAATTAAAAAAGTATTGTCAGATATTATTCATCCTAATCAGACAAGTTTTTTACATGGACGATACATTGGAGATAATATAAGACAAGTACTGGAAACAATAGAACACTATGAAATATCGGGGACACCAGGCCTGGTTTTCATAGCTGATTTTGAAAAGGCTTTTGATAAAATAATTATTATTTTAGCAAAAATGTTTATTTTTAATTTACAATCTGTAGAAGCTATGAGAATAGGAAGGTTCAATTATTTTGTGAAGCATCACAGCACAGTTGAAAAATATATGGCAAATAGAAATCCGAAATGGATGATGTTGAGAGATAGATGGGAGGGGTTGAATGGAGCTGAAGGGTGGGACTAATAACAAGATAAACAATGRAAAGCATACYGGATCTGTAAAATGTATATAGGTTCGGGAACTTTTGTGAAATATCATAGTTACAAATAGAAATCAAACTGGATGGACATCAGAAATAGAGGAAGGACTAAGAACAAACAAGAGATAACTATTGTAAAGTAGACTGTGTCTGTAAAATGTGTATAAGATGTATAAATTGAAGGTAAAAGCAGAAGTGTTTATTAGTTTACTCCAATTAGTTTACTCCAATTGGGGGATCGGTGGTAGGGTTTGCGGGGAATAATAATAAAGGTATATTCTATAAAAAAGTATGTTTATATAGGTATGTGTATATGTATGCATGCGTGTATGGATATATATATTTACCCCATAAATATGGGAGATTGGAAATGATGCAGACAATTACATTGGAAGCAACATTCTTTCCGCAATATTAAGCTGATCCACCCCTTTAAAAAATTAAAAGTTAGCAGCTGCCCAGGCTTATGCTCGGAGTGAAACATGTCATTTACGTTTTCCTTGCACATTTCAGACGTTTCCTAGCTAGCTAATGTTGCATTGCAACAGTAACCAGGCCAACTAGGCAGGGGTCGCTTTAGCTTTAAGAAATCTGCATTTTCAAAACGCACACCATCATAAAAATATGTTTTAAAAGCGCGGAATAGGCCTTGCAACATTTACAGAGATATGGCCTCTGCAGAAGTCGGCATTCATACTTCTTGCGCTTTTCCCAGCAGCTCAGAGATGTGAAGGAAGTGAGTTTGTTTATACAGGACCTCCCACCCTCACCTACGGTTAATGCGGAGCCCTAAGATTTAAGAGGCGTACGGCGATGCGGTCAGAGTTAAATGTGGCCTCTGCGTGCCTCCCATCTGGCTTGCAATTGCACCATACCACCCATATGGCGTCTGCGACCGCATTTTCGGATCAAGCATAAATTGGCTCTTGAACCGGTATTTTTTATGTATTTTTTTATTTAACCTTTATTTAACTAGGCAAGTCAGTTTAAGAACAAATTCTTATTTACAATGACGGCCAACCCCGAACGACGCTGGGCCAATTGTTCGCCGCCCTATGGGACTCCCAATCACGGCCGGGTGTGATTCAGCCTGGATTCGAACCAGGGACTTCTTGCACTGAATTGCAGTCCCTTAGACCGCTGCGCTACTCGGGGGCATGCAACTATAGTTTTTCACACAAAATAAAATGCAAAGATATTTGGCTAGCAACTAAGCGACACAACATAAGAAAACCAGCTAGTTTACAATGAAAGAGCAAGGTCTTTTTTTGCCAACAGATTTATCATGTTTATCATAGAAAGAATTTAGCCAGCAACATTTTCTAATGTTTTGCTTGAAGTTCATCTCTTATTTTAACTAGCTACCGGGGAAAATGTGTTGGTTAACTAGCGAACTCCATATCAGGAGCAATAGGGACGTCGCACGTACCTGTTTGAAACTAGCCACAATAGTGGCGTTTGCCATTCCCTTTCAAAATAAAAGTCCACCATTTGAAAGTGATCAAACGGGTACAAATAGTGTAATCCTGCCATTTGGACTAAATAATTCTGAGCGAGGTAGGAATGTTGTTATATAAATTCAACAAAGACAATGAGAAAAGTGTACACATTTGTTGAAATCGGACTGTGGATGTACTAGAATTGCGTTGGGGCATACCACTTTGCCAGTGCCGTTTAAGATGAGGGAGGACGATTTTTTTTCTTCATGAGCATGGCCTTATTTATAATACAGCATATTGGTTGACTATCATTCATATTCCATTCACCCTGTTCAATGTAACAGAGATAGGTTTAGGCTACAACATGATACTCAAATGTTCCCTAAACCCACCATGAGGTTGATACAAGCTAGCCTATGAATGAAAGTTAACAAAGTAGGTGCACACAGGTCAAGAGACAAATTTTAGGTTCCAGACAATGACACATGGACAGACCACCTTGCAAACTCTTGCCTGCATCTAGCTGATATAGGGTGTAATCAGTAGTCCAACAGTTGCAAACAAGAGTTTCTATTGGACATATTCAGGTATGTTGATCCCTGTTTTGTTCCATTTGCTTCAGTTTAAGAAACTTCCGTTTAAGAATCCTTTTCAACAGAATCGGTGGAATGAATACACCCCTGATCACACGTAATAACAGTTCACTTTCATAGCAGCCACATTGTATTCCTTCTCGCATCCATGCACTCTCCTCCTCTCACCTCTTCCCTTCGCTTGTGGGTTTCAATGCACAACACAGCTGTATGTGGCGAGGCGAAATAACCTTTCCAAACCAAACCGCTACACACAGCCTACATTGTTGTCACCATATTAGCTAAAGTAACGTCCTTGTCAGCATAGCTAATAGAACTAATGCGTTAGTAAACCCGATACAATCATGAAGCAATGTTAGTGTACTAATGCCAGTTACCGGCGGGCCCCGGTGGCAATAAATGATTAGTACCAAAAGCTTACCTTGACTTGGAAGAGTTCCAGTGTTGCGTTCGAAAGTCATAGCCAGCTAGCTAACATAGCATCCCTCTGTTTGAGCAGGGTGTTTCAGTAGGCTAAACTAGCTAGCTGCATTTGCTAGCTAAGTAAGTGAAACTGAAAGTTTTTTTTTTTTTTTTAATCTCTCTATTTCTCTCTTCCTTCTCCTTAATTTTGGACAAATGTATTTGTTCAAAACTGTTCAACTATTGTATTTCTCCCTCTTTGAGTCAACTACCTCCTGATAGCTAGCTGTAACTTATGCCTCAGTACTAGATTAATTACATGATCCATTGATTGGGTGGGTATCATGTCAGTTCATGCTGCAAGAGCTCTGATAGGCTGGAGGATGTCCTCCGGAAGTTGTCATAATTACTGTGTACTGTAAGTCTATGGAAGGGGGTGAGAACCATGAGCCTCCTAGGTTTTGTGTTGAAGTCAATGTACCCAGAGGAGGACGGAAGCTAGCTGTCCTCCAGCTACACCATGGTGCTACCCTACAGAGTGCTGTTAAGGCTACAGTAGACCTTCTTTGCATAATAGTGTGTTTTAATCAGTTATTTGGTGATGTGATTATATATAAAACTATTCTATCTAAAAAGGATAACTTGCTAAATGTTTTACCATTTTATATTTATGAAATTCACTGAGGATGGTCCTCCTCTGAGGAGCCTCCACTGTTCTATGCACTGTACAGCCTTACCTATGGATCTTGGGTCCATGAATTGGCATATCAGCCTACTCAGTGACACCCACAGATTACAATTCTGAAGAGTTTACACAAATATTAGCGTCGTAGCTCATATTAGGGAACTTTAACTGTGGGAAATCGCCTCATTATTCAGACTATTGTGCATATTGAACATTCATATTTCAATGTACAGCCTTACCTATAGATCTTAAGTCCATGAAATGGGGTATCAGCCTACTCAGTGGACACCCACAGAACACAACTGTGAAGAGTTTTCTTACTGCAGGAATTTAAAACCAGTGTGAAATTATCCACATTGAAATTATCCACATTTAACTATTTTCTACATTGTAGAATAATAGCAAAGACATCAAAACTATGAAATAACACATATGGAATCATGTAGTAACCAAAAAAAGAGTTAAACAAATCAAAATATGTTATATTTGAGATTCTACAAAGTAGCTACCCTTTGCCTTGATGACAGCTTTGCACACTCTTGGCATTCTCACAACCAGCTTCATGGGGTAGTCACCTGGAATACGAAATCAGACGATGCACACGGACACTGATGTCATTGGAAACACTGATCTTCCTCTATCTTTTTTTCTACAAAACATAGAAACACACAATTTTCACTTATGTTGATGTTGGGGTAGGGCTGGAGATGATGAATATGAAGTTGCATTTTTTCTTTAAGCGCACCAGTCAACATACTATGTTATGAATTTCATCAAATATGATTTGTTTCATGCTTCGCAAGTAAACAACAGGTGTAGACTAACAGTGAAATGTTTACTTGCAGGTCCTGTACAATGCAGAGTTAAAGAGAAAACATTTAATTGAAAAAACAGAAAGTGACATGAGGAATAAACACACAGTGAATAACAATGACGAGTAAAAATAACATGGCTATACATATGGAGTACCAGTACCGAGTCATTGTACAGGGGTACGAGGTAACTGAGGTAGCTAAGTACATGTAGGTAGGGTTAAAGTGAGTAGGCAACAGGATAGTAGTAGCAGCAGCGGTTAGCCATTTGATTAGCTATTTAGCGGTCTTATGGCTTGGGGGTAGAAGTTGTTCAGGGTCCTGTTGGTTCCTGACTTGGTGCACTGGTACCGCTTGCTGTGGGTAGCAGAGAGAACAGTATGGCTTGGGTCGCTGGAGTCTTTGACAATTTTTTGGGCCTTCCCCTGACACCACCAGGTATAGAGGTCCTGGATGGCAGGGAGCTCTGCTTTCTTGGACTTAACTTGCTTACCACTTTGTCCATGTGGTTTCTTCCATCACAGACTCCATGAAATGATGACCTATTCCTAAATA
Source organism: Salvelinus sp. IW2-2015 (assembly GCF_002910315.2). Taxonomy (NCBI): domain Eukaryota; kingdom Metazoa; phylum Chordata; class Actinopteri; order Salmoniformes; family Salmonidae; genus Salvelinus; species Salvelinus sp. IW2-2015. The sequence goes on along the minus strand of NC_036842.1, from coordinate 73,352,481 downwards.
TTTGGTCAAATTATAAATTTTGTGTGTGGTTTACTAGAGACAAGGGTGGCTCAATTTACTATTTTGGCTCAACTTTCCCCACTCAACCCTACTAGACTTTAGTTGCTTCAAAGACACAATGTAAACAACGATGGGGTAGGGTGGCAGGTAGCCTAGCAGTTAAGAGTGTTGGGCGATTAACCGAAAGGTCGCTGGTTTGAATCTCAAAACCAACTAGGTGAACAATCTGTTTATGTGCCCTTGAGCAAGGCATTTAACCACTATTGCTCTGGATAAGAGTGTTGGCTAAATGACTAAAATGTAAATGAGCTGGCATAGCTGTTAACGACCTAGATTATGCTAATGGTGATGCAACTTTAAACATTTAAATCAGTTGGCCTGACAAAATGAATACACTAAAGTAAACACACTAAAGGGTAAAACAAATTAGTTTTAAGCAAAATAGTGTTTGTTTGTTTTGACAACCGCAAACTTCAAATGGGTTACTGGCTCAAATGGGTTACTGTTTTTTGCTTTCCTCTGGAAAATCGTTTCTTTAAATAAATACTGTTTCAAAGATTATTTAAATTGCAACTTGTCATTATTGGGTATCTTAAATACTGTCACCGAGTAGGCTGATACGCCATTTCATAGATCCAAGATCCATACGTAAGGCTGTACATCAGTGGCGGTTCTAGACCATTTCAACTGGGGGGGGCCAAGCTGGTGCCAGTTAAATTAGACATTATTGTTGTCATCGTTTTCTTCACTGCATTGCAGGCATTAGCAGGCAAAAGACCATGTTCATAATCATCAAAGTGGTTCACAGGGGCACTGCCCCCCCCCCCCCCCCCCCCCCCCCCCCCCCCCCCCTCCCCCCCCCCCCCCCCCCCCCCCCCCCCCCCCCCCCCCCCCCCCCCCCCCCCCCCCCCTAGAACCGCCACTGCTGTACATTGCAATATGAATGTTCAACATAGTAGGTGACTGTGAGCTTAATGTGGCTCATGTCACACCGGTTTCAAAGTCCCGCAATAAGCCCTAGGATGCAAATATTTGTGTAAACTCTTTAGAATTGTAATCTGTGGGTGTCACAGAGTAGGCTGATACTGCAATTCATGGACCAAAGATCCGTCTAATAGATACACAGTGCGATTTCAACAGATTAACAAATTGTTGTCTTTTGTTGTTAAGACAACCTGTTTAGGCCAGGGGTGCCGCTAGCGGCACTCCTCCCACATTCCATTGAAAAGCAGAGCGGCAAATTCAAAAAAAAAAATTGAATATTTAACTTTCACACATTAACAAGTCCAATACAGCATTGAAAGATAAACATCTTGTCAATCCAGCCAACATGTCCGATTTTTTAAATGTTTTACAGAGAAAACACCACATATATTTTATGTTAGGTCACCACCAAATAAAAAAGACAGACAGACATTTTTCACAGCACAAGTAGGCTGCAGGTAGCATGCACAAGCCAACCTAACCAACCTAGAACCAACCTAAATAACCTAGAAAAAACTACCTCAGATGACAGTCCTATAACATGTTACACAATAAATTATTTTGTTCAAAAAAATGGCATATTTTAGCTATAAATCAGTTTTACATTACTGCTACCATCATTTCTACAGTCAGAAATCGCACGGGAGTAGCCAGAGAAATACACACCAACGTCAACTACCTAATTACTCATCATAAAACATTTCAGACAAATATATGGTGGATAGCTAAAGAAAGACAAATATCTTTGTGAATACAGACAATATTTCCGATTGTTGAATGTTTTACAGCAAAACACAATATATACGTTATATTAGCTTACTACAATAGCTAGCACACAGCAGCATTGATTCTAGTCAAACGGTAGCGTTAGCACAGTTCGACAGATATATGAAAAAGCATCCCAAATTGCCTTATCTTTGTTGATCTTCCATCAGAATGTTCTCCAAGGGGTCCTTTGTTCAGAAACGTCTTTATTTCGATCCAGAACGAACAATTTCCCTCTTGAATTAGCAAGCACACTTGCCGTGCGATGCTAACCTCTCATTCTTGAACCAATTCTTGCGTCGCATCACGTCTAAAGTCCAGAATAAATTTCAATAATATAATTAAACTATATTGAAAAAACATACTTTAGGATGATATTGTGACATGTATCAAAGAAAATCGAAGCCAGAGATCATATTCACCTTTAAAAAGGTTCTTCCATGAGCCGAGTACAGATCCAACTTCGCGCCTTCCCAAAAAAATTAAAGTGCGCACTTCTCACTCCAAGAAGTTGTATACAACCCCTGAACGAGATAATCAACTGATTTCTGCTCTCACTTCCGCATGACACCCAGGGGAAGGTGTATGACGTGTTTCTACAGTCATAAGTGACATGCCCTTTTATAGACAAGGTCTTAAAGAGAGACTTCGCATTTGGAAATCTCACTTCCGGATAGGAAAATGTCTGTAAAAAGAGTTCTGTTTCACTTAGAGAAATAATTCAAACGCTTTTAGAAACTAGAGACTGTTTTCTATCCAATAGTAATAATAATATGCATATTGTACGAGCAAGAATTGAGTACGAGGCCGTTTAAATATCATACGATTTTCTCCAAAAGTGAAAACAGCACCCCCTTGTCCTCAACAGGTTAAGACAACATGCCAACGTTGTTTAGCATTATCTAGTCCAAATATGGCATGATTCAACTATTTGAGGCGGCGAGAAGAGGGAATGTGGATTAAAATGGCTAGTATGAAATGACTCTCATTCACTGGTTGCCATATATATATATATATAAAATATATAAAATAGATATATATATATACACACACACACACACACAGTTGAAGTCAGAAGTTTACATACACCTTAGCCAAATAGATTTAAACTCAGCTTTTCACAATTCCTGACATTTAATCCGAGTACAAATTCCCTGTTTTAGGTCAGTTAGGATCACCAATTTATTTTAAGAATGTGAAATGTCAGAATAATAGTAGAGAGAATGATTTATTCCAGCTTTTATTTCTTTCATCACATTCCCAGTGGGTCAGAAGTTTACATGCACTATATTTGTATTTGGTAGCATTGCCTTTAAATTGTTTAACTTGGGTCAAACGTGGTGGGTAGCCTTCCACAACCTTCACACAATAAGTTGGGTGAATTTTGGCCCATTCCTCCTGACAGAGCTGGTGTAAACGAGTCAGGTTTGTAGGCCTCCTTGCTCGCACACACCTTTTCAGTTCTGTCCACAAATTTTCTATAGGATTGAGGTCAGGGCTTTGTGATGGCCACTCCAATACCTTGACTTTGTTGTCCTTAAGCCATTTTGCCACATCGTTGGAAGTATACTCGTTTTACCGTGGATATAGATACTTTCGTACCCGTTCCCTCTAGCATCTTCACAAGGTCCTTTGCTGTTGTTCTGGGATTGATTTGCACAATTCGCACCAAAGTACGTTCATCTCTAGCAGATGGAACGCGTCTCCTTCCGGAGCGGTATGACGGCTGCGTGGTCCCATGGTGTTTATACTTGCATACTATTGTTAGTACAGATGAACGTGGTACCTTCAGGATTTTGGAAATTGCTCCCAAGCATGAACCAGACTTGTGGAGGCCTACAATTTTTTGATTTTCCCATGATGTCAAGCAAAGAAGCACTGAGTTTGAAGTTTGGCCTTGAAATACATCCACAGGTACACCTCCAATTGACTCAAGGGATGTCAATTAGCCTATCAGAAGCTTCTAAAGCTCTGACATAATTTTCTGGAATTTTCCAAGCTATTTAAAGGCACAGTCAACTTAGTGTATGTAAACTTCTGACCCACTGGAATTGTGATACAGTGAATTATAAGTGAACTAATCTGTCTGTAAACAATTGTTGGAAAAATTACTTGTGTCATCCAAATAGATGTCCTAACCGACTTGCCAAAACTATAGTTTGTTAACAAGAAATTTGTGGAGTGGTTGAAAAACGAGTTTTAATGACTCCAACCTAAGTGTATGTAAACTTCCGACTTCAATTGTATTTATATACATATACAGTGGGGAGAAGAAGTATTTGATACACTGCCGATTTTGCAGGTTTTCCTACTTACAAAGCATGTAGAGGTCTGTAATTGTTATCATAGGTACACTTCAACTGTGAGAGACGGAATCTAAAACAAAAATCCAGAAAATCACATTGTATGATTTTTAAGTAATTAATTAGCATTTTATTGCATGACATAAGTATTTGATACATCAGAAAAGCAGAACTTAATATTTGGTACAGAAACCTTTGTTTGCAATTACAGAGATCATACGTTTCCTGTAGTTCTTGACCAGGTTTGCACACACTGCAGCAGGGATTTTGGCCCACTCCTCCATACAGACCTTCTCCAGATCCTTCAGGTTTCGGGGCTGTCGCTGGGCAATACGGACTTACAGCTCCCTCCAAAGATTTTCTATTGGGTTCAGGTCTTGGGACTGTATATACACGTTTTAGAACAAATCAAATTGTATTTGTCACATGTGCCGAATACAAGAGGTGTAGACCTTGCAGTGAAATGCTTACTTACAAACCCTTAACCAACAATGCAGTTTAAGAAAATCCCCCAAAAAGTAAGAGACAAGAATAACAAATCATTAAAGAGCAGCGGTAAATAACAATAGTGGGGCTGTATACAGGGGGTACCGGGGGGTAAAATGAGGTAAAACTGATTTAAGTTTCCCTGCATTAAAGTCCCCAGCCACTAGGGCGCCACCTGTGGATGAGCGTTTTCCTATTTTAGCGGAATACAGCTCATTGAGTGCGGTTTTAGTGCCAGCCTCGGTCTGTGGTGGTATGAAGACAGCTACGAAAAATACAGATGAATACTCTAGATAGATAGTGTGGTCTACAGCTTATCATGAGATACTCTACCTCAGGCGAGCAAAACCCTGAGACTTCCTTAGATATCGTGCACCAGCTATTGTTAAGACACGGAACGGGGGCCGTTCCGTGTCTTAACAGAGGCTGCTGTTCTGTCCTGCCGATAGAGTGTATAACCCGCAAGCTGTATGTTCTTAATGTCGTCGTTCAGCCACGACTCGGTGAAACATAAGTTATTACAGTTTTTAATGTCCCGTTGATAGGATATACAGTACGTGCTTTCAGTTTGTCCCATTTGTTTCCCAGCGATTGAACGTTAGCTAGCAGAACGGAAGGCAAGGGCATATTAGCCACTCGTCGCCTGATCCTCACAAGGCATCCTGAAACCTACGTGTCAGGACCCGGTGTGAGAAACAGTCACAAATAGTCTAGTCGGCAGAACCCAGAAGATGAGGCAGACACAGTAGTACTAGAGACGGTGGTTTAATCAAGGTAAAAGATCTTCAGGCAAAAAATATAAATCCACAACGTCAAAAGTAAAGCCAAGAGAAAAAATGAATATCCTCCAAAATACAATGAAAATCCACAAAGTGGTAAGAACAGCAGGGAAAAAACAACCTCAAATGACTAATCAAAAATAAACAAGAACAAAACCAGAGTACCTCAGGAAAATCCAACTAGAGAAAAATATGTTCACAGCATGGCTGGGGCTGGGTGCTAACATACAAACACAGAGCAAAGAACTGATGAACACTAAGGGTTTAAATACCTACAAGGAAATGAGGCACAGGTGCAAACAATAACTAGAACAAGGGAAAAACAAAAGGTTCAAAAAGGCGCAATGGGGGCATCTAGTGACCAAAACCTGAATAGTCCTGGGCGATCTGGGCCTGGGCGGGTGTCCGTAGTATATCCCTCAAGTCCGACTCATTGAAGAAGAACTCCTCGTCCAATTTGAGGTGAGTAATCCCAGTTCTGATGTCCAGAAGCTCTTTTCTGTCATTAGAGACGGTAGCAGCAGCATTATGTACAAAACAAGTTACAAACAACACAAAAAAAAACAAGCAAAGCACCCCCACACCATACCAGCTCCTCCTCCATGCTTTACGGTGGGAAATATACATGCGGAGATCATCCGTTCACCCACACCACGTCTCACAATGACAGAGCGGTTGGAATCATATGCTGTGATGGCTGAGCTGGAGAAAGAAACGGTGGTCAATGTTGACAGGCTCATATAGTATAATTACCTCTGCATGTACTCTTATATGACTGTCTAATCATTATCCATCTCATGGTCTCTAGATCCTGATGCCTCGTTTGAAGATGTGAGGTTCAAGTGGATCCGTAAGCTGCGGCAGAGTGTTCTGGAAAGCCTGGAGTCTGGAGCAGACCTGGACTCTCTAAACCTCTACCAGTACAACCTGCCCAACTACCTGAGCCCGCCCTACCTGGACATGATGCCCCAGCTGACCGATCACAGGCTGCGACCGCAGGACCGCTTCCTGATGATCCTGACCTCTGACGGGCTGTGGGACGAGATGACCTCTGAGGGGGCAGTGCGAATGGTGGACGGTAGGGTGAGTGCGAGAGAGACGGGATGCTTTATGTGTGTGGGTGTGGTGGGTGTTCGTTTGTGTGCGAGGGCTGTGGGACAAACCACTAGTCGGCGGTGTCATGACTGTCCTGTGAGGATCCGAATATGTCAGATCAGCTTGGCAATGGATGACAGTAACCAGACCTTCTCTAACCCACAGAAGAGGGGAGGAGGGAACTGGGCTGGGTTGACAGCTCACTCCTGTTGTAAATTAGAAGAGAAGAAGACTCTCTCTCCCACTCCAGTATTAACCAAAGGAATGTTCTTTGTAACAGAGGTTTCCCGCCAAAACTCTTAAAATGCTCTAAAGTGAATACTGGAACAATATTTCTAACATACAAACATGGGGAATGATCTGAATAGATCTAAAGAATAATCATGTCATATGGGTTGTCATTTTGTGATGTCATCCAAATTTGAAATATAAACAATTATGAAAGTATTTTTGTTAAAATATGAATGCGATTTTAGGAGTGATAATAAAATGTGTCTCCTATAAACTCACAGTAAGTAAGTAGCCACGCCCCGAGTGAGGTCAGAGAGCGTGTTAGCCTAACGGAACCATCCCTGTCAGCCAGATTGCATAAAAGGATTGGTTAATAAATTAACATTTAGACCAGAAAAGCGCTTCACGCTTCACGTAGCTACACATTTGAAATGGTTGGAACTTTGAACTTCAACACTAGGTGAAGAAAATAAACTCACCTCCCAGACCAGGAAAGACGGGGAGCTGCAGCCCATGTCTAAAGTGGTTTGAACTCTTCCAAGGAGGATCGTCCAGAGTGAAGAACAGTAGAAGACGGGAAAGGGGTGACACCTTTCGGACAATCAGAGCCATACAAGCGTGCCGCTGAAAGTCCCATCACCCTTTCTAGGGAGGGCTGGTTCCGACAGAGATCCACGACAAACGAAGGCATTCACTCGTAAATACATTCAAGATTTCTTACTTCAAACTTGCGGCGGTTTGTGTGCAAAGTATATGATTACTGTGAAAATAGTTTCTAAAAAGTATCAATGATAAGTGTCTCTTTCTCTCTCTCTCTCAACCTCTCCATGTCGTTGTGTACAAAGCCAACATATTGTGTCAGTCCGCTAGGGACATTTTCCTAATGTATAAGTGTGTATGTTTCTTCTGTGTTATTGATTTTAGTTGCTAGTTAAAGTACAAATAATTAAACCAATTTGTGTAATACTGAATCATATGTAGGGCTGGGTTTTTTGCAGATGCAGGAGGTTACGACTGTTCAGAATTATAATATGATAAGAGGTTATGATTAATATGTTAAATGTTTTACAGATGTGATAGGTAAAGACCTTTAGAGTTTAATTCGGGAGATGGTAATGCTATAAACAACTGCTCTCGTGGTGCCCCAAGTTAATTGTTAAATGATTAATTTAATCGGGTAACAGATAAACATAGTTAGTTGATTCGATAAATAACAGTCATCAGATTAACGAAAGTACAGTCACGACAGCGGGAACTTCAAAAAATTGTGTGTCTGTGTTTTGTCCATGTGCATTTATCCTTTTATCAGTTCTCATCTACTAAACTGTTGTCCTGCAGGCTCCAGTCTCCCCGACTGAGAGACAGTTGAAGCTGGGCCAGAGACAAGAGCTGCTGCTGAAACGCTGTGCCAGCGCCATGCCCATCCTGGACCCCAACGCTGCCACATCTCATCAGACATGCCCTGGGCACAGGGGAGTACGGAGAGCTCTGCCAGGAAAGACTGGCATCCATGTTGGCTCTGCCTGAGGACCTGGCACACATGTATGGAGATGATATCATAGCTACTATGGTTTACCTCAACTCTGATCTCGCCAGACAACACAGGTAACACAGGTGGACACACAGACACAGACTATATAACAGCTTCTGGGGTTTATCTTAACATAGCCACAGCTAGCACATATAGACGGCCCGACACACATTAATTCACTCTCTCTCACACACACACACACTTATTCACAAAATTGTTAGCTACGGTGGTTGACCTCGACATATACACATACACACATTTCATGAAACTTGTTTACTTTACCCCAGGGGGTTGTGTACATAGACCTAAAGCTTGAATACTGCTTGCAGAAAAACAGTGAGTGGCATTGTATTAGTGTTTTTCAGATTGTTGAAGACATGAGGTACTGTTTTAGCTTGAAATCCCTACTACATGTTGGTAAATAACCATGTTGTACACACAATGAAAACCTTTGTTGTGTAGTTTACAATAATGTATGTAAGCTGATGTTTGTGTGTGTGTTTGTGTTTTTTCCTACATAGTCACCACGGTCCCAAAGCTGACACGACCTGGGGCGGCAGGTAGCCTAGTGGTTAGCGCGTTGTAACCGAAAGGTTGTTGGATCGAATCCCGAGCTGACAAGGTAAAAATCTGTCGTTCTGCCCCTGAACAAGGCAGTTAACCCACTGTTCCCCGGTAGGCTGTTATTGTTAATAAGAATTTGGTCTTAACTGACTTGCCTAGTTAAAAATAAAAATGTGTTTCACTAGACTAGTAGTACCAAACTTGACCATAGTTTAAATAAATAATATTTTCATATTCTGGTGCACTTCCTCACTTTATACTGTCCGATAAAATCCTTAATATATTTTCCTGAGTATATTTTTTATGACTTCATGTTAGCCGGTGTTAGTTTGCTAAAACTGCTATGTACCTTATTTTAACCAGATATGCTGACAATCTACGGTCCACAAACTGTGTGAAGGTTTCATTGTTATTGACACATGAAGTTTATATACATGTGTAATGCCGAGTTCACAGCAATTCCATTTAGATTAGTCAGATCAGGGGAGGAACTGAAATTGCCATTGTTTTCTGTGGAGGTTCTTTTCAAATCATGAATTTAACTTGAAATTAAAGCCAGTCAAAATGTCTTAATAGTTGTAACTCAATGAAAGTGAGTTAAAATGGAGTTTTCCTCTGTTTTCCTTTTTATGCTCACTTCGTCCACAGCGTTTCTTTAGTATAATTAACATTATGGAGCTGAGGCTGGAGGAAGTTTACTTTTTAGTCAATCACATGTCTGTACTGTCAATATTTTAAGTCACAATGTACCATCTTCTGTTTGAAAAAAGGACATTTAGTAAATTAAGTGATTCCCTTCACAATAGGTAAATAAGGCCTTGCTTTCAGCTTCGAATGGAGATTTAGAGATTTGTTATTGACTCAACAATTATCTTCCTGCACCACCTCCACTACTTTTGGTATCTTGGGCTACTTGTTTCATGCACAAGGTGAATATAAAATTAACTTTTATTTTACGTTTTCGATTGGAAATAATGGAACTTTTTAGATGCTTTACATTTGGAAAAATGTGTAAACAGGAAGCGGTTTGTCAAGATCTGATAAAACCGTGCAGGATGTGCCAGATAAAACAACCTACTTTTCATAGATATTTACACACTAGGTTTCCATTGACCCAGGTTTATTCGACAAAAGCAATGTAGCAACAAACAAAAAAATCCTTGCGACATGTGTAACGGAAACAAACAGCAGATAAGTTAAACAGATCACCGACCATTTCCAATCCCACCGTACGTTCTCCGCTATGCAATCTAGTTTCAGAGCTGGTCACGGGTGCACCTCAGCCACGCTCAAGGTCCTAAACGATATCATAACCGCCATCAATAAAAGGCAATACTGTGCAGCCATATTCGTAGACCTGGCCAAGGCTTTCGACTCTGTCAATCACCACATTCTTATCGGCAGACTCAACAGCCTTGGTTTCTCAAATGACTGCCTCGCCTGGTTCACCAACTACTTCTCAGACAGAGTTCAGTGTGTTAAATCGGAGGGCCTGTTGTCCGGACCTCTAGCAGTCTCTACGGGGGTGCCACAAGATTCAATTCTCGGGCTGACTCTCTTCTCTGTATACATCAATGATGTTGCTCTTGCTGCTGGTGAATCTCTGATCCACCTCTACGCAGACGACACCATTCTGTATACTTCTGGCCCTTCTTTGAACATTGTGTTAACTAACCTCCAAACGAGCTTCAATGCCATACAACTCTCCTTCCGTGGCCACCAACTGCTCTTAAATGCAAGTAAAACTAAATGCATACTCTTCAACCGATCGCTGCCCGCACCTGCCCACCCATCCAGCAACACTACTCTGAACGGTTCTGACTTAGAATATGTGGACAACTACAAATACCTAGGTGTCTGGTTAGACTGTAAACGCTCCTTCTAGACTCACATTAAGCATCTCCAATCCAAAATTAAATCTAGAATCGGGTTCCTATTTTGCAACAAAGCATCCTTCACTCATGCTGCCAAACATACCCTCGTAAAACTGACTATCCTACCAATTCTTGACTTCGGCAATGTCATTTATAAAATAGCCTCCAACACTTGTAACACTTGCAAATTGTATGCAGTCTATCACAGTGCCATCCATTTTGTCACCAAAGCCCCATATGCTACCCACCACTGCAACCTGTATGCTCTCGTTGGCTGGCCTTCGCTTCATATTCGTCGCCAAACCCACTGGCTCTATAAGTCTTTGCTAGGTAAAGCCCCGCCTTATCTCAGCTCACTGGTCATCATAGCAGCACCCACCCATACCACGTGCTCCAGCAGGTATATTTCACTGGTCACCCCCAAAGCCAATTCCTCTTTGGCCGCCTTTCCTTTCAGTTCTCTGCTGCCAATGACTGGAACGAATTGCAAAAATCACTGAAGCTGGAGACTCATATCTCTCTCACTAACTTTAAGCATCAGCTGTCAGAGCAGCTTACAGATCATTTCACATGTACATAGCCCATCTGTAAATAGCCCATCAAACTACCTCATCCCCATATTGTTATTTATTTATTTTTTCTCCTTTGCACCTCAGTATTTCTACTTGCACATTCATCTTCTGCATATCTATCACTCCAGTGTTTAATTGCTATATTGTAATTACTTCGCCACTACGGCCTATTTATTGCCTTACCTCCCTAATCTTACCTCATTTGCACACACTGTATATAGACTTTTCTATTGTGTTATTGACTGTATGTTTGTTTATTCCATGTTTAACTCTGTGTTGTTGTTTGTGTCGCATTGCTTTGCTTTATCTTGGCCAGGTCACAGTTTTAAATCTGGCCTACCTGGTTAAATGAAAAAATATATATATATAAGACACATTTTCTTAAGATTCACAACATTTTTATCCGTTCGACATGGGCAGAATTGTATTTTGTCAAACTTTTGTGAGAAATGATGGTGTAAACTGTGTTTTTTGAGTAAATTATGAGGTAGAGATAGACCTATGACGGGCACGTGATGTAGGTCAATAATGTAGCTGTAAGCTCCACTACACATTTAATTCTAAAGGCCTACTGAGAGCAAAATGTTTTTTTTCTACTAAAAATACAATTTCTTTGCAGGACAAGGATTGTCCTGACATTCAAACATGCCTGAACAGGGAGCAATAGTAGCCTAATAGCGTATTTTTGTAGGCACTGTGTCCACCAAGGTTCGTTGAACAAAACCTATGGGAAAATTAATGGCGTTTTTGAATAAACGCCAAAAATAAGGTCTGTGGTAAACACAGGCTTAGTAGATCTTATACGTATTGTTTTATGATATACTCTTCATCAGCTAACGTCACTTTTTGGGAATTTTGAAGTGTTTATGTAATTTAAAAAGCACAGAAATGCTTCATAAATCATAAAGGTCACGTTAACTGACTGATATTATCTCATAAAACAAAACGTATAAGATCTCCTAAGCTTGTGTTATCCTCAGACCTTATTTCTGTCATTCGTCCGATAACTATTCTTTCCCCATTCATTTTCACCATAGGAATGGCTGAACGAACCGTAGATAACTAATTTCCGTGTTTTAGGACTACAAGCTGGCGAACTCTATTTATTTGCCTTGCTTTTCTGGTTGGCTGGCAGGTTTCACCATCCAATTATTTCAGATATACATGAATAACAAGTTTCACCATGGCACGGACCGTGGCAATACATTGGCACATGATAATTATTAGAATATGTCAAATATTAGTCAATTATTGCATTCTATCCATGCTGGCTTTCGTGGGCTACAGATAGGTGGAAGGGCATAAAAGGCTGTCACCAATTTATTAATGCCTAAATGAGTAATGGAAACACTTCACCCAGTACATTTGTATTTGACACTGTAAAGTTGTTGCTTTTTAAATTGTGAAGTCATTACCTCCAGCTGTTTTCATCGACACTAAATGGTTCAGTGGGAAATCACTCTAGTAGGCATCTATCTATGTTCTATGCGATGTTTGTAAATGTAGACAAAAAAAATCACTGGACAAGTTAATGAAACATAGCTACTGACAGACTATCGTTATGACTAGAGGCATCACTACAAACCATGGTTCGATCTCGGGCTGTATCACAACCAGCCGGGAGTCCCATAGGCCGGTGCACAATTGGTCCAGCGTTGTCCAGGTTGGGGGAGGGGTTTGGCTGGGGTAGGCCGTCATTGTAAAATAAGAATTTGTTCTTAACTGACTTGCCTAGTTAAATAAAGGTTAAGTTTTTTTTATGAATAAACTGCAAAAGCAGCTGTAACTCTGGATAATTCCTCATTCGTGTTATATGAATTACGTTTTAGTCATTGAACAGAAGCTCTTATCCAGCACGATAGTAGGCTAGTGAGTACATACATTTTCCATGGGGGAATCAAACCCACAATCCTGGTGTTGCAAGTGCCATGCGCTACCAACTAAGACAAACGGGACAAATGAAAGAAAGAAGATTTAGAGGAGTGCTACAGTTGCTACAGTACCTCAAGTTTACTTAACCTTTAGTTTATAGTTTATAAATGGGGAGGATTAATGGTCTCTTTCTTTCTCCCCATCCCCAACCTCCCTCTCTCTCTCAGAATGAACTGCTTCTCTCCATTCCAGTCCTCTTACAACCATGTTCAGAAAAGTATGATAAGGTGACATATTTCCTTTTGGGGTCAACTCTGAGGTTAAAGTCTACTACTTTAGTAGAGAAAGAACAATATAACATTTTATCCATTCTCAAAATTGTTAATAGATGCTCCCGAATTAAGTACTCTCTCCAAGATTTGCTGTAGTCTCAACAGTTAACCCACTGGTTGTAACGTCCTGACCAGAGTTCTTATGTGTTTTGCTTGTTTAGTGTTGGTCAGGACGTGAGCTGGGTGGGAATTCTATGTTGTGTGTCTAGTTTGTCTGTTTCTGTGTCCAGCCTAATATGGTTCTCAATCAGAGGCAGCTGTCAATCGTTGTCCCTGATTGAGAATCATATATAGGAGGCTTGTTTTGTGTTGGGATTTTGTGGGTGATTGTTTCCTGTCTCTGTGTTTTGTCTGCACCAGATAGGACTGTCTCGGTTTTCACATTTGTTATTTTGTTATTTGTATAGGGTTACTGTTTATACGTCTAATTAAACATGTTGAACACTAGCCGCGCTGCATTTTGGTCCTCTCCTTCATCCCAGGAAGAAAACCGTGACACTGGTTTAAATCATTCACAGATGAAACAATTACTTAGCTAGTTGTAGCAAGGAGTAAGACCCATAATACCAATATTGCAAAGTATTATTGTTATTATAACACTGACAGATACATGTTATGTTTGTCAAACATTAGTGAAAACAACATTTTAAATGTACCACCCACCTTGTCTTATTATCTTTGTGTCAGATTCACTGAGAAATGATTTAATATTGGCTTAATAACTTTACCTTTCTCTCTCTTACTGGAGGTGTCCAGTTTGGGGATGAGCAAAGGGCTGAGCTAATTCACAGGGTAACCATGGTGATTCCCATAGCAGATGAACTGATCCAGAGAAACATGCTTCATAAAATAAATGTACAATACAATCCGTGATGCCAGGCCCTGCCAGGAACAGATGAGACTGCTGTACGAGGCCCTATATTCAGGAGGACCAACGGTGAAAGTAGTCTTTTATGAGATTCTATTTGAAAAACAACATAATCTAGTCCAAGATCTGGGAAAGAGGCTCTGTATATGTTTTTTTTTTATTGACCATTTGACTTTTGTATGTTGCACATATTGTTTGTTTTAAAATATTTGTAGTGAACAATAATGTAAAATGTTCAATTATATTATATTTGTGTAGAAAAGACTAAGAAACTGGTAAGGACAATCTTCTTGTATCTCTCTGATGTAAATGTATTGTATATTTTACAATGACTAGTCCTTGAGGAAATAACTCTGCCATTTCATTATCATTACCACCATATTTAATTATATTCACTTGCTTTTAAGAAGATGCAGGAGGTGAGACTTAATGTGAGTGTTGACCATTTACATGTAGCTTATTGATTTAGCAGATTCCTAGACTAAAGCCAATGAGGAGCCCATGCAGGGCCTCATTTAAATCTCACTGTGTCAGCCTGTTCCCCACAGTAGATCTGGGGTCTTGGTGTGAGCTGAGTGAATTGGTGGGATGATAACAATAATTATTATTATTATTTTGTATGTATTGTATGTATTGTATCGCTTTCTGGAAATATGTCTTACACATCAACATCCCATCAGAACAGCATAACCATGTAGTGTATTTTTTAAATGTATTTTTTATTTAACTAGGCAAATCAGTTAAGAACAAATTCTTATTTACAATGACTGCCTACCAAAAGGCCTCCTGCGGGGACGTGGGCTGGGATAAATAAAATAAAAATAGTAATAATTTAGGACAAAACACACATCACGACAAGAGAGACAACACTACATAAAGATAGACCTAAGACAACAACATAGCAAGATAGCAAAACATGACAACACAGCATGGTAGCAACACATGACAACAACATGGCAGCAGAACAACATGGTAGCAGCACAACATGGTACAAACATGATTGGGCACAGACAACAGCACAAAGGGCAATAAGGTAGAGACAACAACACATCACGCAAAGCAGCCACAACTGTCAGTAAGAGTGTCCATGATTGAGTCTTTGATTGAAGAGATTGAGATAAAACTCTACAGTTTGAGTGTTTGTTGCAGCTCGTTCCAGTCGCTAGCGGCAGCGAACTGAAAAGACGTTTTGTGGACCTTTAACAGAATGCGACTGGCAGAACGGGTGTTGTATGTGGAGGATGAGGGCTGCAGTAGATATCTCAGATAGTGGGGAGTGAGGCCTAAGAGGGTTTTATAAATAAGCATCAACCAGTGGGTCTTGCGGCGGGTATACAGAGATGACCAGTTTACAGAGAAGTATAAAGTGCAGTGATGTGTCCTATAAAGAGCATTGGTGGCAAATCTGATGGTCGAATGATAAATAACATCTAGCTGCTCGAGAGCACCCTTACCTGCCGATCTATAAATTATGTCTCCGTAATCTAGCATGGGTAGGATGGTCATCTGAATCAGGGTTAGTTTGGCAGCTGGGGTGAAAGATGAGCGATTACGATAGAGGAAACCAAGTCCAGATTTAACTTTAGCCTGCAGCTTTGATATGTGCTGAGAGAAGGACAGTGTATCGTCTAGCCATACTCCCAAGTACTTGTATAAGTTGACTACCTCAAGCTCTAAATCCTCAGAGGTAGTAATCACACCTGTGGGGAGAGGGGCATTCTTCTTACCAAACCTTAACAAGGTTAAGGGCAGAGAAAGCTTGTTAAACACTCTTCAACAAAGTTTTCTTAGTGTACAACACAAAATCTTGGGAGGCAGCTGAGTATAAGACTGTATCATCTGCATATAAATGGATGAGAGAGCTTTCTACTGCCTGAACTATGTCGTTGATGTAAATTGAGAAGAGCGTGGGGCCTAGGATCGAGCCTTGGGGTACTCCCTTGGTGACAGGCAGTGGCTGAGACAACAGATGTTCTTACTTTATACACTGCACTCTGAGAGAGGTAGTTAGCAAACCAGGCCAAAGACCCCTCAAGAATGGAATGGTCTACCGTATCAAAAGTTTTGGCCAAATCAATTAAAATAGCAGCACAACATTGCTTAGAATCAAGGGCAAAGCCTATTCCCCCTCAGGAAACTAAAAAGATTTGGCATGGGTCCTCAGATCCTCAAAAGATTTTACAGCTGCACCATCGAGAGCATCCTGACGGGTTGCATCACTGCCTGGTATGGAAACTGCTCGGCCTCCGACTGCAAGGTACTACAGAGGGTAGTGCGTACAGCCCAATACATCACCGGGGCCAAGCTTCATGTCATCCAGGACCTCTATACCAGGCGGTCTCAGAGGAAGGCCCTAAAAATCAAAGACTCCAGCCACCCTAGTCATAGACTGTTCTCTCTGCTACCGGACGGCAAGCGATACCGGAGCGCCAAGTCTAGGCCCAAGAGGCTTCTAAACAGCTTCTACCCCCAAGCCACAAGACTCCTGAACAGCTAATCAAATGGCTACCCAGACTATTTGCACCCCCCCCCCCCCKCTATGCTGCTGCTACTCTCTGTTATTATCTAGGCATAGTCACTTTAACAACCCTACCTGTATGTACAAAAGTATCTCAAATACCTCGACACATGTGCCTCCGAACATTGACACATTGACTCTGTACCGGTACCCCCTGTATATAGCCCCGCTATTGTTATTTACTGCTGCTCTTTAATTATTTGTTTTTCTTATCTCTTACTTATTTATTATTATATATATTTTTTAGGTATTTTCTTAAAACAGCATCATTGGTTAAGGGCTTGTAAGTAATCATTTCACTGTAAAGTCTACACCTGTTGTATTCGGCGCATGTGACAAAAACATTTTTTTTTTTTGATATTGTTAATGTTGTAAATGACTATTGTAGCTGGAAATGGCTGATTTTTTTATGGAATATCTACATAGGCATACAGAGGCCCTTTATCAGCAACCATCACTCCTGTGTTCCAATGGCACACTGTTAGCTAATCCAAGTTTATAATTTTAAAAGGCATTTTATCAGCCAAATTTATCATTGTAATTGATCATTAGAAAACCTTTTTGCAATTATGTTAGCACAGCTGAAAACTGTTGTTCTAATTAAAGAAGCAATAAAACTGGCCTTCTTTAGACTAGTTGAGTATCTGGAGCATCTGCATTTGTGGGTTTGATTCCAGGCTCAAAATAGCCAGAAACAAAGAACTTTCTTCTGAAACTCGTCAGTTTATTCTTGTTCTGAGAAATGAAGGCTATTCCATGCGAGAAATTGCCAAGAAACTGAAGATCTCGTACAACGCTGTGTACTACTCCCTTCACAAAACAGCGCAAACTGGCTCTAACCAGAATAGAAAGAGGAGTGGGAGGACCCGGGTGCACAACTGAGCAAGAGGACAAGTACATTAGAGTGTCTAGTTTGAGAAACAGACGTCTCACAAGTCCTCAACTGGCAGCTTCATTAAATAGTACCCGCAAAACACCAGTCTCAATGTCAACAGTAAAGAGGCGACTCCGGGATGCTTCTCCTCTGTCCAGTGTCTGTGTTCTTTTGCCCATCTTAATCTTTTCTTTTTATTGGCCAGTCTGAGATATGGCTTTTTCTTTGCAACTCTGCCTAGAAGGCCAGCATCCCGGAGTCGCCTCTTCACTGTTGACGATGAGACTGGTGTTTTGCGGCAATTTATTGCTTGCCTTAATTTTGCCTTGGCAGCAGCTAATGGGGATCCATAATAAATACAAATACCACCACTATGTTTGACCGTTTTTATGGGGTTCTTACTGTGGAATGCAGTGTTTGGTTTTCGCCAGGCATAATGGGACACGTCTTCCAAAAAGTTTACTAAAGTTTGCCAAAAGGCAGCACCTGGAAGCACCTGGATGATCATCAAGAATCTTCGAAGAATGTTCTATGGACAGATGATTCAAAAGTATAACTTTTTGGACGACATGGGTCCCATTATGCCTGGCAAAAACCAAACACTGCATTCCACATCCACAGTAAGAACCTCATACCAACACTCAAGCATGGCGGTTTGGGGATGCTTTGCTGCCTCAGGACCTGGATGACTTGCCTAATTAGAAGGAACCATGAATTCTGCTCTGTATCAGAGAATTCTACATGAGAATGTCAGGCCACCCGTCTGTGAGCTGAAGCTGAAGCACAGCTGGGTCAGGCAGCAAGACTATGATCCAAAACACACAATCAAGTCTACATTAAATTTGCTAAAAAGCAACAAATTTGAAGTTTTGTAATGGCCTAGTCCAGACCTAATCCCAACTGAGATATTGTAGCAGGACATGAAATGAGCAGTTCATGATTGAAAACCCACAAATGTCATTGAGTTACAGCAGTTCTGCATGGAAGAGTGGGACACAATTTCTCCACAGCGACTTGAGAGACTGATCAACAACTACAGGAAGCGTGTGGTTGGAGTCAATGCAGCTACTTTTTCCACACAGGGGCATTGGGTGTTGCAAAACTTTGTTTATGAAATCAATTAAATAAGTATGTAATTGTTGTGTTATTTGTTCTCTCAGGTGCCCCTTATTTAATATTAGGTTTTGGTTGAAGATCTAATAACATTCAGTATCAAAAATTAGAAAGGGGGCAAATACTTTTTTCACGGCACTGTACGTATAACTTTTCAGAACTATACTGTATGCAGTGGTTGGATGGTGTGAATAGTTATCCAATGATTAATCATTACAACATCTGTTTGGGAGTTAAAATGTATGGCCTGTATTTATTTTCAATCTCTCCTAAATAAATGTGTGAAATATACAAGCAACAATTTATTTTCATTATTTAGGGATGCAGAGCTGCTTACAAGTGTATGTATTACCTGATATAAGCCTGGGAATAAAACACAGGTCTCCCATAAGCCAAGGAATTTTAAGACACATCAACCAGAAATACTTCACTGATAAGACAGAGCATAGATATATTTCATAACAATTCACTGTCAGCAGGACTTTACACGTCCCAAAAATTTGTATTGTCATTTTGCAGGTGTTTATAAATGTGAAAAAAATTATTGATTGATTGCTCGTAGTTGTGTGGTTGCGGTCAGAAGTTTATGTCGTTGAGGTCAGGAGTTGTGTGGTTGTGGACACTAGATGTGGTCAGAAGTTGTGTGGTTGTGGTCAATAGTTGTGTGGTTGTGGTCCTTAGATGTGGTCAGAAGTTGGGTGGTTGTGTTCAGAAGTTTTGTGGTTGTTGTCAGTATTTGTGTTGTCGTGGTCATTAGATGTGGTCAGAAGTTGTGTGGTTGTGTACAATAGTTGTGTGGTTTACAATGACACAGTTGTGGGTTTGATTGTTAAATGCAATGCCCCTTTAGACCTCCTTTAATGCTTTAAAACACAGTCATCCATTTCAGCGTATGGACCCATTTTGCATTGAACATGTGCAAGTTCGGCATTTTAGATGCGTTTAAACATTTCATCCCATTATAGGTTTTGTCCCCTTTAATTAAGTTTAAACAGGCTGTATCTTTAGATCCTTTAGTTGCGTTCCATTGATGCATTGTATTTCCACTTTAGGCCTAATATTAGACATTTTTATTAGGCCACATTGTGCATTGGTTCTCAGTGTTTCCCAAACTCAAACTTCTTAATTGTTTTCACAGCGCTGTGTTTTGAATTCCATTTCCAAGTTAACATTCCAATTATAAGCACATTTGCGCTTCCATAATATGCTTGATCAAACGATTGCATTGAACAGGGCAGCTCATTCATTTGCAGAGGTTACTCACGGCTGGCGAATTCTAGGAGTTCAAGTCCTTCCAAGCGAGCTGTCCTTGCGGTCTGAATGCAATGATAAATATAAAAATATCCAGCGTGTGTCCATACCGAAGCTTTCCTTCCGATAGTAATCCTTCACGGAGTCTTTTGACTTGTCGTCACCAAATACAGTAATTGCCTCAACAGCACTCTGTAGGGTAACACCATGGTGTAGCCAGAGGACAGCTAGCTTCCGTTCTTCTTTCGGTACATTGACTTCAATACAAAACCTAGGAGGATCACAGTTCTCACCCCCTTTCATAGAGTTACACAGTAATTCTGACAACTTCCAGAGGATGTCCTCCAACCTATCAGAGCTCTTGCAGCATGAACTGACATGTTGTCCACTCAATCAAAGAATCAGAGAATTAATCTAGTACTGAAAGCATAAGCTAAAGCTAGCTCGCACTGCAGTGCATAAAATGTGGTGACAATAGTTGAACAGTTTTGAACTAATTAATTTATTCAAAAATGAAGGGAGAGCAAGAGAGAGAGAGAGATAACTAGAAATATCATTTTTTTTCACCTTTCACTTACTTAGCTAGCTAATGCAGCTAGCTAGTTAAGCCTACACAAACACCCAGCTCAAACAGAGGATGCTATGTTAGCTAGCTGACTTTGACTATCCAACACTGGAACTCTTCCAAGTCAAGTTAAGCTTTTGGCTTTACTAATTAATTTCCACCGGGGCCCGCCGGTGTAACTGCTAAACTGGTTACTGACTGTACTGCATGATTGTAGCGGGTTTACTAATGCATTAGTTCTATTAGCTATGTTGACTATGATGTTACTTTAGCTAATATGGTGACAATGATGTAGGCTGTGTGTAGCGGTTAGTGGTTATGTTACACATCAGACAACTGATGTGTTGTGCATTAAAGTCCACAAGCAAAGGGAAAAAGTGAGAGGAGGAGAGCCCATAGATGCGATAATCAATACCACGAGATATTTGTATGTGGCTGCTATGAAAGTGAACTGTGTTTACGTGTGATCAGGGGTGTATTCATTCCTCCTATTCAGTTGAAAAACGTTTATTAAACGGAAGCGAACTGAACGAAACGGGGATAAACATACCTGAATTTGTCCATTAAAAACTCTTGTTTGCAACTGTTGGACGAATGATTACACCGTAGATCAGCTAGATGCAGGCAAAAGTGTGCAAGGCGGTATTGAATGTGTCACTGTCTGTCCATGTGTCACTGCCTGTCACCTCAACATTTTCCCTTAACCTGTGTGCACCAACGTTATAAACTTTCATTCTTAGGCTAGGTTGTAGCAACCTAATGATGGGTATAGGGAAAATGTGTGTATCATGTAGTAGCCTAAACCTATCAATTTTACGTTGAACTGGTTGAATGGAATATGAATGACATCCAATATGCTATAATAGGAATAAGGCCATGCTCATGAAAAAAAGAATCATCCTCCCTCATCTTAAACTGCACCGACCGCCACTGGTCTACACACAATACCCCATAATGGCAAGGTGAAAACATGTTTAATATTATTTGGGCAAATGATTGAAAATTAAATACAGAAATATCCCATTTACATAAGTATTCACACCCCTGAGTCAATACATGTTAGAATCACATTTGGCAGTGATTACAGCTGTGAGTCTTTCTGTATAAGTCTCTAAGAGCTTTGCACACCTGGATTGTACAATATTTGACCATTATTCTTTTTTAAATTCTTCAAGCTCTGTCAAATTGGGTGTTGATCATTGGCCATAGATTTTCAAGCAGATTTAAGTCATTACTGTAACTCGCCCACTCGGGAACATTCACTGTCTTCTTGGTAAGCAACTCCAGTGTAGATTTGGCCTTGGGATTTAGGTTATTGTCCTGCTGAAAGGTGAATGAATCTTCCAATGTCTGGTGAAAAGCAAACTGAACCAGGTTTTCCTCAAGGATTTTGCCTGTGCTTAGCTCCATTACGTAACTTTTTATCCTGAAAGACTCTCCAGTCCTTAATGATTACAAACATATGAATACCACGATGCAGCCACCACTATGCCTGACAATTTGGACTGGTACTCAGTGATGTGTTGTATTGGATTTGCCTCAAACATAAGGCTTTGTATTCAGGAAAAAAAGGTAATTCCTTTGCCACATTTTTTGCAGTTTTTCTTTACTGCCTTGTTGCTAACAGGGTGCATGTTTTTGAATATTTGTATTCTATACATGCTTCCTTCTTTTCACTCTGTCAATTAGGTTAATATTGTGGAGTAACTACAATTTTGTTAAACTCTGTCACCATTGGCTTCATGGTGAAATTCCTATTTCAGCTTTTAATTTTAAATTAATTTGTACATATTTCGAAAAACATACACATTTAATTCAACATCTAAAAACCCTCCCACTTTAGTAGATGCTTTTTCCACTTGGTTCACTCGACCTTATTCATGGTTTCCACCTGCATAATGGTGAAGGAATTATGAGGGAATTAGGTCACGGTTAGAATATGGCTTATCTGTAGACACACCTCCACCACACCTTCATTTCTTAGATCTCTACCTGAACAAATAGCTGGTGAATAGCATGCTATTCTCATGCTTAAGTTCAAAGTCAGAATAAGCATAGTGAAAAAAGTGCATAAAAAGGAATGACGATTTATTTACACGTGCTTAACTCGGGTCAGAATCTGCCTCTAAAGGATTTGGTAAACAAAATGTCCTTATAAAGTGTGCTTTACCATGTCAAATAAAGTGACACAAGGTCCCCTTTGGCACCAGGGAGTATGTACCAAGGCAAAGTAGGTAATGACAAAGACGTACTATTGAACTTTCCCTTTTCAATAATGTGCCTATACATACAGTATCTTCCAATGTGTGTCTTTAAGAGACACCGCCCAGGATTTATCAGTAGTCAGATGATGTGTTTTATAAAAGTCAAGAACCATATCTTGTCCTGGTCAACCATTAACACAAAACGTCATATAGTACCCTCCATGTGCCTCTCTGTCTAACCATTAACAGTAAAATGGCCAATATAGAGTGAACTCTCGACTTGAACCACTGTTATGTCTGCGGGGGGGGCTAAATACATTTTATTCTATTGCAGTGAAATTAAAGTGGATTTAATTGTAATTTTTGGTCAATGATCTACATAAAATACTCTGTAATGTCAAAGTGGAAAAAAGATTACAAATTATTTTTAAGATTAATAAAAACCAGAACACTAATATAGCTTGATTAGATAAGTCTCCTCCTCCTGAATCAAGGTATTGGGGATCATGATATTCATTGTGTTATTGGTAAGAAACTCCAATGTAGATTTGGCCTTGTGTTGTAGGTTATTGTCCTGCTGAAAGTTGAATTCCTCTCCCAGTGTCTGTTGTAAAGCAAACTGAAGCAGGTTTTCATCTAGGATTTACATTTAACATTTACATTTACATTTAAGTCATTTAGCAGACGCTCTTATCCAGAGCGACTTACAAGATTTGACCTAGGTTTAGCTCCATTCCGTTTCTTTTCATGCTAAAAAAACTCCCCATTCTTTGCCTATGTCAAGCATACCTAAACCATGATGCAGCCGCCACTATGCTTGAAAATAAGGAGGTCAGGGATGTGTTGTATTGGATTAGCACCAAATATAAGGCTTTGCATTTAGGCCAAAAAAGTGTATTCCTTTGCTGTCTTTTTTTGCAGTATTACTTTACCGCCTTGTTGCATACAAGATGCATGTTTTGCAATATTTGTATTCTGTACATTTTTATTCTTATTTTTACTTTGTCATTTAGGCTATTATTGTGGAGTCACTACAATGCTGTTGGTCCATCCTCAGGTTTCTCCCATCACAGCATTTGAACTCTTTCCATCCTGTCCTGCAGCTCAGTTCAGAAAGACGCCTGCCTCTTTGATGTGTCTGGGTGGTTTAACACATCATCCACAGCATAATTGTGACCCGTCAGGAAACTAGGCATTTGTTGCGCATCACTACTTCACAGGAGAGGGATTTGAACGTAACCTTTTCTTTAATGATCAAAATTAGTTTTTTTTGCAGATATGCCTTCTGGAACATGTGGACTTTCATGTGCCTTAATAACAAACTTCTATGCCTTCTGTAAATATGTAAATATGAGCCTAGTTGGTTTCAAATCAAAGTGTATTTGTCATGTGTGCCAAATACAACAGTTGTAGACCTTACAGTGAAATGCTTACTTACAGGCTCTAACCAATAGTGCAAAAAAGGTGTTAGGTGAACAATAGGTAAGTAAAGAAATAAAACAACAGTAAAAAAGACAGGCTATATACAGTAGCAAGGCTATAAGAGTAGCGAGGCTACATACAGACACCGGTTAGTCAGGCTATTTGAGGTAGTATGTACATGTAGATATGGTTAAAGTGACTATGCATATATGATGAACAGAGAGTAGCAGTAGCATAAAAGAGGGGTTGGCGGGTGGTGGGTGGCGGGACACAATGCAGATAGCCCGGTTAGCCAATGTGCGGGAGCACTGGTTGGTCGGCCCAATTGAGGTAGTATGTACATTAATGTATAGTTAAAGTGACTATGCATATATGATAAACAGAGAGTAGCAGCAGCGTAAGGAACCTTCCCGCTAGCCATGATTGGCTGAGATAATGGATGGGCTGGACATGCCGAGAGATTAGTTCAGATTGGTCTGCCATGTAGCACACTTCTGTCTATAACATGAGCTGCTCAGTATTTGTAGGTAATCCTTTCTGACGCTGCTTTTTTGAAAGATATCACGTAGTAGAATTGCAAATGAGTTGCTCCACTTTCTGGAGGACAGAATTTTTAAATCAGTGGAATGCTTGGTGGAATTAGAGTATGATAGCTAAGGAGATGGAGAAACTTATTGCGTTTGATTGCAAATAAACAGAGGGAGTCAAAAAGAGAACACACCGAATTCTGTTGTATAAAATACCTGTCTCCAGATTACATCTTCAAACTAAGGGCAGCCATGACATCCGTGACAGAGAGGGAGAAGCGTCCATTCATGTATACAGGTAAGATAGTCTAGCAAGCTACATTTTCAGATATTATGCGTTTCTAATTTTGTCAGAAAGTTGTTTGCATTTCAAGTTAAAGTGTACTGTTAGCTAGCTAGCTAACGTTACGTGTATGGTCTGTGTAGTAATATTATTTGTATCGCAGAGCCATTTGCATTGCTAGTTATAGCCTAATGTTAGCTAGCTAGCTAACATTGAACCTGGTTGGTTAGCTACATGCAGATTCATGCAGGGTAGTAATGTTATGAGTTGGGATTATGGTTAAATGTTTAGCTAGCTAGCTACATGTCTAAACAAAAGACTCCACTATGCAAGTAACCATTTCACTACACCTTCTGTATCCTGTGCATGTGACAAATAACATTGGATTTTTATTTGATATAGTATGTTTACCAGAGACGGTAATGTGAAGAACATGACTTGCACCAAAGTCAAATTAGGATATAACATTAGGCCAACGAGACAGTGTCCAAGTTAAGAAATTCTCCGGTAGAATCCCCTGCTTTTATTTTGTCACACTCACAACCGTAAACTATTTTCTGTCATTTGCTCACCATTAAGTTGTAAATAATGATCTTGTTGTGAGTTTATTTTCCTGTAATAAGGAAGACAAAAGAGCTAAAGTGAAGACGTTGTCAGCTATATGATATGGTCAACTAAAATCATTTTTAAACGGGTGGATTTATTGTCTTTTAAAATACAGTAGTTATGTTATTTAGGGCCACCAGGCTACTGATGTCACACAGCCTGTAGCTTTTTTGTTTATACTTTTTCATAACGACAAGTTTGATGTCGGACGACAATAGAATTTTCATGATGTCACTGCGACATCTGTTGATAGATATAGTATAAACCAGCCTTTAGTCTTGAAATTTTGGGTTGTTTAGTACATGGCCTCACATGTAAATCCTTATAGAGATGGGTGGCGCTAAGGCTTAAGAGGGTGTAAACGATGCTGAATGAGTGTAGACAAAGAAGAGCTCTCCAGTAGGTTTACCAAAACATTCAAGGCCCATTTTCTCAAAAGTGAGGTAACAAGTTTATCAACTTTCCAAGCAGAATTACTTTTCCATTGTTCCTCAACTGTATTGTATGATATACCATTTTCTATCTCTGAGTCTCTACTTTTATCCAATGTAAAAAACACAATTTCTAATTTTGCTAGATAAGACCGAATCGAAGCCGGTCGGTCACAATTATTAACTTGACCATGCTTAAAGAAATATTAAATGTCTGATTTGTTATTTTTACCCATCTACAATCACTGCCCTTCTTTATGAGGCTTTCACAAAGTTCCCTGGTCTTTGTAGTTGAATCGTTGCTTGAAATTCAATATTAGACTGAGGGACCTTACAGGTGTTGGTAACCCTTCATTTTACAGTCTGGTAATTACTAGGTAAATACCTAGCAACAAAAAGTAAATACATAGTAACTATTTAGTCCCAAACATACTTACTAGGAACCAAGCATGTAAAAACTACTTATGAAATACAAAGTAACAAAATGTAATTATATAGTAGTCCACTTTATTCCAAAATAAATATATTAAGGACCTTATAAGTACAAGGTACTTATTATGTAAATACCTAGAAACAACATCTGATATTTTATTTATTTTTTACCATGTACTTACCACATAAATACCTTCAAGTCAATCATCCTGACGTTGGTATCCTCTCACAATGTTTATATGTACTTTGCCTTTAGTTACCATGTACAGTGCATTTGGAAAGTGTTTAGACCCCTTCACTTTTCCACATGTTGTTACAGTACAGCCTTATACTAAAATTTATTAAATTGTTTAAATCTACACACAACACCCCATAATGGCATAGCAAAAATAGGTTTTAAAAAATGTTAGCAATTTATTTTTAAATATCACATTTACATAAGTATTCAGGCCCTTTACTTGGTACTTTGTTGAAGCACCTTTGGCAGCAATTACAGCCTCGAGTCTTCTTGGGTATGACGCTACAAGCTTGGCAAACCTATATTTGGGGAGTTTCTCCCATTCTTTTCTGCAAATCCTCTCGAGCTCTGTCAGGTTGGATGGGGAGCGTCGCTGCACAGCTATTTTCAGGTCTCTACGGAGATGTTGGATCGGGTTCAAGTCCGTGCTCTGGCTGGGCCACTCAAGGACATTCAGAGACTTGTCACGAAGACCCTCCTGCTTTGTCTTGGCTGTGTGCTTAGGGTCGTTTGTCCTGTTGGAAGGTGAACCTTCACCAAAAGTCTGAGGTCCTGAGCACTCTGGAGCAGGTTTTCATCAAAAATCTCTCTGTACTTTCCTTCGTTCATCTTTCCCTTGATCCTGACTAGTCTCCCAGACCCTGCTGCGGAAATAAATCCCCACAGCATGATGCTGCCAACACCATGCTTTACTGTAGGGATGGTGCCAGGTTTCCTCTAGATGTGACGCTTCTCATTCAGGCCAAAGAGTTCAATCTTGGTTTCATCAGACCAGAGAATCTTGTTTCTCATGGTCTGAGAGTCCTTTCGGTGCCTTTTGTCAAACTCCAAGCAGGCTGTCTAGTGCTTTTTACGGAGGAGTGGCTTCTGTCTGGCCACTGTACCATAAAGGCTTCATTGGTGGAGTGCTGCAGAAATGGTTGTCCTTCTGGAAATTTCTCGCATCTCCACAGAGGAACTCTGGAGCTCTGTCAGAGTGACCATCGGGTTCTTGGTCACCTCCCTGACAAAGGCCCTTTCCACCGATTGCTCAGTTTGGCCGGGCTGCCAGCTCTAGGAAGAGTCTTGATGCTTCCAGACTTCTTCCATTTAAGAATGATGGAGGCCACTGTGTTCTTGGGGACCTTCAATGCTGCAGAAAGTTTTTTGATACCCTTCCCCAGATCTAAGCCTCGACACAATCCTTTCTTGGGAGCTCTACGGACAATTCCTTCAACCACATGGCTGGGTTTTTGCTCTGACATGCTCTGTCAACTGTGGGACTTTATATAGACAGATGTGTGCCTTTCCAAATCATGTCCAATCAATTGAATTTACCACAGGTGGACTCCAATCAAGTTGTAGAAACATTTCAAGGATGATTAATATAAACAGTATGAATCTGAGCTCAATTTTGAGTCTCATATCAAAGGGTCTGAATACTTATGTAAATAAGATGTTTCTGTTTTTTTTATTTTATAAATTCTCAAAGATAAAAAAAAAAACTGTTTTTGCTTTGTCATTATGGGGTATTGTGTGTAGATTAATGAGGAGGGGAATTATTTAGTCCATTTTAGTATAAGGCTGTAACATAACAAAATGTGAAAAAAGTCAAGGGGTCTGAATACTTTCCGAATGCATAGTATGTTTGTATTAAAAGGTCTGTAAAATTAAGTGATGTCTGTTTCCTGGTATATACAATGAGGTTACTTGTAAAATACTACCACATTGGATGACTCCATCTGATAAAGACGACAGAAAATCTGTCCGTGATCTTACCCTGTTGTCTCATGGTACCACCTTCACACTTACAGGGTAGGTTAAAAGTAGACAGGCTGTAAAATGAAGCTGTATACATGTAAATACCAGATACTTGTAAGTCAACTAACGCTCTATGATTTAGTCTAATTATTGTGTAGACATAATGTACCAAGTAATTTTCCTTACATCATACAACCTTAACACTTACAGGGAAGGTACATTTTACATAGACATTTTAGTCATTTAGCAGACACTCTTATCCAGAGCGACTAACAATTCGTGCATTCATCTTAAGATAGCTAGGCGAGACAACACATCACAATCGTATCAAGTACAGTTTCCCTTTTAAAGTAGTTATCAGCAAAGTCAGTGCTAATGGGAAAAGAGAAGTGCTGTGAGAGTACTTTAAGATACTCTTTAAAGAGGTAGGGTTTCAGATGTTTTTGAAATATGGGCAGGGACTCCGCTGTCCTGACTAGAGTGAAGCTTGTTTCACCATTGGGGTGCCAGGACAGAGAACAGCTTATTTTTTCCCCCATTTACGATCTTGTCTCATCACTGCAACTCCTCAACTGGCTTGGAAGATGCGAAGGTCGAGTCATGCATCTTCCGAAACATGACCCGCCAAACCGAGCTCCTTAACACCCACCCGCTTAACCCAGCTGCACCAATGTGTCAGAGGAAACACCGTTCAACTGACAACCATATTCAGCCTGCAGGCGCCCAACCCGCCAGAAGGAGCGCGATGAGTCAAGTGAAGCCCCCCCGGCCAAACCCTCCCCTAACCCAGACAACGCTGGGTCAATTGTACACCGCCTTATGGGACTCCCGATCACGGCCGGTTGAAACACAGCTTGGGATCAAACCTGGGTCTGTAGTGACATTTCAAGCACTGTGATGCAGTGCCTTAGCCCACTGCGCCACTCAGGAGGCCAGACAGAGAACAGATTTGACTGGGCTGAGCGGGATCTGAACTCCCGTAGGGGTGGGAAGGCCTAGAGATGTAGGGTTTGAGCATAGCCTGAAGGTATAGAGGGGCAGTTCCCCTTGCTGCTCCGCAGGCAAGCACCAGGGTATTGAAGATGATACGAGCTTCGACTGGAAGCTAGTGGAGTATACGGAGAAGTGAGGTTGGTATGGGAGAACGTAGGAAAGTTGAACATCAGGCGGGCTGCGGCATTCTGTATAAGTTGCATGGGTTTGATGGCACAAGCGGGGAGCCCAGCCAACAGAGACTTGTAGTAGTCTAGACGGGAGATGACACGTGCCTGGATTAGGACCTGCACTGCTTCCTGTTTGAGAAAAGGTTGTACTCTACAGATGTTGAAGAGCATGAACCTAGCGAGTCACTGCTTTGATGTTTGCAGAGAATGACAGGACTTCTAGGTCCAGGGACACGCCAAGGTTCTTTGCACTTTCTTTTCAAAACACTTGAGCGTGCTGTCTCTGACCAACTCTATCGTTATCTCTTTCAGATCAGCCAAACTATTCAGGGTTCAAACCAGTCAGGGTTCAAGGCGGCTTACTCAACTGAGACCACTCTTCTCTGTGTCACAGAAGCTCCAGAAGGAGGTCCAGATGGAACTGGCATGTCGGGACGGCATAGCAGCCTGTAAGGTGAGCGCGTACTTGGCAGCCGTAGTTGGAGTAGGCGCACACCCCCCTCTCTGCCCTCCGGTGGATGATTGAAGATACCTCTGAACAAAGCCATGAACCCCTCATACAAAGCCAGCTCCTCCTCTCCTCTCTCCCAGACGGCCGTAGCCCACTCCAACACCCGCCCAGTCAGCAGAGAAATAACCGTGACAACCTTGGACTTCTCGGTGGTGGGGCTCCCATCTGGTGAGCAAAATAGAGGAAGCACTGGAGTAGGAAGCCATGGCATTTAGATGAGGTTCCGTCATATTTGTCCTGGAGGGACAAATGGACATCGCTGATCTGGGCGGACTGCTGAATGGACTGGTGTGCTGGCTCGCTGAGTCGACTGGTTGTAGAGTATCCTCCGCTAGTTGAAGGCAATGCCGCCCGGGTATGTTTGAGATGTTGAAGAACCAAGGACCTCATCCACAGCCATCCCCAGTTGCGCCAGCTGGTCGTGGTGTTGATGAAGTAGGTTAACCTGTTCGTGGACCGTCTGATTCCCTGCTTCTTCCATTTGTTGAGACAGTACTCTGTAACGGAGACGCTGGGACTTGAGAAGCAGGTGCAGGTGGTGAGTTTAATAAAGCAATAAACATGGAACAATACAAAACAAGAGTAGCGTCTCAACAGGAAACAAATAACCCATACTGCCTGGGGAATGGAACGAAGGGAGTGACAGATATAGGGGAGGTAAGAGCGGGAGTAGACGTGACACTGCCCTTCTTTATGAGGCTTTCGAAAAGCTCTCTGGTCTTTGTAGTTGAATCTGTACTTGAAATGCAATACTTGACTTAGGGACCTTACAAATGTTGGCATGTGGGACAGAGGAAGAGGGTAGTTGTCCCATGTGCTCCCTCTCCGAGGAGGTCACCAGGCTGCTTGTTTATGGCGCACACCTGTCACCAGCGTTACGCGCATTTGCACATAATGACACTCACCTGGACTCCATCACCTCCTTGATTACCTGCCCTTTATATGTCACTCCCTTTGGTTTCTTCCCCAGTCGTCATTGTTTCTCTTCCTGTTTCACGTCGGTTTCCCTGTTTGTGCTTCTTGTTTTGTTCATTTATTAATTAAATGTATTCACTCCCTGAAATTGCTTCCCGACTCTCTGTGTATATCGTTACAGTAGTGATTAAAAAACATGTCAATCCCTATTATTTTACGCAGTGAGTCCATGTAACTTATTATGTGATTATTTTTTGGGGTCAAAACAAGGGGGTGCAGTACCAGTCAAACGTTTGGACAAACCTACTCATTCCAGGGTTTTTCTTTATTTTTACTATTTTCTACATTGTAGAAAATTATGAAATAACACATATGGAATCATGCACTAACCAAAAAGGTGTTAAACAAATACAACATTTTTATATTTGAGATTCTTCAAAGTAGCCACCCTTTGCCTTGATGACAGCTTTGCACGCTCTTGGCATTCTCTCAACCAGCTTCATGAGGTAGTCACCTGGAATGCATTTCATTTAACATGTGTGCCTTGTTAAAAATTAATTTGTGGAATTTCTTTCCTTCGTAATGCATTTGAGCCAATCAGTTGTGTTATGATAAGGTAGGGGTGGTACACAGAAGATAGCCCTATTTGGTAAAAGACCAAGTCTATATTATGGCAAGAACAGCTCAAATAAGCATAGGGAAACGACAGTCCATCATTACTTTAAGACATGAAGGTCAGTCAATCCAGAAAATGTCAAGAACTTTCTTCAAGTGCAGTCGCAAAAACCATCAAGCTCTATGATGAAGCTGGCTCTCATGAGGACCGCCACAGGAAAGGAAGACCCAGAGTTACCTCTGCTTCAGAGGATAGGTTCATTAGAGTTACCAGCCTCTATAAATGCCAAATAAATGCTTCACAGATTTCAAGTAACATCAATTGTTCAGAAGAGACTGTGTGAATAAGGCTTTCATGGTCGAATTGCTACCAAGAAACCACTACTAAAGGACACCAGCAAGAAGAGACTTTCTTGGGCCAAGAAACACGAGCAATGGACATTAGACAGGTGGAAATCTGTCCTTCGGTCTGATGAGTCCAAATGTTTGATCTTTGGTTCCAACCGCTGTGTCTTTGTGAGACGCAGAGTAGGTGAACGGATCATCTCTGCATGTGTGGTTCCCACCGTGAAGTATGGAGGAGGAGGTGTGATGGCGTGGGGGTACTTTGCTGGTGACACTGTCTGTGATTTATTTAGAATTCAAGGCACACTTAACCAGCTTGGCTACCACAGCATTCTGCAGCAATACACCAACCCATCTGGTTTGCGCTTAGTGGGAGTATCATTTGTTTTTCAACAGGACAATGACCCAACATACCTCCAGGCTGTGTAAGGGCTATTTGACCAAGGAGAGTGATGGATCAGATGACCTGGCCTCCACAATCACCCAACCTCAACCCAATTGAGATGGCTTGGGATGAGATGGACAGCAGAGTGATGGAAAAGCAGCCAACAAGTGCTCAGCATATGTAGGAACTCCTTCAAGACTGTTGGAAAAGCATTCCAGGTGAAGCTGGTTGAGAGAATGCCAAGCGTGTGCAAAGCTGTTATCAAAGCAAAGGGTGGCTACTTTGAAGAATCTCAAATATAAAATGTATTTATATTTGTTAAACACTTTTTTGGTTACAACATGATTCCATGTGTTATTTCATAGTTTTGATGTCTTCACTATTATTCTACCATGTAGAAAATAGTAAAAATTAAGAAAAACCCGTGAATGAGTAGCTGTGTCCAAACTTCTAACTGGTACTGTATGCAAAGACAATATTTTAGTTCTAAAAATTATATTCATTTGTAAAAATGTGTAGCATTTTCTTTTCACTTTGACATTATGGATTATTTTGTCTAGATAAATGACACAAAATCACAATAAAATGTATCTCATTCCACTTTGTAACACAAGAAAATGTGAAGAAATCCAAAGGGAGTGAATACTTATGATACCCACTGTATGTGGAGTGGATGATAAAGGGGTGGAGGGGATATTGACATAATGGAAGGTAGGGGGGGTTAAGAATGAGTAAGCTAGTGTTAGGAATGAGGGGGCTGCTACAGATGAGTGTGAGGGGGGGGGGGGGGGGGGGGGGGGGGGGGGGGGGGGGGGGGGGGGGGGGGGGGGGGGGGGGGGGGGGGGGGGGGATGAGGGGAGGGGGAGGAGGCGGTCAGAGGTGAGGTCAGAATATACCCTAGAGTAGAAACACCTGCCACTACAAGTCTGTGACCTCAACCTTTTAAACTCTCAT
The DNA here is from genome assembly GCF_002910315.2 of Salvelinus sp. IW2-2015. NCBI lineage: Eukaryota > Metazoa > Chordata > Actinopteri > Salmoniformes > Salmonidae > Salvelinus > Salvelinus sp. IW2-2015. The sequence goes on along the minus strand of NC_036842.1, from coordinate 73,319,133 downwards.
ATCTTTCATCACACACTTTAACGTTTATAGTCACAAGTGACTGGGCATGACACTGCAGAAAACACATCACTCGTCTCTGTCACCAGTTGACTCAGCACTCCCAGTCCCTTTAAGTGACACACATAATGACTGAGTACAAGTTTATATTTTATCTGAACTATGCATTACAACAGGTGACCATCATGAAACATGTCTGAAGTCATTATGAAACAAGGTCACCATAGGACTAAACCATTTTGTTCTGAGCTTACAATAAATGAGAGTAGGAGAATGTCAGTTAAAATGGGACTGGGTAAGAGGCCATTTATTGCACAAATAAAACATCATAACAACATAAACATATGAGGGAGATGTTATCCTGTGATTTTAATGCCTACCAAAGAACACCTACATGCTAAAATACAGTACAGTACATTTAGTCCTTGAGTGCTTTTTCGTCTTTAGTCTATACACATGTCAAATGACTGAATAAAAATTATACCCCTGATTTGAATTAATTATGTTCATAGGGTGATACTATATAACCTGATAAAAAAAACACTGAATGTGTACAAATGATAGCTTGCTATGGTTGCTAGCTATATTGCTTGCTATATTGTACACAATCACTGACAGTTGCTCTAGCTACAGTATCTACTGGAAAGAGGGAAATCCCCAACACCATAAGGAAGCGCTTCATAAACCATATTCAATTAATCCAATCAATCAAACGATGGTCATTGTCAAGTCATGTTGTTCTCTGGCCCATCTGGCTCTACAACTCATCAAAATAATCACCTCATTCGCTCATCTTACTGAAATAGCATTGTACTAAAAAATGAATATATCATTGAAGATTCTTCTAAATAACACCAAAAAAATGGTGCTGCAGAAATCACATTCAAACACACGTTTTGAGGTCCAGGAAAATTCTGAATTGCAAATGGTGTCTTGTGACATACCACTTAACGTAGCCTTTTATGTAGAATACCAGGTGAACTCTGTGAGTAAAGGTGTTATTCCAGTCTCTTCAGTGGTGAGGTGGGAACAGTATCTTCCAGTAGTGGACCAATAGGCTAACGTTGCGCAATAATTTGGGGCATGTAGCCTATTTGAGTCATTATGGAACTCAGACCGCACGTAGCAGGTTAACCCTGGAGCCTGGCGCACGGTTCACAATGACTGGACCGTTGTCATTACAGTTCAATTATTAGTAAGGATTATGGTTGATTTATCGGACTAGCCTATTGTTCAACCCCTATTGTACACTTTTTTCACCTTCCAATATTTTATGGATTGAATTTGAATATGGCAACTTTCAGGATGAATCAAAGCACTGTATTTTTGATTCATTTCTATTGTATTATTGACTGCATGTTTGTTTATTCCATGTGTAACTCTGTGTTGTTGTTTGTGTCGCACTGCTTTGCTTTATCTTGGCCAGGTCGCAGTTGTACATGAGAACTTGTTCTCAACTAGCCTACCTGGTTAAATAAAGGTGAAAAATAAAATTTAAAAAATAAAAATATTATATTTTGTGCATAAAGGCTCACCAAACCAGTTTATGTCATACATACCTTCCTAACCCTAATATTTGCCTAAATAATCTACCAGAATATTTTTTAACCAGTTGGTGCTGAAACTGTAACAAATATGCATATATTTAGATGTATTCCTTCCATTGATCTCTAATACTCTGAAGCTTTTCTCTCGATGTATTCTAGTGAGTCTGTCGACCAAATTTGAATTAAAGGTACACCGTATTTAAAGGGATGGCTTTAGATGAATGTACAGAAAACTCTATTGAATGAAAACTCGAGGAGAAAGTCTGTTGGCCAGCAAGTGGGAGGATTTTATGAGTTCTATGAAATGTATTTATCAATTTACAAGGAAACCACGCCTGCAAAGCCCGTTACACGCCTGCATAAGGAAAGTCTGAATACCAACTACTGAGAAGTGCATAGGAAAGGCATACATTTCCTGAGTCTGAATCGACCCCTACGTCCATAGTACACCATTGTCTTGGTTCCGGACAACCATCCCAGTAGGAGTAGTAGAATGAAGTTATCCCAAGATGCTGATCTGAGGTCAGTGTTGCATTGCTTCCCTCAGTGGTAAAGGTTAGTATTTGAGGAGGGTAAACTGTTTCTGTGCCAGAGGGAGAACTCCACCCGCAGCATAGCAGCTTCTCTAGAGTCAGGAGTTAGAGGTTAAGGGTCCAAGCGGCCCCCTCAGTGATTCGTCAAAGAAGGGCAGAGGGACGTCTTGGCTGAGCAGGGGCATCCTCTCTCCGAGCACAGCGTCTCTGAAGTTTGGTCGTCTCCAGGCATAGACCACGCTGTTCAGACAGCCCTGCAGAGACAACATCACCGCCTGCAGAGACACCAGGATGGAAATGGAAGGGGGCACCTAGTCAGTTGCACAACTGAATGCATTCAGCTGAAATGTGCCTTCCGCATTTAACCCAACCCCTCTGAATCAGGATGGAGTATAGTGGGTAAGGATAAAGCATTATGGGTGCTTATCTTAGTGTCATTATTCATTTTACATAGCTAAAGAAGGCTCTCTAGGGGAAAATGGCAATTCATTCTGGGTGATGGTATCTTGGAAGGGCTATGTCTGCAATCATCAGTGAGATAGTTGAAATACTGACCTGTATAACATACAGGGGGAAGAGATTTACTTGAGGTATGTCTGGTATCACAGACAGGACAACCAGAACAAGAGCTGGGGAAGGTACAAAATAGATTATATTAGTCCTGAGGTTGGAGTTACAGAGTTACACACATACAGGGTGTGTGTGTGTGTGCGTGCGTGCGTGGGTGGGGAGATGAATTTGTGTACCTGGGGTCCAGCAGAAGATGATGACCACCATCATGTAGCGAGCAGTGGAGAACATACCCCTCAGCCGTTTCCTGGAACGTCCATCTCCCTCCACAGGAAATAGTCCCTCCTCCTCATACCTGCGATACCAGCTGCCCACCTTGTAGTAAACCACCTGTACAGGTACATCATCATCATCACCTTAGCTCATAATTTTCATGATCATCATTCTATTGGCTGTAACTACTGTAAACTAACCCATGTTAGTGAAGATCTATGGTACTTACTGTGCAGCACACCAAAACTGGTATCACACTGACGAAGAGGAAGCATTGTATGAAGATATCATGGATATGTTCCTGGAAAACAACACAAACAAGGTCTCATTCTTTATGCTGTCCAATCCCTTTATGAACAGACAGATACAACATGTGTGGAACAAGGTATTTACTCACTATATCTGAGCAGTTGTCCCTCCAGATATGCAGGAAGAGGATACAGCTAAGAGGAACACACAATCACAGAGAGATGTGAGACACTCATAAGAAATGTTTTGCTAGAGTATGTACATTTTCTCTCATTAAAGTGTCATAAGCATTATGCAAATGCGCCAGGATGAACCCTGGCCTGTGCTGCACACAAAGAGACACACACACCTGTTGCAGTATGTGCTAGCTTCACCGTTGTTTGCCGTCATGTGGCTGGGTGGTGCCAGGACTAAAGTCATCACGTACACAAAGTACATCACCAACGGTATAAACCTGTAGGGGCATCTCACACACACACAGTCAGGGGCATACTGTATGTTGCTTTTAAGCCACTACGCAAAGCAGTGTGGTTAAAAGCAGGGATGCTTCTATTTGAAAATGAAATAGTTTGACTCACCACACACAAGCATATACAGGCACAACCCCCACCCTTTGTCTACACTGGGACTGGGGAGAGAGAGGGATATTTGATTTTAGAATAAATCAAACAAAGTTGAGGTGTGTGTGAATGTGTGTAAGTGTGTGTGCATGCGTGTGTAGGAGCCCTTGGTGGATGCTTGGGTCCTCACCTCTTCCTCTCTTGGTCTCTCCCTCCATCCCTCGACTGCATGCTTTGACTCCCAGGCATACACTACCACCAGCAGAAACGACACAAAGAAATACATCTGGAACAGAGAACCAAACACACACACACACACACACACCACACACACACACACACCACACACACACACACACACACAACACACACACACACACACACACACACACACACACACACACACACACACACACACACACACACACACTGTTAAATAATTATAATAGCAAATGGCACACAGTAAAGTGTCAAGAGCACTTCAGTTAAACGTCTATAATAGAAAGGACAAGCAGTAAAACTTTGCGTCGTCACACTATGCGATGTCATTTTTAGAGATAGTGTCATGCTCCATGACATAACACAGTATAGAACAGTTCACCCAACACAAATTCTGTCTGATTTACACAGGAAAATGCTATTACAATTGGATCACGCTGAAGCACTCAGAGACAGATTGTATGTATATCTACATCTATACCTTATGTATACCTTAGTCTAGAGGTGCTCACACAAGCTATTTTATACATTTTTCGTCAAAGCTATAGAGTGTATTTGAGGGAATAAGGACAAAATTAAACTGTTTAACAAACTCTTTTGCATTTACAGAATGTTCATTCTAAGATTAGGATCATTATAGTGCATTATCCCTACATACAGTATAATAGCCACATGAGACTGGCTCACCAGTGACAGAGGCAGTAGTTTTTCACAGATTAACACACTGGGGGTGAAGGTGTGTGTTTCATTCATTGCGCTGGTGAACATCAGGGTGACTGCTGCAAACAGATCAGCTAGAGCCAGCTGGACCAGGGGATTCACCTAAAGAGACACAGGCATTTGTGTGTTTGCAAAACTAAGAGAACGTGACAATAACATTGTACATCTCTAGCCATAGAATATATCCTGTCTAATGTGCTTGATGCAGGTGGGAATAAACGTGATATAATTCATACCCTTGGTGTTACAGCTTCAGTACGCCACAGGATGTTTTTGTGCTGGTCAAGGGCAGTCAAGTCAGGAGTGAACCACGGGCTATATCTGTTCTTAGTTCTAAATTTTTTGAATGGGGCATGCTTAATTAAGATGGTGAGGAAAGCACTTTTGAAGAGCAACCATGCATCCTCTTCTGACGGGATGAGGTCAATATCCTTCCAGGTTACCCGGGCCAGGTCGATTAGAAAGGCCTGCTCGCTAAAGTGTTTTAGGGAGCGTTTGACAGTGATGAGGGGAGATCGTTTGACCGCGGACCCATTACGCACGCAGGCAATGAGGCAGTGATCGCTGAGATCCTGGTTGAAGACAGCAGAGATGTATTTAGAGGGCAGGTTGGTCAGGATGATATCTAAGAGGGTGCCCATGGTTACAGATTTAGGGTTTACCTGGTAGGTTCCTTGATCATTTGTGTGAGATTGAGGGCATCTAGCTTAGATTGTAGGACGGCCGGGGTGTTGAGCATGTCCCAGTTTAGGTCACCTAACAGTACGAACTCTGAAGATAGATGGGGGGCAATCAATTCACATATGGTGTCCAGGGCACAGCTGGGGGCTGAAGGGGGTCTATAACAAGCGGCAACGGTGAGAGACTTGTTTCTGGAAAGGTGGATTTTTTAAAATAGAAGCTTGAATTGTTTGGGCACAGACCTGGATAGTATGAAAGAACGATGCAGGCTATCTCTGCAGTAGATTGCAACTCAGCCCCTTTGGCAGTTCTATCTTGTCGGAAAATGTTATAGTTAGGGATGGAAATTTCAGGATTTTTGGTGGCCTTCCTAAGCCAGGATTCAGACACGGCTAGGACATCCGGGTTGGCGGAGTGTGCTTAAGCAGTGAATAAAACAAACTTAGGGAAGAGGCTTCTAATGTTAATATGCATGAAACCAAGGCTTTTGCGGTTACAGAAGTCAACAAATGAGAGCGCCTGGGGAATTGGAGTGATGCTGGGGACTGCAGGGCCTGGGTTAACCTCTACATCACCAGAGGAACACAGGAGGAGTAGGATAAGGGTACGGCTAAAGGCTATAAAAACTGGTCGTCTAGTGCGTTGGGGACAGAGAATAAAAGGATCAGATTTCTGGGCACGGAAGAATAGATTCAGGGCATAATGTACAGACAAGGGTATGGTAGGATGTGAGTACAGTGGAGGTAAACCTAGGTATTGAGTGATGATGAGAGAGGTTTTGTCTCTAGAGGCATGGTGTGTGTGGGGGAGTGGAACAAAAAAGCTAGCGAAAGCATATTGAACAGGGCTGGAGGTTCTACAGTGAAATAAGACAATAATCACTAACCAAAACAGCAATAGACAAGGCATATTGACATTAAGGAGAGGCATGTGTAGCCGATGATCATAGGGTCCAGTGAGTAGCTAGGAGAGCTGGAGACGTGGCGATTCAGACAGCTAGCAGGCCGGGGCTAGCAGATGGGCCTCCGTTGCATCGGAAGAGCCTGTTGAAACCCCCTCGGACGGTTACGTCGGCAGACCAGTCGTGATGGATCGGCAGGGCTCCATGTTGGCAGTAAAGGGTCCAGGCCAATTGGCAAAAGAGGTATTGTAGCCGAGGAATTGGCTGGTGGATCTCTTCAGGCTAGCCCGGGAGATGGGCCTAGTTCGAGGCTAACTCCAGGCTAACTGGTGCTTGCTTTGGGACAGAGATGTTAGCCAGGAGTAGCCACTCGGATAGCAGCTAGCTAGCTGCGATGATCCAGTGTAAAGGTTCAGAGCTTGCGGTAGGAATTGTGAGATGAGGTAGAGAAAAAGCAGTCCGATATGCTCTGGGTTGATATCGCGCTGTGCAGACTAGCAGGAATTGACCGGGCTGAGGCTGGCTGATGTCCAAGATAACGGTGATGACCACTAAATGGGCTAACTGACTACTATCTAGTTAGCTGGCTAGCTTCTGATGGGGGTTCCGGTTCTAAAGTATAAAAAAATAGCAGATCCGTACCACATTGGGTGAGGCGGGTTACAGGAGATTATGTTCAGTCCGTAGATGGAAATTGAGATTAAAAATATAAAAAACATACAATAAATACACAGGACGGGACAAGACAAGACAAAACAGACGTCCGACTGCTACGCCATGTTGGTGGTTTTACTAGTGTTCTGGGGTGAGTTACTGTATATTTAGGGTCCATGGACATTCAGTTAATAGTTTGTACTGGTACTGTTTGTTCCCTTTTCTATCGTTTAAGTATGTAAAAAAAATACATAAAGAAAGCAATAAAGAAAATAAAAAATAAAGGAAGAGAATAAGAAGGAGAATAAAGAAAAAATATAATTTTAAAAACAATGGTGCCGCCGGAGATGGCAGCATCGCAACTAGCTCTTAAGCAACTCTGCAGTATTTTGTTTGTTTATGTACTATTTTTTTAAGTTATTAGCTCAGGAATTGTTTTGTGTCATTAAATACAGCCAGGAAGAACTATTGGATATTAGAGCGGCGGTAACTCACCAGAACTTCCAGCATTACGACTTCCCTGGAGCGGATCCTTTGTTTGCTCTCCCAAGAGCAATCAAACTTATTCCAGAGGCTGACCCAAAACAACGCCAGCAAAGGAGAAGTACTCAAGGCGGTCTTCTGGTCCGACTCAGGAAGCGTGCACACCACCCACCGCTCCCAAGTATTTTACTCGCTAATGTCCAATCTCTCTCAAGGTGAGAGTTGCTTTTCAGAGAGACACCATGGATTGTAACATACTCTGCTTCACGGAAACCTCTCTCTCTCTCTCTCTCTCTCTCTCTCTCTCTCTCTCTCTCTC